>NC_046367.1:31757339-32097892 GCF_011125445.2 Fundulus heteroclitus | reverse complement strand
CCCAGCTGTGGCCATCTCCCCCCTGCGTCCCCAGAGCTCGTCTCCCTCGCGCTGCCCCGGCCAGTCGGGTCGTCCTCTCTCCATGGTGTCTCCAGGACCCAGTTTAGGCCCCTCCCCGCTCTCCTCCCCAGCTTCGCGGCCCATCCTCCCCCTCTCCTCCCCTCTCTCCTGTCTCACACCTCCCAACGTCTCAGCGGTGTTCCTCAACGGTGAGCCGGCCAGTCCGCTGCAGCCACCTTCTCCCGGTCCCTCCCACGCTCCCACCCAAGGCGCCCTGGCACCCAAAGTGGAGAAGGTAAGGCTTATCCCGACTGGTAACTTAACGGCAACTTCTCAGCAGAGTCACATATTATGAGTTATTGATTATTCTGTTCCCCAGCAGCTATAGGAGAGGCTATTAGCTATAGACGTTTTGGGGAAAGAAAGAGTTCAAATCCATAGCAATCAGGGCATTGAACATGCAAAACCCTTTTTCATGTCAACATGTACTGCACAGTCAACAGTCTACCTACATTTAGGCATGAATGCCCACCAATGGGGACACGTAACAGGAGCACAGTGTGTATAAAGGCAATACCTTGTGCTAATGTGACTTTTCTTGACCCCAGAGATCGCATTCCTCCTGTATATTCTGCCGCTTATGATTTAATTACCTTGCCAATGCCGATGTTACAAACGATTTTTACCAAACTTCTCCGTATCCTCCTGTTTGTTTTTCAGGTCTGTATTGTACAGGCTTTACGTCTCTGTGTGCGCGTCCACTGCATGTGTAGACTTGCTTAGTCTCATTTGCCCAGGGCTTTGGTACAACTGCTCAGCGGACCTTCGTGCACCAGCAGTGAAGGATGCCGTGGAAAGCTTGCATTTGTCTCAGCTCCATTTGTTTCACTGTTGGCGTCGCTCTCTGGGACAGCTAATCTAACGACATGGCTGCCTGACAAACAGCTCATTGACTGCGGAACAGCATGCAGAGGCTTTGTTTACTTCAGAGATGGCCTGGAATCTTCCTGTAACAGCTCCTCTCAGGGTTTACAGCGTGTCCCACTTTTTGGTCACGTTACAAAATGTCGCATTGGCAATTCTTGCGTCCACCCACTCGAACTCAACCCAGGAGTCTGGAAAGGTCTGGATTTGAATTATTGTCCTGGGTGCATTTGGATGAAAGAGTGTTGAAAAGGATTTGTACTTCCGGACTTTATTTCCTGTCCCAGTGTCAAAAAGTCTTATCTATCCATCTACTCCATCCAGAGGTCCATCCTTCTGTCTGTCCATCTGTCCATCCATACATCCGTCTGTTCGTCCATCTATCCATCTCTCTGTCAGTCTGTTTCTCAATGTTGAACAATTTACCATCTTGACATGAAAACGTTTTAGAATCTTGTCAAAAAGTCGTGAATCAGATTTAAAATCCAACAATGCTCATAATCTCCTGAAATATGTCATCATTGTACAAATACCAGGTGTTTTATAAAACTCATCCAGGCAGTGTATGCGTTTTGCTGCTTTGAGCAGGGGAAAGCGTATATATCAGGTCTGAAGTTTAGTGTGGCCCTCGCACGGTCACACACTGCTCCAGAGGAAATGACAAAGCAGCTATGCTGACACAGTTCAGGTTAAATCTGTGTTTGACACGCTGTCTGGAGCGCAGCTGCCATTACAGACCATATTGGTCTGGATGCTGCACACCAGTTTCCAAAAAGTCTGTGTTCACAGGGCAGCTGCCAAGGGAAAAAGCTGTTGCGAGTGCTCAGAGGATTTCAGGTCCCTAAAAGTGGAGCGCATGCCAAGAAACATGGTGGAGATGGTTTAGATATTATAAGCTTTAGTTGGCATATAAACTAAACTGTGACGCGCAAATTATCCTTTTTCAAGTTTTTCTGCTTTGTTATTTTTATTTATTTATTTTTTTAAATACAGCATGTCCAGTTTAACTCATAAGAGTCATGCAATGCTGCCATCTTGGTCTTAACACATGTTAAGACATGAGGTGGGCATAATCCACTGAAATGTAACACTTCTTCAGGTTTTATCCCGTTTTATTCCTGGATTTTACTTGGATTTCCTCTCTTTATCCAGCATCCGCTCCGCTAATTGTATCAAACCCTGAGCTGCGTGCTTCTGGTTTGCAAACATGGGGGGGGGACACAAACTCCATGGCATTCAGTGAAAAATACAGCCCATTCTCCATAATGTAACTGTTTTAAATTGTGCTTCTTATGTCGTGCATGAAAGAAAAAAGGCACAGAAACAAACAGATGGAGCTGAAAGATGCTGGGCCATGTGTTTGACATGTGAGTGAATGCTGCTCTCTGGCGGCTTATTTAGAAACAGCACCAGCACTTGTGTGCGTGTGTGTGTATGTGTGTGTGTGTTCTCCAGAAATATATGTCCGTAAACAGACATTAGTAGAGAAGCACACCAAATCACAGGCGGCAGATTAAGCCTTTAAGCCAGCAGATGAAAGGAGAGGGAGTGATTATTCACTTTTTGTGCCATTTTCAATCTACTTCCCTTCTTCTTTTTTCTCTCCATGCACACTGTCTGTTCTCTTCATTTCCCACCTCCTACCACTCTCTCTTCCCCTCTGCGTTTTTCTTCTTTCTCGGTCCGAAAATCATCCTCAATCTTCCACCCAACCGTTTCCTCTTTGTTTAATATTGTTTGTTTCACCGTCCTCGCTTGAGTCTCTGAAATTAGCATTCAGTCTGTGCCGTTTTTACAGGAAGAAAATGCGTGCTGCCAAAGCTCTGAGCGTTTCGTGTGTGTGTGTTTTACTACCACGCCACACTCCCAGCAGCTGTGCATTATTCCGACTGCGAGCAATAAAAGCTTTGTGTTTGATAAGGAGACAGCAGGTAGGAAACACTAAAATGTCTGTACTTGGAGAAAAGCGCATATTTTCGGAGTGAAAGCTCTTCAAAGATTGCAGGAAAAGCTATGTTTGGAGAGCACGGGGATGCAGTTGGCTGTTGGTTGTAATCCTCCTGAGTCGAAATGTTTTCACACTCTCACTCTCTCTCTCTCTGAGTGCTTTGTTGAGCACTTGTTTCTGTGCCATCCCTCCTCTGTCTGTGCTCGGGTCTGCGCTTGAGGAATGTGGATTGTTTGCAGTGATGCCGTTTGTTTTGGTTTTCATCAGCTACGCCTTGTGTGGGTTGTTTTAACAGGAACTTGGGAAGAACGCCAAGTAATGACATCAGAGTAGTCGATTTGGTTTGTTTGTTCTGCGTTTGGCAGATGGATGTGTCGGCTAATTTTGCTCCAGCAAACAATCGTCGCCATGACCGGGTAATGAATGTCAGTGAATGAAATGATCTGTAAAAATGTAGTTTGGAAGATCATTAAGCTAAACTATTTCGGCAACACTTTCCCTGTACGCACCCACCAGCCAGCATCCATATACTTGTGATTGTAAACACATTTCACATTGGATGATTCCTAGCTTTGCTGTCTATATAACAGGAGGAATGTAGAGTTTTGTGGCCAATTTCTCTGGTTTCTGAAACAATTTGACCTGCTGTTACTGCTTTGAGCCTGTCCGATTCATTCTTAAGAACTTTATGAGGAAACATAATGAACGTGAGCACCCCTATATTATTTTTATTACCACCAGAGATGACATTAAACCTTGTGTGTGAGAGAGAGCAGACGCAGTAGAGTGTACTTTTGTTATTATACGACAAAACACCAAATTATTTGGAGTAGAAGACGGTTTTCAATTAAATTGCTTATTACATCTGTCTGACTAAATGTTTTTTAAATACCTTACTGATACCGAAAATAGTGAAGGTAATACATAATTCCATTCATCCATTCATTATCTTCTGCTTATACGAGATTGGGCCGCAGAAGGGGTCTGCAGCAACATCCTCCAGCTCATTCTGGAGTAAGGGTTAGGCGTTGCCAGGCCAGAGGGGAAACTTAGACACTCCAGCAAGATCTGGAGGTCTCCTACCAGTGGGAACAGTCTGGACAACCCCTAAAGGGAGGCTCTCATGATCAGATACCCAAACTACCTCAACTGGCTCCTTTCAACGCGGAGAAGCAGAGGCTCTACTTGGAGCTCCCCCCGATAACAGAGCTCCTTGCCCTATCTCTAAGGCTAAGCCTGGCCACCCTCCAGAGTAAGCTTATTTTAGCCACCTGCATCCAGGATCTGTTTCTTTTGGTCATGAGCCCTACCTCATGACCAGGTGAGGGGCGGAACATAGACGGACCGGTAAATTGAATCATACATATTACATAATTGCTGTTCAATTTAAAAAAAAAAACACAGCAGAAACTGTGTTTTAATATGGCCTAGTTCTTAATAAAGATAACTATACAGTAAATGAGCATACTCTTCTGTTGGCTAATAATTCTGTAAAGATTACCTTTTTTATTGATCTTATTTGATTTTCTGTTGTGTTGAGAGGAACTGAATTTGGATGTTTTATTAACTGAAGGGCTGTAATTACCAAAATCAACGAAAATAAACACTTAAAATGTATAGATTTGTTTTAATGTCTCTGACCAAACCCTTAGTAATACACTTAATGAGGGTGGTGTGAGGGTCCGACGTCCTCTAGTAGGCCCTGTACTCACTGCCCGGAACTGTGGTGCTCAATTAGTATTTTTCCTAGAACACTGGAATTGCCAGATTCGGGTCTGGCACCCTGTTCTTTTCACAGATAGTAGCAAGTTCCCTCATGTGACAGACATAGACAGGTCTGGAGAAGCTGCCAACAACATTGTTCAGCATGAACAGTTTGGAGGTGACTCTGTGTTCGTCTGGGAAGGCATATCCATGGAGGGATGCACAGATCCGTACAGAATAAATGATGGCACCCTGAATGCCATTAGGGATCGGGAGGAAATCCTGAGACCCATTGTTAGACACTTCCTACTGGTACGTGATAATCCCTGGTTTCATGTGGCAAGAGTATGCAGGCAGTTCCTGGAGGTTGAAGGAATTTAAATGAATAAAAATGTTTGTATATAGTGCCAATTCACAACACGTCATCTCAAAGCCCTGTACAAAGATAAATGCAATCAAATTATACAGACAGATTGGTCAAAAAGTTTCCTATCTAAGGAAACCCATCAGATCGCATCAAGGCTTGACAAGCGGCATTTACTCTTCCTGAAAGAGCTTGGAGCCACAGTGGAAAGTCGTCTGCTTTGTCAATGGCTTTGCAGCAATCCCTCCAACTGAGCATGCATGAAGCGACAGTAGAGAGGAAAACTCTCTTTTAAGAGGAAGGAAAACCTCCAGCAGAACCAGACTCAGTGTGAACGGTCATCTGCTGCAACCGACTGGGGATTAGAGAAGACAGAGAAGAGACACAAAAAAGCACTGAAGCACACATTGATCTAGGAACCATTTCTATTTTAAATGGTAATTATGGATGACGAGGTAATTATGTTTGGGAGGATGCCGATGATTTTATTTTTAATAGAATACATTTTATTTATAAAGAATCCCATAAAGTCATTACTGCTGACAGCTAAGGGAATGGATGGATCAACAGAGCTATAACTCTGGGCAAGTTTAGCAACTGTACTCAAGAGAAACCTAGGATTATTTTTATTCTCCTCTATTAATGATGAAAAATATGCTGCTCTACCTCTGTGAAGGGTCTTTTTATACAACGATAGAATATTTTTCCAGATTAGGTAGGACTCTAGATGTGTAGAGCACCATTTTGTCTCCAATTCCCTAACATTGTGCTTCAGAGAACGCAGCTCTGGATCAAACCAGGGAGCCAACTTCCTATGAATAATCATCTTCTTTTTCAAGGGGGCTACATCATCTAATGGAAAATGCAATGAGGAAGTGACATCGTCAACAAAAGCATCAACTTGTGAATGGGAAGAAATAACATTGCTGCCCTCTGCTGGGCATTTCTGTGATAATGGGGAAATTAAAACAGGGACAGACTCTTTAAAGTTACAGCATTATCTGATAAAGGTCTACTATAGTGAAACATTATTCTTTTTGGAGGAGAGGGTTGGACTCAGTTAAATTGAATTCAAATGTTATTAAAAATGATCAGATAGGACAGGGTTGTGAGGAAATACTGTTAATTCTTCACAATCAATGCCATATGTCAGCACAAGGTCCAAAGTATGAAGGCAGGAATGCATCGGTTTATGCACATTTTGAGCAAAACCAATTGAGTCTAGGGTAGTTTTAAAGTCTACACTAAGGTTATCACATTCATTGTCAACATGAATGTTAAAATCCCCCACTATAATAACCTTGTCAGTGTTTAACACTAAATCAGAGTAAGGGCCTGATGGACGATACAAAACAACAAACAGAAGAGGTTTTACAGTTTGGATGATGGAAACGGAAGGTTAAATGTTCAAAAAAATTGTAGGTATTAATTGGCCTGGGACTAATTAATAAATCAGACTGAAAGATGGTTGCTACTACTCTTCTCCCTGTAGTTCTGGTAATGTGGAAATTTAAATAATTGGAGGGATTTGACTCATTTATACTAACGTAGTCCTCTTGCAGCCAAGTTTCTGTGAGACAAAATAAATCAATCTGATTATCAGAAATAAATTCATTAACTGACAAAGCCTTTGGAGGGAGAGACATTATATTCAATAAACCCCATTTAATTGTTTTATTTTTTGGTTTAAGTTGAGTCATATTGATTGTATGACATTTTTATGATTTGCTCCCTTTAGATCAGTTTTTAATCTGTTAAGTTTTAGCCGTGGGAAAAACACCGTCTCAATGGGGTAATGAGTGGGTAACAGTAGAGAAGCTGCAGAGAGGTGTGTTAAACTACCGCTCTGCTTCCTGGTCTTGACCCTGGATTGTCAGCATTTTGGAGAACTAATAAATCCGGCCATTTATTCCTATTTCTTTCAAGGAATAAATTCCTTGAAAGAAGAGCTGCACCATTCAAGTGGGATGGATGCCGCATCTCTGGATCAGACCAGGTTTTTCACAGAAAGTTTGCCAGTTATCAATGTAGCCCACATCGTTTTCAGGACACCACCTAGACAACCAGCAATTGAATGATGACGTGACTAAACATGTCATCACTGGTCAGATCAGGCAGGGGACCAGAGAAAATTAGGGAGTTCGACATTGTTTTAGCAAACTTACACACAGAAGCAACAGTAACTTTAGTGACCTCTGATTAGCTAAAAAATAGGTCATGGGAGACCTTCACCCTCCCATCTAATCTGGGGCATCATGCTTGGTCAATCTGACACCACCAGGTGGCACCTCAGCCTGCTCAGTGATGCCCTGGTGAGGATCTGGGAGTGGGTACCCCAGGACCCCGTCCGTGATCCCATAAGGAGCACATCCGGACATTTTCCGGCATGCAAACAAGCATGCTTGGGCCATACTAAGTATTGTTTTTTTGTTGCTGCAATAACATTCCAGCAAATTAGACTAGCCTGCCTCTTCAGTTTTTCTGTTTTGTTTTCCCTGTGACTTCAGATTGAGCTCTCTGTGGGTTGATCATTTTAAGTGTCATTAAAATATTAGCCTTCCTTTTGTTCTTGGCACATTACCCATTCCATATCAGTTTGAATGTCCTCCAACTGAGATCTGATGTGTTTAGAAAGTGTTCATTTGATTTTGTGCCAAGTGTTATACAATTAGTTTTGATGAAACACTAGAAATAGATTTAACCTTGCCGCTGTCTTGTGTTTTGAGAAAAAAAATTCTTCCTGTGTTTTTATCTAATTAATGAATGTTTTTTTAATAATCTTACTGTGTGTAAAATTTGCAACTCTTCAATTATTTTTGTTTATCTCTCTGTCCTCATCTGTCCATCCTCAGAAGGAGAGGAAAGCAGCAGGTTTGCTGAAGCTCTTGTCAGGGGCCGCAGCCAAAAAGAAACCACGGTCGCCCCCCTCCTCTCCACCCACACACGACCCCTCGCTGCCAGGCCAGGGCGCTGGGGCCACCGAGCCAACCCACCACCCTCCCCACATTCACCACCACGGCCGCTCGGGCTCCTGCCCGTTGACGTCACAAGGCCGAGCCGGCTCGTGCCCCATCGAGAGCGATATGGCGGGGGCAATAGGGCTCGAGCCGCTGCACAGGAAGTCCGGGTCCCTGGATACCAACTTCCCCATGTCGCCTCCAGCAACACGAGCTGGCAGCGCTCTAATGGTCCTCCGGCCTGAGCCCAAACCTTTGTCAAGAGAGAGGTGGGTCCCCTAAAAACCATCGGGTACACTGTACGGCACAGATGCAGGGAAGAACAGATACTTCTAAGCTGAGCAGTAGCACTTTTAAGAGTGTGCATGAGAGCCCACATCTGCGAGTAACAGGAAACGTTTTCTGACAGCGTTGTGGAATTTTTGGTTGGCTGAATCTGGCAGCACGGTTCAAAGTAGCCCCGGGAGAGTTAGTGATATCCAAAGTCTGAGCAGTGACTGAGTGAAAACAGTCAGAGCCACCCAGAGGCACTTTCATGAGCAATAATTCTCTTCTGTCTACATCAGAAATATGACTAAGGTTTTCTAGGTTGGACCCTTTTAAATATAAAAGCTGTAATCTTTGTCCTTATTACTGCATTCACAGTGGCTTGCAAAAAACTTCTAGTCCTCACACTTCTCATTTTTACTTCTTTGTATTTTTATTGTATTGTATTTGATATAATAATAATAATAATAATAATAATAATAATAATAATAATAATAATAATAATAATAATAATAATAATAATAATAATAATAATAATAATAATAATGTGCAGTTAAAATTAAAAGTGGTTTTAAAAAGTTGTATTGAAATAAAATATGAAAATTTGTGGCATGCCCCTATTACCAACTACTTTGCTGCAATTACAGTTCCAAGTCTTTTGTGACATTTTCTGTCCAACACATGAAAGTCACAGAAGATGAGTCTTTGCTGCAGTCTCAAGACCATTTTCAGCCTTCAACTTGCTTTCTGCCAGGACTGGCCAGTATTTTTGCTTCATTCATCTTCACCTCCTTTCTAACCAGCTTCCCTGTTCCTGCTTAGGAAAAGCATCTCCTCAAAGTATTTTGTTTGTCAGCCAAAAAGGTTCAGTTTTGTTATTCTCTAACCAGAGCGCCTCCTCCCACATGTTTATGTCCTCTATTTAGTTTGTGGCAGAAACCAGACACGACTTTTTAGTTGTGTTTCTTTCCATTAGCCTTTTTCTTGCATTTCACCCATAAAGACCTGATTCCCAGACTAACGATTGTCCTGTCAACAGATTCCCTGCAGCTCCTCCAAAGTTACCATGGGCCTCTTGGCTGCTTATTTGACTAGTGACCGCTTTGTGTGACCATGCTCAGTTAACTGTTGTGCCCTTCATGATGCGGATCGTTTACTCCAGTTCTCCTACAAATCTCTGATATATCCATGAAATACATATTTTTTTTATATTTTGAGATTAAATTACACATAGGTGGATTTAATTTTGTGTATTGGGCAACATCTGAAGACTGTTGGTGGCAATGGATTTTACCTATGCGTATCAGAGTAAAGGGGACTAATAAGAAAAGTCTAGCATACTTTTTAGACTGCTTTTTGTAAAAAAAAAAAAACGTAAACCCCATAACCCCCCCCCACACACACACACACACACACATCTAGATTATGCTCTGCTTTGTGCTGTGCTCATGAAATGTATGCCTATCGTGCTTATTTTTAAAATCTCTAGAAGTGACCACGATAACATGTTATATATCCTAATATATCCCCCTTTCCTTTTATAGAAAATCTACCCTCAAACACATGGCCTACAGAGAAACACACAATTACAGGAATTTAAGTTATGTCACAGAACACTGGGCAGGAATGAAGCATTTAATAGTAGCATTATCATTACTGTCAGCAGCATGCCACTGTAAAAAGAGCTGGATTGCTGCTTATCTCAGAAGAAAATGCACCAAATGATGGCAAAAATAAAAGAATGTAAACATTATTTGGCAAAATGTCAGAAAATGTGAGAACACAATATAGCATTCTGATTAAACACATCTGCACTGATTCATTGTGTCATAAATTGTGACGATGTCTTGGCAGGTACCGCGTGGTCGTTCCTTACCCTCCTCAGAGTGAGGCAGAGATTGAACTGCGGGAAGGGGACGTGGTGTTCGTACATAAGAAGAGGGAGGACGGCTGGTACAAAGGAACCCTGCAGAGGACGGGACAGACCGGCTTGTTTCCGGGCAGCTTCGTCGAGAGCTTCTGAGATGCGAGACGGGGACAAAAGAGTTTGTTCCTGTCTGAGTGGCGCACACAAAACCATGCTACATCAACACACGCAGCATCTACACCGAGGTTGGGCTGATATCGGTTTCACAGATTCCTTCGGGGTTTGTTTTTTTTTTGGGGGGGGGGGGGGTTAAAATTCATGCAATTATATGTTTCAATTTTCAACCTGCCTTAAGAAACTAACTTTTCATGAAATTAATGAAATGGAGAAAAAAATATGTTTTCATTTATTTATATATATATATATATATATATATATATATATATATATATATATATATATATCAAGCAATACACAAGTTTTAAATTAATTAATGTTTGAAGTAAACACAAATTATAATTACTGTTGACTTTCAGAAATCCATATTAGTCCAACTAATTCACACACACCTCACATAGCACATGTGGCCCCCTCCACAATTATTAGGATCTCTGGTGTTAAATTGATATATACTTTATTGCAGCAGCGTAATCTCACACTCAAAAAAAAAAATCCAACCCTAAACTGGAGCACATTTTTTTAAATTTATTCATCCCATTCGCATTAATGTTAACGCCTAACACCCGCCATCTGCTAAAGGTATTCCAAACAAAACATTCCCATGTTTCTTCATGGTAATCAACCAGATGTTTGGAGAAAGAGGAAATTCTACTATGACTAATGTAAAAATGTGATGTTTGTAAAATGGGACTTTAAATGGAACCTTGTGTTGAATTCAGAGGAGAATAAGTGAGCTTTTCTGCAACATACACATCAGGTTAGTCTTAAAATGTGGAAAAGCACCCTATGCTTACTGTTAGGTAAGGTGGAGGATCTGTGATGCTGTGGGCCTGTTATTTATCCAAAGGCCCTGGGTTCCTTATATAACTGCATGGCCCCATTTACTCTTTAAACTACCAGAACATTTTAGATGGAAAATCATGTGGCCTCTAGCAAAAAGCTGAAAATGCTATCATTGAGCAGGTGGACAAGATAATTTAGCCAAATCAGCACCGAAACGATTAATCAGAAACAAATGTAACCTTTTTCCCTAACCAGACCAGAGTACCAGTCAGTGTGACTCTGATTTTGTTATGTAACTCTAAAACCATGCACTCAAAGTTAAGGTTGGATTTTTCTGAAATGATGCCACTGCAATAGAATATGCATTTGTTTCAAGATTTAATACACATTGTCACCAGGGATGCCAAATAATATCCGAGGGCACTGTAGGACAAGCAGTCCTGGCTTTAAACCAGCCCGGCCTCCTGGATGGAGTTTACCCACGACTCGCCCTCCGAAGCTACTGAAGGCACAGACTCCAAGAGCACAGAACAATGAGCCATGCCTCCTAGATCTCCTGCTTGGCGTCGTCCACCAGCAAACATTAGCACAAAATTTATTAGCTCTGTTTTTTTTTTTTTTTGTTTTTTTTTTTTCCACTGAGACCTCAGAACTTGAATCCGGGTGCTTTCTTTGTTTGAGGTGTAAACATTTCCAGCAAGGCGATGAGGGAAGCGCGCGCGTGGCTGCTCTCCAGGATCCTCTCGCCTACTCTGTGACACCGAGCACACGTTTGGTTTCAGCCCAGAATATGTTGACAATGCATGTAGCATTATTCTGTTTCTTTTTTTTTTTTTTTTTTTTTGTATGTTGTAATAGGTGTCTGTGTTTGTCCTGCTGTGATGATCTGTCACGACATTTTTATTTAAAGAAAGAATGCAGAATTAGGACGTCCATTTTTCTATTTATATGTCTTACATGACCGGGAAAAAAAATTATGTTTAACTTTTATTACATTTGACTTTTTTTTTTTTAATCTCTCACACCCCAATTTAATTTGAATAACTGAATGTACAAAAGAAACAGAAAGCGACACCGAAACTCTTCTACGGACTTTATTTGTATTTATAAAGTTGTTTATGAACTTTGGTATGAGATTAGACACACAAAAAATGCACTTGGTAATATTTATTACAACCTGCCTCTATACCTACATATACAGTATTTGAAACAAGTATGTACATGTCAGAGATTTCCACCACTGTTCCTCTCAACAATCTTTTTAAATAAGTTTATTTGTTTTTTTCTATAAGCAGGCACAAAGTAGTCGGACACCAAAACAACGGCTTAAAAACTCAGAATTCGACTTTCTAAAGACTTGGAAACTCGCTACTCGAATCACTTCAACATTGCAGTTAAGTTGTTTGCGCAATTAATTTGGAAAAGTGTATATATTATATAGATTCATTAAGCATAGAATTACACATTTTAATTTCCATTCATTTTAGTATGGGCTGAAAGCCAATGAAAACCTAAAATTCAGCTTATCAGAAAATCACAGTGCTGAAAAAGAACAACAAAACAGGAATATAACATAACAGACATGTTATATTTCAGTTGTGGTCGACACAATCATGGGATGAGTTGGCAGTAGCCCAGCAGAAAGTCACTAACATAAAAGGTCCTTGCTAAAGAAGCTGGCAGTAGCTAGGGCTGTCCCTAAGCATATTAAAGGAAAGTTGAGTTAAAAGATGAAGGGTAGAAGATACCCTAAAATTCAGTCTTTCATAAAAGTAACTTTTTTGTATAAGAAAAACTTTTTAATAAAGAAATGTCAGCCTTCTGTAGAGTATATCTATATGCTATACAATATACATTATGGACTCAATACCTGGCCGGGATTCCTTCTGCATGAATTACTGCATCAGTGTAGTTTGCCCTAGAGGTGATCAGTCTGTGGCTTTGCTGAGGTGTTAAGGAAGGTCTCAAAGACGGCACAAAATTCTTCTTGAGGTTTAGGCCAGGTACTCCCTCTCAATTTTCCTTTTCTATGCTCGAAAATGGCAGTCTGTGAACCCCCGACTTCTTTAGCAAGGACCGCGTGTGGCTCATTGGGAAGAGTGTTGATAATTAAATCCTCGTCAGTCTTCTTTCTGATTGTGTAGACCAAGACATGGCCAAAGCAAATCCTTTCCTGTATGAAAACATTGCTTTATTGTGTGATATTTAAATTTTCTAATAAAGAATTTGGGGTTTTCATTAGAAGTAAGCCGTAATCAAGCAAATCAAATGAAATAAATACAATATATCAATCTGTGTGTCATGAATCCATATAATATGAGTTTGACTCTCTGAACTCAATAACTACATTAAATCGTCAATGATTTTCTAATTAACTGAGATGCACCCATCGAACAGGACTTTTCTTGAAAAGCCGTTAACAGTCTTAATCTGACTGCAGCAACGTTGTGAGAAAAAGTTTCCAATGTCTTCTCAAAAGCAAAAAGGGAACAAATGTTTCAACGCGAACAGACCCGATCGTGGATCTGGTCTGGTCAGCGTTTATTTATCTTTTTTTCCACATCAAACTTTTTCTTCCTGTTTGTGAAAAGCACAACAAAGCTCTGAGTGTGACCGTAAACGACAGACTGAGAGGTCAGCAGTGGACGGTTGAAGCACAAACAGCTATCAGACAAGTGCACACATGGGGGGGGGGTCTTTCTCCGACAAATTAGCACACAAAGGTCTAATACTGATCAGCAGCTTGGTTAAGCACTGTTTATACCGCAAGATGAACAGAAAGTGAACATCGGTTGTTCTTATTTGTTGTTTTTCCTTTGCATTTAGGATGTTATAAGTGTTTTTTTTTATGTATAATCAAAGAAATGTTATAGAACTGACCAAACTTTAAAGACTTTTTATTTGTTGTGTGTTTTAGTCTGTGCAAACTTGCCGTTTCAAAGTACAACAAGACTTGAGTCCTGAGCCTCCAGCTGTTCCCTCCTCTCGTTCTGTCTATAGTTAATTCCTAGTAAGTTAACGTTTAACCCGATGTATGGCATTTTCAGAGTCGTCTGGTTTGAGTGTTTCACTTGTTACCAGATTTATTGGATCAGTTTCATATACTGTCAAGTCTGCTTGCAATCTACATTACTGCCCAATTTTTAATTATGGGACTTGTGGCGTCAAGCTTTCTGGGAATTGTTTGTATTCTTTCAGACGCGTTAACATAGCAGATGAACTAAGACACAACTTCCTCCAAACCTTCAGAAGAAGGGCCTTAAACTTGCGTTCTTAACTTGTCGAACAAAATACCGTAAGCTAGCCTTCAGGGTGTGTGCTAAATTTCTACAAATAATAATCATTATAAGTGTGATTGCATTACTGTTGATTTGCATTGGACATGACAAAGATGGTGACTTTTAACGGGTTTTCTAAAGGAGTTACGAAAAATGCAGACGTCCCTAAACGTAAAATGCACTCTTGGTGCATGTTGCTGATAGAGTTAGGTGTACCTTTACGCACAATTCAAAAAGGTTAGTCTTCGGCCCTGACTTTGTAGGGAACAAAATTTCTAAATGGTGAAACCTGCCGACAGGGCTCGAACAAGCGCAGAACAAAAACAGCACAGCACAGATAAAAGCAAATCCTCAGTTAAAAGTGGAAAAATTTTCAGAATAAAGGCCAATACACTGCAAAAAGGGAACTAAAAGTAAGTCAAATTGTCTTGAAATTATGTATTTTTCCTTTATTTAAGCAGGTAAATAAGACTATTTGCCAATGGAATAAGATTTCCGCACTTAAAATAGGATAATTTCATCTCTATCATATTATTTCTAGTGCAGGATATCTAATTGTCTTATTTTAGGGGTAACAATACTCACTCCTTTGGCAAATAGTCTTATTTACCTGCTTAAATCAAAGAAAAATACATTAATTTCAAGAAAATGTGACTTACTTTTAGTTCCCTTTTTGCAGTGTAGTTTGAAAACCACCAGGAAATGATCCGTTTAGATACTTCCATGCATAACTTGTAGGCATGTATGTTCTGGTCAGGGACTCACCAGATGAAAACAAACCTGCAGAGTGGATTAGCGTCCTGCAGCTAGACATGGGCTGGTTACTAGTATGAAGGTCAATGTTCTCACCTCATCTCTGAGACTTGAGTCCAGTCACCCTACGGAGGTAGTTAATTTCCGCCCCTTGTGTCCAGGTTCTCTTTCCTTTGGTTATGATCCAGCCATGCCTCATGACCATAGGTGAGAGTGGAAACATAGACAGACTAGTAAATTGAGCCCTTCTCTTTTTTTTTTTTTGGCTCAGCGATTTTTCCAACCGAACGGACCAGAGCGACGCCTACATTACTGCAGTTGGGGCCAAAATCTGTCTATCCATCTCCTGATCCATCCTGCCATCACTTGTGAGCAAGAAACCTTTTAAAAAAACAAAATGTTTTTAGAAAAAAAAAACGTAAAACGATCTTAAACAGTTTTTCTGGTTCAAAGTTCCCGTACTGAGAAGTCAGAAAAAGTGTCAGAGTGAACAAAGTCGTCTCGGCCTGCGTGGAGCACAGAGGAGAACAGGCCCTCTACACTTTTCTGTCGCTTACAAGTCATGCAGGTTTGGCTTCTTAAATATGTCAGGTCCCAGAAACATGAACCGTCATGGTATGGAAACTAAAGCAGCTCCATCCATCTCTGTAGTCCTGTTTTTACAGTTAGTAAGCTAGGAGCGGCATGTCCGACATAGCAGCTGACTGCAGCCTCTACCTGAGCAGATAGCCTCACTAAGTAATCAGCTGATGTCGGCCTCTTGGACATGAGTGTCTATGTAAAGAGCAGACCTGCAAAAAGATATATTTTTTTGCAATTAGCATTTATTTTGAATAAATAAATGCAGTGTTATATGACTGATATTACTGTTACAATGTACTTGTCATAACAGCAGCAGTGAGAAGTAATGTTTATTTGAAAGAGAAGCCGTTATACCATGTTAGATTTTTTAATTTTTTATTTTATTTTAGACTTCTGTGTTAACACTGTTGTATTGTTCCTCAAGGCTACCATACTGTGAGAATCTCATCCCGGCTCATGCCTACATGCAACAGGTCCCAGCTCGCATGTATCTGGGCTGCATTCGCGTTGTTTATTCAGCATTGCAGTTAACCGCTGTTAAATCTGGTTTGATCTCTTTGTTTATTGCGATTATTTTTTTTTCTCTGTATGAATGTCAGTAGGGCTTTTTGGTTCAGTGAGCATAAAGTTGCATATTTATTTCCTTTAAATGAGCAAAGAGGAAGTCGCGATGAAGCTTTGGGTATCCGTTCTTGGAAAAGTCGGCCTTGACATTTCCCCCTATTGGCCTTTGAAACCAGTCAGTCAAACCTTAGTGCCTACAAATGTCACACAAATACCCAGTTTTTATCCCAGGCAGACCAGTGCCCTCTTTTCATGCTTCTTTCTATCTCAGCGTCAGTATGACAAGCCCGCGGGTCGATTTGTAGTCCTCTCTGTTTTGTCGGGCCCGACGACGGCAACCAGCAGATCTCGGAACGGCTCTGCACTGGTCCCAAAAGCGAGGTTTTCTTTATCTCTTTGTTGGCTTGCCGACTCAAGAACTCAACCACATATTGTTTCCAATTTAAACGCAGCTTCTTGTCTGTTATGGAGATCCACCCAATCTCAGTAGAGTGCTTTTTTTTTTTGGTTCATTTTTGTTGGGTTCGATGTTCTTTGGGTAAAAAAAAAAAAAAAAAGTTTACAGCAGTCAAAATGTCAGGAATAAAACCACTGCACAGTGGTCACTTTAGATTTAATAACTTGAAACGCCAGTTTTTCAAAAGTTTTTTTTTTTTTTTTTGTGTGTGTCATTGTGTTTGTATTTTATTGACGTGACCTAAGGTTGCCATTCGCCTCAGCTCCCTGGTGGTATAAATGAACCGGCTGAAAAAAAAAAAAAAGTAAACAAGTAGTCAAAGATGGTGCAAAACTATTCACATCCACAAAACCATTCATATTTTGTGACATTACACCCACAAACCTTTTAATATATTTTATTGGGATAGTATGTGTTGGACCAACATGAAGTAATACACAACTGTGATGTGAAGGGAAAAGGATTCATACTATTCAACATTCTTTCAAAATACAACATGGCTTGCATTTGTAATCAGGACCTCTGAGCCATTACTTTGTAAAAACAGCATCGCAGCAATCACAAAGCTCTGTTGTTTTTATTTGGAAAAAAAAAAATCCCAATCAGAAACATAAAAGTTCACGATTACAGAGGCCGGCATTCTTTGGTCATGCACCATAATCTCGCTCTAGAGCCTACCTTGTAATATTGAGGAAAACCTCTGAGCTGGTAAGGTTCAGAACGGCTTCTTTATCCAGGAGAGGGTTCGAACCATCTTTGAGCCCAAAAGCCTTTTTTTTTGGATGCCGTCAATTTATCTACCAGGAACCTCGAGTTCTCACTCTGCCATTTTTGAATTAAATGTCAGCCATATTTGTTCTTACAGGTACCTGAGTGAGCCTGTGTGTGTGTGTGTGGGTATGTTTGTGTGTGCGTGCGTGCGTGCGTGAAAGAGGGAGACGGAGGCTTCTGTATGTAGCTCTTTACACTAAAAGGAAACTATGAACAAGCGCGGTGAAGCATGGACGCTCATGCCTCTTCAGGACTGACTCGTGGTGAAAACTGTTGGCACTGTGGGTGAAGCAGAGAGAAAGTGGGGTGGGGGGAAGAAAAAAAAGAAGAGTATATATAGATATATGATTCTATATTGTGCAGAATATTTATAGGCCTTTTGTGCCATTGAAGTCATGCTCTGGGCTGGCACCGTCCAGCGCTTTCTACCATGTGATCATTATACATCGTCTTGTACTGATGACCCGTGGTTGATATGATTGTTTTTGTTTTGTTTTTTCGTTTTGTTTTTCATGTCAAGTGCATTTTTCGCAATAAATGCCTTTGTTTTCAAGTTTATTCCCTGTCGCCTTTGTGTTTTTGTTTTTTTTTTCTTCTTTGCTGTTTCAACCGGCCACGTCCGTTTGAAGGACAGCAGACTGCTGGAGGATTTGAAGCAAAACACATTTTTTTGCGCCCCGATGTAAATCCAATACATCACCTGTATTGCACCTATTTATTTATTTAATTTTTTTTTTTTTTTTTTTTGGGGGGGGGGGGGAGTCTGCCCCTCGGAGCATTCATCCAGAGAATCATATGCCGCTCTAATTAGAATCATCTCCGCTCCCAGTGAGCTTGTTATGAGCAACGCTGCAGGTATGGTTGTTTCACAGAGTGATATTATTGTCCTAATCAGTGCAGGCATGCTGGTGACGGATGTCTGTTTGCCATCCTATCCTCTCTCGTCTCTATCCCCCTCCTGTCTTCATCGCCCCTCTTTTTCTCCAACCAAAGCCTGACATGGATGAGGTGCGTAATTGGTAATATCGGAGCATCTCCCGCGCACTCCCCCTTCATGACATGACAACCTCATCTCTCCACAAGTCAAGGCTGTCTTCGATCATCACCCCCATTTGCATTTAGAGTGACTTCCGTGTGTGTGTATGTGTGTATGTGTGTTTGGGCAATGCGCGTGCGTGGCGGTCCTCCTAGAGTTACGCATGTTCAGAAAAATAATTAAATAAATGTATTTAACGCTGAAATGTTATATTTGCGGTGATCAGGCGGCTAATTTAGATTTTCTGTAGAGCTGAGATAGTTTTTCACCTCCAGCGGGAGTCGAACTTGCGCTTTCTCCCACAAACGGGCCTTTTGGCTCAGAGAAAAGCCTCGGCGCCGGGTGTCCTCTTCTCTGCTTGACAATAATGGCAGGGTTGCTGCAGGCTCCTGCAGGGAATCAATCAGCCCTGCCGTTGCTTTTTTTTTACGCCAGACCCGTCTGTCCACCTGTCTGCGTGCCGGCGTTTAAGTCACTTGAAGGGCAACGGAGCCGGAGGGTGAGACACTGCAGGGTAGAAGAGCCAGCGCACAGAACAAGATAATCCCTTCTGTAAGTGTGTGTGTGTGTGTGTGTGTGTGTGTGTGTGTGTGTGTGTGTGTGTGTGTGTGTGTGTGTGTGTGTGTGTGTGTGTGTGTGTGTGTGTGTGTGTGTGTGTGTGTGTGTGTGCGCTCATAAAAAGGTGAGGAGACGGGAAGAAGGTGGGAGCTTTGGCGTGCCCTTTGTGGCGAAAATGAAAAACAGGATTCCGTCCGACACATGCAGGAAATGTCAGTTTTTAGATTAAACTTTTTTTTCTCTGATGATTTCATTTTTCAGAACATTGATTTGTCCCCCTTTTTGAGCTAAATGCCAGGTAACTAACTTCTAATGTGACCCTTAAACAACTTTGTTTCCATTTCAAAAACCGACACGGTTAGACTCCAATTCCCAGATTTCACCAGCAGTTATTGCGATAAAGTTTTGCACAAAATATTGACCTTTCAGTGATGTACAGATGGGTTTTTGTCATCTGTCGGGAAGCACGCCATTGCAGTTGGCGTCCAAGTCAGAATCAAGGTTGTGTTAATTTCACAGCTTTTATTCGTTTTATTTATTTTGAAAAGTGGACTAAAAATTTGTTTTGTATCTGAATCTGATCCACTAAAAATTCAAGATTGGATTGTCCAACAGTAAATAAAAAGGATAAAGGATCTTTAAAAGGAGAGCTTATGGTCTTTGATACATTTTTACTGTCAAAATCTCAAAGGAGGCAGCTTTAGTATTGTGTTTGGCATCTACATTTTTCTCCAGGATTGCTGGTGTTTCCTGCAGTTTCTAAAAGTAGAATGGGAGGTATGTATACATTTAGTAACCAGGTTCCCGTCCTTTAAAAGCAGTTCCTAGATTTTCTCCACTAGACAACAAACCCTATCTAAATTTAAGACTAAAATCTTTGCTTTTTAGTGAAGCTTTAAGTTAGACACCTATTATCTTGACCTACAAATAGTACTAGAAACTATAAATACCTGCACAGACTGCTGTTTCACTTGACTTTCCAGGAAGGCAAATTTTTTGTTGTTTCCATATTTGGTCGTCACCTTTGTCAAAAGGTGTTAACAGCTTTGCCACTGCTCCTAAAAGTCCTGTTTTCTCTTTATACACCATTCCGTGTTTAACCATGCCCGTTTCCTGGACAAAGCCTTAAAAGAAGCTCATGCCACAACTATGTGTACTCTTTTTGTTTTCCCATAGATCATTATTATTTATTATCACACATTATCTATTTCCCATAGATAACGTGTGTGGCTCAGCCCTTATGCTGTGCTCTCCTAGACGAAGCTACTGAAAGTGCTGCAGCTGCCGTCAACTCTGTGCGCTTTTCTTCAACAGAAAGTACTCCTGGACCAGTGCCATGTGTCTTTTTAGTGTCTGCTCCATCTTCTCAACCCCAGACGGTTGTAACAGATGGCTATTTATATTATATTGGTTCTGCTGTAGGTTTCTCATGATTGCTCATGACCAAGGATCGCTGCAAAATTAATACCTAGATGCAATCAACACAACGCCCTTATAAAACCTAAACCTAATTGACATCATAAACTGAATTTAATTGCCATGTGTTGGAAATAGGACTAAACTGGAATGTAACTGATGCTGAAGCCGTCTATATGATTAGACTGAATCTATATTTCCATTTATCTGTATATAAATCAGCCCTGTTTGTCTTATGTCATTGGCTGTGAAATGGTTTATATAAATAAACCAAGCTCAAACTGAATGCGACCAGATCAAGAATCCCGACTTAAAATTCCCCAGTGGCCTAAAAAGCAGCAAAAATTGGCCTCTCTCCATTTTTTTGTGGCCAATGTTAAATACAAGCTGTGATGCGATAAATCAATGTAACGGTACTTTATATTCAGATTAGGGTTTTTTTATCTTTTAGAAAAAAGATTAAAATGTACTAATTTTTGCCCATATGTACCCAAACTTGGAAAAAATATAAACTCAATGTTTTTTGTTGTTGTTTTTTTTTTCATTTCCAGACTCTAAGAAGAGTAGGAAACCCATTCATGTAAATTTTTTTTGATCACCCGAACGACAACCAAAAATAATTACATTCTTTGCCTGGGTTTAGGCCGCATTCTCTGCAAATTATACATTATGCAACAGCTAACAGATTAAAGAGACCTGTGTGTGAAAAGCCATGCAAAATAGAAATCTGCTCAATACAAGATTGACTAAAAAAAACACTGCTGATCTCCATATAGTGTCCTGTAGAAATGAAAGACAAAAGAAATGATCTGTTAACCTTTTCTCCATTATGCCTAAAATATCTTGTTGTCAATCAACTAGATTGATAGATCAATAGCTTTTACCCCCCGCCCCCCCCAAAGTGAAGACGCAGACAAACCCAAAGTATCATGACAAAAATACCGATTTATTTAAAAAGCAAAAACGATATCCAAATAACACTGTTTGTTCCTTAAAAATACGTGTAGTAAAACTAATGTGTTTTCTGGCAATGTGTGGGTAGTGTATTTCTAAGTTTCATACACTTAAGGCACTAACATTTTAAGCACTGTTGTCAGACAAAAAGTGTCAGTAAAAGTGAGTTCAAACCATCCTTTGTTGGAAACCAGCACCGCAGTGTTCCGTTTCAGATTTACAGTACAAAGAAGTTAAATCAAAATGTGGACCAAGAGAAAAACGCAATCCTTCTGTTACTTTTGCTCCCTCAACATTGATATATTATAATGCATAGTTTTCCCATGATTTGCAGAGCAAAACTCCAATGTTTTTAGGAGTGAAAAATATATTTATAAATAGATCCTGTAATATTGTCTCAATCTAACAATAAACTTGAGCACTCGTAGTTTCAGAAAATCTTAATATCCTTAGATGCACAGAAAGGGGGAACAAGCATATAAAAAAACATAATGCCCTTTGACTCTTTTTTAAGGTGAATGCACTAAAATAACATTCACAAAAGGTAATGAATGCAATTTAAACCCTTTTTAAAACACAAATTTCAAAGACTAAGGGGAAAATATCTAGTTGGCAACTATTAATCCCCTTTTGTAATTGAATTGAGCTACGGCTGTATGGCGTTTCTAAAGCTCAGCTTAAAATCCTGGCAAAAGTAAAGCAAAACCTCTCAGGAAAATGACCTGGTTGTAGTGCTCTTCAACTACTTTTAGCTGGATTTGCTAACAAATACAAACAACCACACGACTCTAGGAGCAGGGCATAGAAGGCCGCTATGGCACATAAGAGAAAGGACAAGTGTGTAGTTTACATAAGCGGAATAGTCACCAAAAAATAATATTTGTACCTGTCTAAATAATGTGATTTGTAAACAACATTAAAAATGTTTTCTTTAGTCAGGCAAAAGAAGAAAAAAAAGAGGATAAATACAAAAGCAAAAATAATACGAACACGATTTCCCCGCAAAAAAACGTACAAAAGAGATTAAAAATACCTCGGAGGATAGTGTACACTGGTTTTTGGAAACAGTCTTTAAAACTTTGGCAACTCAAGCTAACACCAGGTACAGCCCGGTGTGGAGGATGTGTTTTTTTTTCTAGTTAGTGTGGTGGACTGGCTGAAAAACAACGTGGACACGATGCCACTGGTTACACTGGTCGTAATGATGTGCACTTCAGATCTCTTAAGTCTTCACATGAAGCCAGAACTGAAAAAGAGAATAAAAGAGAGACGGTTGACATAAAAACACAAGGGGCTCCATTCTAGTCAATGCAGTTAATCGACTAAACAGACAAAATGCGCCGTCAGTCCTCACAGATGTGGAGCCGTGAAACATCTGGCCACTTACTTCTTCCGCTCCTTGTCTTTCTTGCCGTTGACCGTGAAGCTCTGGGCCTGCAGGAGCTGAGCTGCAGCCTTTCTCTTACTGAAGGAGCTCAGGTCATCATCCAGCAGACGCTTCTTCTCCTCAAGAGCGGCTTTCTCGTCTGCATGCAGGCGCTTCAGCTGCTCAAAACGACTCTGCAGCTAAAACCAAAACAACGCAGAGTACAAATTCAGTAGACTGGAAATATGTAAATTAGCAAAGGGAAGTGGTTTAGGGAAAGTTAAACGACGTAGAGATAGCCCTCCTTCGTTACTTCATCCACCTTGTTTGATTAATCAGCACCATGGACAGCAAAACCAGCCAACAGCATGATGCTGCCACCACCATGCTTAACAGTAGCTACAAATAATAATCATCATAATTATTATTATTATAAATGTACTTCTGTTTGCAGGCTTCAGCATCTTTCAAACATACTTTGTCATTGTGGCCAAGAAGTTCAGTCTTTGTCTCCTCTGACCATAAAGCTCATTTATCCAAATATAAAGCCCCTTTTACAGCAGAGCCATTTGGCCTGACTTTACATTAGGGCTGGATGATATATAAAAAAAAAAAGCATATGGATAAAATAGGAATCCTACTGATCGATATCGATAATTATCAACAAATTCAAAACATATATTTTTAATGCAGCCCTGGCCATTTTATGGTATTGCCTAGCGACCTATTTTGAGATACAGAACACACAATCACTGAATTCAAACTCAACCCTTTATTAACTAACTTTTTGGACAAAGACTTTTAAGACTTTTTATAAAAAGAAAAAATAATGCATGCTCTTGGGCGGGCTCCGATGGCGCAGGGGTAGTGTGTCAGTCTACTGTTTGAAAAACGAGCCACTAGTGCTGTAAAAACCCAGAAAAAGAGTAAAAAGGAGGAATAAATAATAATAGTAATAAAAAAAAAAGAATGCTCTTTGAACTCTTTGAAGGGGCGGAGCTTGGTGACTGAGCGTTCCTGGGTCTGGGTTTGTGATTGGTTGGGAGGATGTATTGACTGTAGTATTAACCTACATGATAGAATGCAAAAGGAAGGAAAACTGTTATTCTATTGAACTTTTTATTTTCCCTGTTTTTTCTATCATGGATATATATTATAGAATTATCGTCCAGCCCTACTTTACATGGCTCCACCCTGCTTGTAAGCATTACAGCAACATTCTTTTCAGCGCCAACCCACTGTCTGTTGGAAACAAAAATCCGTCTTCCCGGGTCCATCCCTGAAAACGGATGGCTGCTTTATACTTGGAAAACACATGTATGTTGCTAGATGGAGCTCATGATTTGTTCAGAAGCAGAATAAATTAGAATTGACTGAAGTTACGCTCAAAATTGTTATGATTTCTGGCAGATTTAAAAGAGATTTTCATTCCATCAAGGAATAGGAAGGGACAAAGGCAGATAGCCTTCAAAATATAACCATGTATAAATTTACACGATAGAGACAGAAACATAAAAAGAGACAGACGGATAAATAAGAGAAAGGTAAAGAAAGACAGAAGATGGCTGCTTGCATAAAGCTGTATTCTATGATTAATGGAAAGCTAATACACCTTGGATTATAAAGAAATATGATTATTCTGACAACTATAGTAATATCATAATTTGATCCTGGAAAAGCAAGAGAAAATTAATCATGAAATGCCATTTACAATGACATTTACACGATATTGATGCTGCTGGTGTTTTCAAGCGGAAACGATGAATTACTGAATGACAGGCGATATGATGCGCTCCTCTTCTCAGATAGAGTTTATGATGGTGCCCATAGCTAAACAATCAGTGGTTAACGGTTGCTTTTAATGGATGCTGATGATTGTAAACGTCTGATGCTCACTGTGGGAATATCTTCACACACACAGATTATTGGGACCAAATGACTTGCTGTAGCCTATCTAGACAAATTCTAAGTGAAATTGCAATAAATATCGACGTAAACTCAAATTATGAATAGTTGGCAACCAAAACTCTCCAGTGGGATGATCGTCTACATACCTCCCTCTCAGCCTCCTTCAGCTCCGCTTCCTTCTCCTTCACCCTCTGCACAAACACCTGCCGCATCTCATCCTCTCTCTTCTGCAGCTCGGCCAGGAACTCCTGACGCTTGGCCTCATACGTCTGCTGTAAACTGCGGGCGCAAAAAAAATGTGTTTGGGACTTCGAGTCCTGCCGACCAGCTGGCCGCCGCGGCCTGACGCAGGCGGGCGGGGTTTGTGCGCACGGACCGCTCACCTGACGGGTTTGCATTCCGGGTCGGTGTCCTTGAAGCCCATCTCCTCTAATTTGCAGCGCCGGTAAAGCTCGTAATGGCGCGTATGGGTTTGCTCTCTCAGGTCCTCCATGTTCACGCAGATGAGCATCTCCCTCAGCTTCACGAAGTCACAGTGGTGCTCGTTTTCCACTAGGAGGCAATTCGAAAAAAAACAAAGAGGCATCCGTCGTTTCAGCCGGCTTAAAACAGAGAAACCGAGTCGAACCGCACCGGTTCGCTTTGTGCCGGCAGCGTTACAAAACAACACTGATTGAGTCTACCTTGAACGACGCCCCACGGATACTGGCGAGCCTTCACCATCTTGTTGCCAACGCACACTTCCTCTGTGCTGCCGACGACAGCGAACGGGAGGTGGCCCTAAAAAGGTGGTGAATTCAATAAGTTATTCAAAACAAAGCTACAGACTTATTGTCAAGATCTGGGTGCTGTCACATGTAATCGGCATTCAAATATAAACTTTACCCTCAGCAAATCTCTGAGGTGCACAAACGCGCTCACTCTTTCAAACTCATTTATTTTACTACTTAAAGTCTAAGTCGCACGGAAAACGTATTTTAACGCAGATGCATTCAAATAGTCACCAGAGTAAAGAAATGTATATTATATGTGAATTATGTGCGCCTTTTGGAAGTAATTTCGATAAAACTTGCTGTATATGCGAATGAGCCTGAACATTCCTCAATCGGCCGATCCGGCATGTGACGTCACACACGCTGCTAACACTACGACTTTCCTCGCTCGTGAAGTGTGAATTGCATAAAACGCTTTTGTCACCGCCGGCAATCCAGTCCTTTCGCGGTTTTTTTTACGAATTTATCCCATTTCCTTCGGACCTTTTGATCCTTCGGCCAAGTATGTAGCGCTACTTTCTGGCCTGCACTAGGCCTATAAGCGACACTACAGCCACCTACTACGCACCTAGAAGGCATTTTATTTTGTAATTTGTTTGGCGATATTTTTTATAAGCGCTTGCTCAAAGTACACGTGGATCCGCAGATTTTGTGTGTGAAAGAAGATCACGGAAAACATGCATATATATCCTGGTTCGCCGTACCGGTTGCACAATGTAAACAATGTGTGTTTCTATGCAAGTTCGATTCGCGCGTTCTCTGTGTTCTCGAACTGACGTCACACTGTCGGAAATGGCCGATCGTAAACGGAGGCAGCACTCAAACGCGAAATACCTTAATCGGTGTAAAAAAATGCGCAATATTTCATATTTAAACTTAATTTGAACACTTTTGATACATGAAAATTCAAAGTTTACCTTGTTCTGGAAGTTATTCAACGGTTTTCAGGATATTTTTTCGGTACAAGACTTAGACTTTAAAATTAGTTGTGCTTTACTAGATTAACTTTGAAAACTTCTCTTTCACAGGAACGTTTGGATCCAGGTAAGTTCTCGGGCCCTTGAACTGCCTTACGTTCATGGTGGTGTTGACTTTGGCCACGGTCTCGTCGTCCAGTGGGAACTGGTAGATCTGCACGCCGTTGCTGACCAGCTCGCTCATGATTTTGATCTTGAACTTGTGCAGCTCGCTCTTGCTGATGGTGTCCGCCTTGGCGATGACTGGAATTATGTTCACCTAAAGGGAGAGGGAATTCAATAAAAAAAATGTAATAAAAAAAATATAATTGCTCTCAATATTGATTGAAAATATCTGCAACCTTTGAAAAGGAAATCATTCCATGAAGTCATAAGATTCACAATCAGACAACCCAACACATCGTTCTAGGGCTGTGCGATATGGCTGAATAACATATCACGACGTAAGCTTTTCATATCAGTAGATATCCATAATTACTAAGTGGTGTTATGTTTACCTATATAAAACAAGGACCAGGGGGAAAAAGCCAGAATGTAAACTGTTACCCTAACCCTACTTAAATGTAAGCTTTAACTTTTAAAATAGATCAGCCCTACTACCAACCTTGCTTAGTTTGGCCGTGAGAGGTTGAGAGGTTAAATCCTTTCCTCTGCCAATATCCCCCAGAATGCCATGTGGTTCTGGATTGAGTTAGTCCTTTCTATTGATATTGATCAGGCGTCTACCGCGATGGATATTGATTTATTTGATTTGAGGGATTGCTGCAAAGCCATGAACAATGCAGACGACTGTCCCTGTGGCTCTACGCTCTTTCATTGAGGAGTGAATGCTGCTTGTCAAGACTTGATGCAATCTGCTGGGTTTCCTTAGATGGGAAACTTTTTGACCAATCTGTATAATCTGATTGAATTTGACTCTGGAAAGTGCCTTGAGATGATATGCATCATGAATTGGCGCTATATAAATAAAATTGAATTGAATTTACTGCCCAGCCCTACATCAGTCCTAGCAGAGTCCAAACGCTGATGGGCAAGGTTCAAAACAAGGGTGACTGGGTCTCAGAGTAGCTGTCTTAAAATCTTAAAAGTTGTGGGTTGTGCTGATTTTCACACCTCTGATGAAGAAGGAAGCCAGAAACATGTCCATTATGTCTTTAGGGACATCAAGTGTGTCTAATAATAAGAGAACTTTAGAACTATATTAATGTCATGTAGTAAACTCTCATCTGAATGTGATGAGTAGTAAGTTAACTCATAAGTAGATCCCATAAACTACGTGTAAACAGTTAAAACTATTCATGGCCTCATTTGACTGGTTACACTGCAAAAACAAAACTAAAAATAAGTTTAATTTTCTTGAAATTAGTGTATTTGTCCTTGGGTTTGAGCACGTAAAGAACATGGTTTGCCAGTGGAATGAGATTTTTGCACCTAAAATAGGAACAAGTCATCTCTAGCATCTTATTTCAGGTGCAGTATATCTAATTATCTTATTTTAGGGGTCAAAATACTCATTCCATTGGCAGACAATCTTATTTACCTGCTCAAATCAAGGTCAAATGCACTCATTTTAAGAAAATTCGACTTACTTTTTAGTTCCGTTTTTGCAGTGTAGGGTTAAACAAACAGAATCCTCAACAACAACAAAAAGAAAAAAAAAAGATTGTGTTTTTTTTCTCTCTCTTCTAAATCTAAAACAGTTTTGAGTGGCGTGTTACATAAAGCACGATTTACATGTTATTTCTGGCCCACCGGTTCAATCTGGTGCCAAAGTCATCCCACATTCCTCTCTGTCATCTCGCCGGCCCCCACAGAGGGGCCTGGAATGAGTTGCTGCCACTTGGCGAGCTTCTGGGTCAGACCGCACGGCAGAACACGCACCGATCCCAGCGGAGAAAACAAAACGACGCAGGGAGATCTGCTCCAACAGCTGTCCGAGTGAGTGACTGTCTGTCACTGCGGCAGACTCAACAATCGGCTCTGTGTGTATTATCGGTACAGTGACACAAAAGGACAACTCGGGTGTGTGTGAGTGAGGTGGTTACAGCATCCCCCCCCCTCTTCTCTTTCTATTCCTTTCACACACAAATCCAGAGTTACTGCCACTCCAGAGCAACTAAACCGCACACAAACCCACAAATGTAACTACACACACACACACACATGCGGCGAGGGAGCATGGGAAAGTTTCTGACCACTTCAAGAGGGATGGGGAGGGAGAGAATGGCTGATAGAGATGCTCTCCCAGCATTCACACAATAAAACCACCGCAGCGTAGTTTCTTATGCACCAAGCAGTTCCCCCCCTTTACTCCGAGGCGCATTGGTTTAATGGAAAGTCCCGTTTACATCTACAGGACTGTCTCAGAAAATAAGAATATTGTGATAAAGTTCTTTATTTTCTGTAATGCAATTAAAAAATATGAAATGTCATACATTCTGGATTCATTACAAATCAACTGAAATATCGCAAGCCTTTTATTGTTTTAATATCGCTGATTATGGCGTACAGCTTAAGAAACACAAATATCCTATCTCAAAATATTAGAATATCGTGAAAAAGTATACTAGTAGGCTATTCAACTAATCACTTGAATCGTCTAATTAACTCGAAACACTGCAGGGTTTCCTGAGCCTTGAAAAACACTCAGCTTGGTTCAGTAAACTAAATCACAAGTATGGTAGTGGTTAAGAGACGACATAAGGTTCTCACAGTAACTGGTGTACTGACCGTGGCATTACTGTCCTTGATTGGCCTGCCAATTCCCCTGACCTGAACCCCATAGAGAATTTGTGGGGTATTGTGAAGAAGAAGCTGAAAGACACCAGAGCCAACAATGCAAATGAGCTAAAGGCCGCTACTGAAGCATCCTGGGCATCCATAACACCTCAGCAATGCCACAGGCTGATTGCCTCCATGCCACGCCGCATTGATGCAGTAATCTGTGCAAAAGGATTCCCAACCAAGTACTGAGTGCATTAATGGACATTTTCAAATGTTTGATTTTGTTTTGCTGTTTTCATTTTTATTTTTTACTTGGTCTGAGGAAATATTCTAATATTTTGAGATAGGATTTTTGAGTTTTCTTCAGCTGTACACCACAATCAGCGATATTAAAACAATAAAAGGCTTGCAATACTTCAGTTGATTTGTAATGAATCCAGAATGTATGACATTTCATGTTTTTTAATTGCATTACAGAAAATAAAGAACTTTATCACAATATTCTAATTTTCTGAGACAGTCCTGTATGTAAGAGGTTTTCACACTCACTTTCCATAGATCCCTTTACAGGACATAATGATCCATCAGAGAATCTTATCGTTAAACCGCCCACTGATTAAAAGCAAGCTCAGGGCTCCAGACGGACGGACGGATTCAAACACTTCAATCAAGTTCAACAACTGTTTCAGTCTTAATTTAAAACCTTTTAATGTATTACTCTGTCATGGTGTTTTATTGGGTTTTAAACCTCCTAATCGTCTATGTTTTTGATAAAAACGTGATTTGCCAAACCGATAACTTCACTGACAGTGCAACCCATTCAGCCAATGAATTCAGTGCTTCAATCATTTATCAAGACATTTTTATCCTCACTTTCTATACCAAAGAAAAAAAAACAAACTTCCAAACTAACATCAGGAGATAATAAACACAAGGCTGCGTTCACCTGCAGCTTCCATGTGAATTATCTTCCCTGCTGCTGGTGTTTTCGAGCAGGAACGATGAATTACTGAATGACAGGCGATATGATGCTCTCCTCTGCTCAGATAGAGTTTATGATGGCGCCCACAGCTAAACAATCAGTGGTTAATGGTTGCTTTCAATCACGGCGCCACGTTTGTGTAATTTCATTTGCTGGCAAAACAGACCCAAGGCAACAGGAGATAAGAACAAGAGTCAGTCAGTGTTAAAAACTATCTCTGTAGCGAAATATGCAGTTTTACAGCAGCGACAGAGTTTAGGCCCCGAAGCACCTGCTGGCAACCTTCAAGTTGTTTAACACACTTTTCATTTCTTAATTCTTTTCGGATTTATTTGAAAAATGTTAAACTAAACACGTCTGAAATGTTAAGATGAACAAAATTTGTTTTGAGCCATTTTATTTAAATTACAGATTTGTATTGTTTTAAAGCAGGACAGGGAACTGAATCTTGCAATACAGCAATAACTAGTCATTTGCTGACCCAAAAAGACCTCTATATGTTTTCTAAGTGCTTTAGGCTCATTGCATTTGGCAAAGGGGATTTAATGGAGTCTGCTGGAGTCCAGCTAAAGTCCGAATGCAGCTCCCTGCGACATTCAGACAGTCGAAACCTCTGCACGACACGCGAGATGCAAGAAAAACATTGGTGCTGCCACAAGAGTCCCTCTGACCAGCTTCTATGCTACATTCAAGTACATCTTGTGCACAGGACTCTCTAAACTCCAGTGATTTAACCAGTTTTCTTACTTTCAAAGGTCTGCAGTCTTGAGAAAGGTCCTAAACAACATCCATGACCATTTTCAGGTGGTTTTATTGTTGTATAAACCAGCTACCCATCCACTGGCTATACCTACTTATCCCTTATTAATAATAATAAAAAAAAAAAAAGATCTAAAAAAAAATTCTCAATCCTGTTCTATAGTGGCCAGTTTTTATTTTCTCTTGATTAAAGCAAAAACAAACCGAACCGAAGATTCGGTACATTATTCTGTTTACCACAACGCCCTTAGTTATTTTGAGTTCCTTTATATTCTTCTTCTTGTCGTTTCCTCTTTATTCCCAATCTGTATCAAATTCCCTCTTCAAAAACATTACACTTGCGTTCTGTTTACTAACGGCAAACTGATCAGCTCAGTTCTTGTGCCTCTTGTGATGTCATTGATCCAAATACGCAAAGATTAGCAGTTTTCTACGATGTGCTTTTTAAAAACTTAGAATGCTGTGAACTCCTGCACCAGAAATCCACACTTTGTTGCCCAGTTGTGTTAAACAATACATCGCTGGATAGCCTCTTTAAATGTTGCTCTTCTCCTGTTTAACACTGCTCATCTTCCCACGTGGTCATCTTTCCTGAAACCCAATACCTGTAGTTTATTTCCTACCTTGCTGTCCAGCTTCTTCATCGTTACGAGGTCCAGGGATTTGAGCGAATGACCCGAGGGGGAGATAAAGTACAGACAGGCGTGCACTCGTGAGTCGTGGTAGTTGTGCAGAGAGCGCTTGATTTTCAGCTCCTCCTGAAGGTAAGTCTCAAATTGCTTGTCGATATAGTCCACCACCGGCTGATAGCTACAGGACATGGGAAAAAAATAACTAGGATTGTTGCCGTGCACGGGTTAAATCAGATGGTTATTACATTTGGAAAAAGTGATCGTAGCTGTTGACTAAGAACACTCGCTCCCTCGGTTCTTAGTCGCACCTTTCTTGTTTGTTCATCTGGTCCCCGAAGCCGACAGTGTTGACCACAGTGAGACGAAGCCGCACGTTGCTCTCCTGCAGGTCATAGGTTTGCGCCCGCAGCTTCACTTGAGGTTCAAAGTGGGATGACTCAAAGTTCTCAAAGTTGGTGTTAAAAAGTGTGTCCATCAGCGTAGACTTGCCAATACCGGTCTCACCTGGAGATGACAACAGGACGTTTCAGAGATTTCACTCATGGGCCAAATGTTTCCATTTTTACAGCATGCCTACAGAAATTTGTCTTATAGTTCTAGTGTATTCATTCTCAACATTTTGTTTTAATACAACATTAAGAAAATGACCAATTACTCTTAATATTATGACTAAAGTAGATATGTATGGACAGGTACCGATGCACAGAATATTGAAGCAGAAGCCCTGACTGATGGACTTGTTGACAAGCTGATCTGGAAGACTGTCGAAGCCAACGTGCCCAGCTAGGGACAGGGGCCGGGCTCCTTTATCCTGCAGAATAAATTAGACACAAAAAGATTATGGAGGTTATTTCAAAAAACATATTTACAATCTGTTCATTGCTGCCTGTCGCAGAGACACAATTTGAGTCCATGCCTGTCAAAGATGACAGTATGACATAGGAAGAAGTAATTTTTAGCTAAATACTTGGCAAATCCATTAGTCACGTACAATGGGGAAACTAAAAGAAAAAAAAAAATGAAGAAACGGCAGCTAGCCTAAAATGTATGATTAATTTTTAATATGGATGTGTCTAAGATATAAAAAAAATATGTTTTGTGCAGTCAAACTGTGCGGTCGCTGATGTTTTTACTGAATTAAAAAAGAAAATTTATAGCTGCTTGTAACATAACACTTAAAGACATTCAAAACTAATTGTCAAATGATAAGCATATCATTTATCCGAGTAAAATTATTTCTAAACCAATAGAAATTACATTGCAGTGTTAAATTAAATACTGATAAAACAAAGTGGTTAATTTTTGGTATATAAGGAAATAAAAAGACTATATAACACTATAGGTCATCACAGCATACCTACAAATATGATCAGGTTAGGTTATGGTATGCTTGTCACTTTAAAAGCAGCTTATTATTTGCTGCTGCAAGTTACAGTTTTTAGAATCCCTGATGATAACATAAGCAACACATATTCAGATTATTATTTGATTTATAAGCACCTATATTTCAAGTTTGGGCAAAGTCCAGCATCCATTAAAACTTAACTATACAACAAAATTTAACTAAGTATACTACTATAAACGAAACAGCAGAAGTCCCTTTTGGTTTCATAGCGGAATAATCTCTGCAGATCTTTTTCAGGTTGAAAGCCATCGTTTTTGTTTCGTTTTTATGCAAGGCAGTCATATTGGATGTTGTGGTTGGGGTCTGTAAGAAACATCTTAAATCTCCCACACGAAATTCCAGCTTCTATGAATCTTAATTTTTTTTTTTTTCAGTTAATTTTTCCAACCTCCTAAATAAACTTCAGAGTAATACTTGAAAAGCATCACTTAACTAACCGGTTGTGTAAATTGATATTTTGAATTTACTAACCCAACAAGCTAATATAGGCCGAGTACTGTTGTGACATTACTTCTAAAATGTATATCAAAACAATGCCTTTTTCTTTAGTAGTACTATATATATATATATATATATATATATATATAAGTATAAAGTATATTCCGAGATCCTCTATTTATTTGTCTTTAGCAGAGATGCGTTTAATGGCTATTTCCATTCAAAACTGTTTCCATATAGACGGTTCTACTGTTTATAAACAGTGTTACTAAAGATAACTTCTAACAAGTATACGACTGTAAGCTTTTTGTGTATTTAAGTAGCATTAACTGCAACACATCACAGTAAATTAGTCTTAGCTTCAGATCTCGGAACATAAATTTTTGCCCCTACTTCAGTATTATGCTAACTAGCTAGCTCTTTCATTGGTAAAAGGAAAGCCAACGTTCACTTTTTTTGAATGGCCAAACTAAATAAGTAGGTCAAAAAACACTATATCTACATATATCGCAACTGAATTGTTAAATAATAACATTATACTTTCTCTGACTCCAGCGACGTTATAATGCTAGCGTTAGCTAACTTGATAGCCGCAGGACACTCCCTGCTCAACTGTCAAGAACAGTCTGCTTTAGAACACAAGATAAAAGGATGCTCACCGGCTGTCGAGCCACATCCGAGGAAGCCATAACTCTTAGACAAACTTCAAAGGGCGAATCAAATTCGAAAATATGTAAACAAAACTAGAAGACAGCAACTTTTTCCCCCCCCCTCAGATTCTTTTCCAGGACCGCCAGTGCGTCTACCTTCGACAACTAGACAGGCGAGACCAATCAAAACAATGTGGGGATTACAGCAGAGTTTGTGTCGTGTACGTTTGTTTTTTAAAACACACTTTTGCGGAAATATTTCTAACATACTGCTATATGTTCTTATAAACAAATAAAAACATTATATGTATATGAAAATACGCCCCGGAAATGCAAAAGAACTATTGAACCTAACGTATGTACCCCTTCTTGGTGAAGTGGTACAGGCCATCTTAGTTTTCCCAGGCGCTCCCTGTTCCTGTGCGATGTTCGCTGAAAAAAATAGAAACTGGCCTTAAAAAAATTGTTCACAGTCGCACAACCCGTGCTTTCCCCATAGCTTCCAAAATCAAATTTCTGCTAATATTATATCGTCGTATACAATATGAAGAGTGTATATATAACCATAATATCTAACATTATATATGGTAAAGTCTGAATCTGTCAAATTCGCAGTTCTGACCTGAATCTGTACATGAATCGTGAACTGAATAATAGTAATTATTACCATCATTTATTAAAAACTATCACTGACACCTTTGCAAACTGAGTATCAGCTCTTCTCTTTGGGTTTGACCCCGTATCATTTATTAACTTTATCTTCTTTATGTCTTAGTCTTGTTGTCTCTTTGCTACCTCTACGTGTATGGCATTGTACTTATTTTAATTCCTTTTTGTTAATAATTTATTTTCTTCATTCTTGACGTACAGCACTTTGTTCAGTACGTGTTGTTTTAAAGAGCTTTCATAGATCAAGTTGGCTTTGCATATTAGTTATTTTGATTTAGAGATATTGTAAACTAGTGTTTCTGCTTCAAAAATGTATATACAATTCTAGTTTATGTAAATGATTAATTAAAATTGCCAGTAACGATGTAGTGAACATGTTGAAGTTTAGTTATTTGCATTTTATTTAAAAGGGCAACAGAAGACATTGAGTTTTACTAGTTGGAGTTCTGATTTGCAAGCAGCACCCAAACGCAACACGATCCTCGCATGTCCGAGCGCGCCCTCTACTGACCACAGCGTGAAATGCAGGCTCTAGAAAGGAGACGGGATGAGGAGATGCTGTCATCCGCTGCCGCTAAATCTACAAAATTAGAAAAACCATGGGTTCGTTTGGGAAACGTGTCGTGCCGCTAATCCGTTGATGGTTGTGGCCGCTCGGAGGCGTTCATGCGGATGATGGCGTCCCAGCGGTGCACGGAGCAAGCCGTGCATGCGTTCCTGCTGGAGAAAGGAGGGAGGGTCCGACAGATGGAGCTGATCGATCACTTCACATCTCCCCGTGGCCGCGATGGCCAGCCGAAGGACGGGGGCGAATGGGAGGCGCTGAGAGGCGTCGTTGACAGCGTGGGGTTCGTGAAGGTGGAGGACGGAGTCAAATTTGTGTGCTTAAACGGAGACGACGGCGAGGAGTCGGTGACGCGTGAGGACGCAAGCGGCCACGTTGATGCGGAGTGCAACGGGAACGTCCAAGAGACGCTGGACAACAAACAAATGAACGGCAACCCTGATGATGATGACGGAGGACGAACAGGTGAGGGGGAAGCGGCCATCAACGCGATTTAAATGTATCCTTTCTTTTTTGTTGTTATTTTGGTTATATTTAACATAAATGTCTGGGTGATTATTTATTTAACCTGGATTTCTTATTAAATCTTGTGTTGATTTCTTTGAATGTTTATTAGTGTTAAAAAAATTAAGTGATCAATAAAACGCTGTATTGTTGTTGCAAAGAAAAGAAAAACAGATATAGACTGAACGAATAAAATATCTCGTTATGTTTTCTTACAGTGAGTTGCAAAAGTATTAATTGTACTTTTTTTTCTCCACATTTACAACCCCAAGCCAAAACGTTTTTTTTTTTTGTTTGTTTTTTTTTCTTTACAATGTGTCACCTAAATACCAACAGGAAGGAAAAGGTGACATGCTTTTACATATAAAACTCTGAAAAGTGTGGCGTGGGTCTGGATTCGGCCCTCCTTACAGAAATCCTTTCAGAAGCCACTTCATCCGTAGAGCCCATCGATGTGTGACTTAATCTCAGGAAATACTTTTGGATTTCCTAAATTATATTAAAAAAAATACTTTATAAATCCCAAAGGGAAATATAGTGTTGTAACTCTCGTAGTTTCTTTGTGTAGTCATTATAGATGGTAAGGGCTGTGGTCAATGGGGTTGTCACTGTACTAATATGTATAACTCGATATCAATACCCAGGAAAATATTTGATGCTCTATATACCGTTTTCAACACCACAGGGATAAAAAAAAAGACAAATAACTAAAGGCATAAAAAAAAATATTTAATAAAAACGGAAAAACTCACCTTTTTCAATCTCAGCATTAAACATGCCGTCTCAACATAATCAACAATCGCTAAATAAATAATCCGAATATAACACGTGCTAGCCACAGCTAATCACACAACATTTATTCGGACCACTGGTCGCACTAGCGTCAGTGACATGTTTAATGTATTAAATTAAATAATGAACGGCAGCTTTAATTTTCTCACCTGTCATCATGAAGGCCGGGGTGTCGGTCCTTGAGTAGTTTGGCCAAGTTTGTTGAGCCGCTTGACTTTGTTGCCGCCACTTTAAAGCACTGTTTGCACACAGGCCTGTCAAGATCTTTGGGTTTTCCTTCTTCATTTGCCTCACAAGCTAAACTATTCGGTATCGATACCATCCCGAGTCAGCATCGTCTCCGGATACAGCGTTTGAGTATGGATACTTTTCAGAGTATCAATATTTTTGACATCCCCAGTGGTCAGTGAGGATCTCCTGTAGTGGTGTCCGTTGCAGCGAACCAGAACAAGCATCTGACTGAAGAAACACTGTTGTCGTCTGATGCCTAGGGTTGCCCATTATGTTTTTCATTGTATAAAGTATTGTCCTTCCCAGTTAGTCCAGAGTGGTGCCCGGAGCATACAACGTTATATGATTTGGTATTAAACAGCGTCCTAAAGACTAAAGAACACGCAGAACAGAATCAACATTGTCAAAATGTGTAAAGCGAGGCTAAGTTATAAAACATTATCCCAGGCTTTGCACATCTCATGAAACACTGTTCAGTCCATCATCCAAAAATGGAAAGACAGATGCAAATAAAAAAAAAGACACTCCAAAGTTGAAAGGCCACTGAAAGAAATGACTAATCTGAGACTGAAACTCTGGAGGAGCTGCAGAGATCCACATACCAGGGAGACTCACAGCTGCGATTGCAGTGAACATCTCACCTCAGAGGGCTGAATTCAAATGCACAGCACACTTAAATGTTTTATCTGTAAACAGTCTTGAGAACCACTTTTCATTTCCTTCGATCTTTAACTGTTTGTGCAGCATTGCGCTTGTCATTCACGTAAACCCTTAATAGTATACATGACATTTGTGGTTATAATTTGAGGTTTTGGTTGTAATTTTTAATCACTGCTGCACTTTATACTGTAATTTACTAGCTGTATGCAACAACATTTTGTTCTGTACGCACTCTGTGCATACAAAATGACAAATAAAGTTGTCTAAGTCTAAGTCTAATTTGATGAAATGTTGAGGAGAGAAAAAAAAGTACAATGCACAGATTTTACCTAGTTTAACAACAATGACAGAAACGCATTGTCTCGGTTCTACAGGAGCATCAACTTCCGCCGTCTTGGACAATGACAAGCGGTCAAACGGCAACGAGCGACCTGCAGTCCAGTCCCAGAGTACGGCCGAATCGGGCACTCCCACCGCCGCGGGGGCGGGGGAGGTGAGGATGAGGGACAGGAGGAGGCGAGAGTCCGCTCCAGCCATTGGGATGCAGGACCCGGACCAGGCTCATGCTGCTGGCTCCCACAACCACGCGGTGAGAGGGGCGCGCCGGGTGTCCAAAGGATCGCAGCGGGCCATGCTGATCAGCTGCTTGTCGGAAGACAGCGCGCTGGAGGGACTGGAGTCTGTGGGGGAAATCCAAACGCCGAAAGGAAGCCGCAGGAACTTCATAGAGCTGATGATGAGTAGTTCTCCCCAGGTGAGACGTGCAGAAACGATGCTGGTTATGGTTTCACTGCCGTTGCATCCGCCGTGTTTGTATGCACAAAACAAAACAGATCTATTGGGAACTTGTCGTGTGTTCTGCTTGCGTTAGGTTCGGAGGTCCCTGATCAACCGCGGCGCCCGCATCCGTGACTCCGTGCGGAGCGACGGCGACTCTGCCTCCGTCCTCTCCTCGGCCACGGACGACGACGGCTCCTCCGTGGCCCTGGACCCCCTGGAGCACGAGTGGATGCTGTGCGCCTCAGACGGCCTGTGGGAGAGCCTGCAGCCCCTGCTGGCCGTCGAGCCGAGCCTGGTGGCCAAGAGGGACTTTGTGACGGGCTTCACCTGCCTCCACTGGGCCGCGAAGCAGGGCAAGGCCGAGCTGCTGTCCCAGCTGCTGGCCTTTGCCAGGGAGAACGCTATACCTGTGAATGTGAACGCCAGATCAAGTGCCGGGTACACGCCGCTGCACCTGGCTGCCATGCATGGACACACACAGGTGGGTAGCGGCGAGCGGGGGTGTCGTGTGTTGCGCTTGCTCCGTGAAGCCGCGCACAATTACCAACAGTGTTTCTGCTCAGTTAGAACAATTGGGACTTTAGCTCCTATTCCAAAGGCAAAGCAGATATTGTAAGAAATGAGGGAAAAGAAAAGCATCGAAACAGATGAAGACAGCAGACATGAAGCTCAATAATTTTTTTTCGAACATCACTAAAAAGCTAGGAAGGAAGAAAGAGTGCACTTTATTTTTATTTAGTCCCAAAAAAGGCCGTTCACTGAGAGTACTGCATACCTGCAATACAGCTCGTTAGTTTGTTAGCTCGTTAGCGTTCACTGGGCGAGATAAAGTGTTGTTCAATTCAATTTTATTCATATAGCGCCAATTCATGAAACATGTCATCTCAAGGCACTTTCCAAAGTCAAATTCAATCAGATTATACAGATTGGTAAAACATTCCCTATTTAAGGAGACCCAGCAGATTGCATCGAGTCTTAACAAGCAGCATTCACTCCTACTGAAAGAGCGTAGAGCCACAGTGGACAGTCATCTGCATTGTTAATGGCTTTGCAGCAATCCCTCATACTGAGCAAGCATGAAGCGACAGTGGGAAGGAAAAACTTCCAGCAGAACCAGGGGCTCAGTATGAACGGTCATCTGCCTCGACCGACTGGGGGTTAGAGAAGACAGAGCAGAGACACAACAAGAGAGACAAAAGTGTGTTAATAAGTGTTTCATTTTTGATTTTATGTGATAGACTAACACAAAGTAGTGCATAATTGATATGGCAGTATGATATAGTTTTCAAAATTTGTGAAGGATGCAAACCTGGCCCAACACATATGAATCAAATGAGGTGATTTAACTATTTTTTAATTGTGTGCTGGAGGACAGTGGCTCTCAAACGCTAGAGTTGGAGACCCGTCTTGTCTCCATTTCACGTCCCATTAACGGCGACATAATGTTCTGTCCCAGCTGAAGGATAGCATCCCCAAAGCGTGATGTGCTGTGGCCAGGGTACGGTGAAGGGGCAGTTTTTCTGTAGTTTTACATGCAGGGCAAAAAGTTTGATTTCAGTCTCATCTGACTGGTTTACTTTCCTTCACATTTGCAGTGTTCCCTCTGTGGCTTGTGTTAAAGTGCAAACAGGAGTTCTTATGGCTTTCTTTCAGAAAAGGACAGATTTGTCGCTTCATGCTTGCTCAGTATGAGGGATTGCTGCAAAACCATGGACAATGCAGACGACTGTCCCTGTGGCTCTATGCTCTTTCATGAGGAGTGAATGCTGCTTGTCAAGATTTGATGCAATCTGCTGGGTTTCCTTAAATAGGACGTTTCTGTATAATCTGATAGAATTTGACTTTGGAAAGTTCTTTGAGATGACATGTTTCATGAATTGGCGCTATATAAATAAAATTTAATTGAATTTGTGGAGGGCAGAACTAATAACTGTCCTGTCAGGAGATTTTGTCCTACTCTAGAGTTACCATGGGACTCTTGCTTTTCTGACTTATGGTCTCCTTGCTTAGCCCAGGTGGAAAGTCATTTCTTGGTAGGGTTGCAGTTGGGCTGTGGCCCTTCCATTTTGGATAATGGATTTGAATAGAGACCGGGGGGGTTAAACCTATTGTCTTTACTCAAACTCTGCTTTAAACTAAACTTTCTCCCTCACCCGTCAACTACAGGACTGTCTCAGAAAATTAGAATATTGTGATAAAGTTCTTTATTTTCTGTAATGCAATTAAAAAACATGAAATGTCATACATTCTGGATTCATTACAAATCAACTGAAATATCGCAAGCCTTTTATTGTTTTAATATCGCTGATTATGGCGTACAGCTGAAGAAAACCCAAATATCCTATCTCAAAATATTGAGAATATCGTGAAAAAGCATACTAGTAGGCCTCAGCAATGCCACAGGCTGATTGCCTCCATGCCACGCCGCATTGATGCAGTAATCTGTGCAAAAGGATTCCTAACCAAGTACTGAGTGCATTAATTGACATTTTCAAATGTTTGATTTTGTTTTGCTGTTATATTTTTTTTTTTACTTGGTCTGAGGAAATATTCTAATATTTTGAGATAGGATTTTTTAATGAATCCAGAATGTATGACATTTCATGTTTTTTAATTGCATTACAGAAAATAAAGAACTTTATCACAATATTCTAATTTTCTGAGACAGTCCTGTATATTCCTGTGTGTTCACCAGTGTTTGCTAACTAAACTCTGAGACGTTCGCGTTTTTTCTCCTTCTTTCTGATTAATTATAAATAGGTGAACTCTATTTGCCAATATTTTGCCTTCAGAAGTTACCACATTTTGTTGAGGGGTTTCAGAATAAAGGTGGCTGGATACAAATGCATACCATTAATTTTTAATTAAAACCATGTTCCACTTCATTTATTTGTGTTAGTTTGCCCCATAAAATCCAATTAACCTGCACTGAAATTTGGGGCTTTTGATGTGAAAACAATGGAAAAGGCACAACTGGTTGGAATACTTTTCTTTTTAAGCACTGATGTGATGAATTTTTGTTCAGGTGGTCCGTATGCTGCTCTTGGACTGGGACGCGGACCCGGAAGCTCGGGATTACAGCGGCAGGCGAGCCATCCAGTACCTGTCCCCGCTCCTGGCGGCTGACCTGGAAAGGGAAGGGGTGGTCACCTCGCCCGGAGCCGAGTCGGATGCCGAAAACGCCAACGGGGGCGGCAGCAGCAGCAGAACGCGAGGCTGGAGGTTCCCCAAAGTCCTCCAAGGCAACCTGAAGTCACTGCGGCTGCTGACCTCCCCGCCGCAGACGCCGGAAGAGTCTGCCGACAAGACCAAGGGGGGCTTGCAGAGGAAGTCGTCCCTGGGCCGGCTGAACGCCCGGCTGCATCGGGGGCGCCACCGCGCCCAGATCATCCACAGTGCCTCCTTCAGGGACACCGGGGAGGTGGGAAGAGGAGAGGAGCTGCCCAGGAGTCCACTGAGAACCAGACCACTGTCCAACCTGTTTGGATAAAGTTCTACCAGCAATGCAGACAGTCTGACCTACATGTAGGATTTATACGCACATTTAAAGTCTGACAGATCGGATCGCAAACATAAGTCACAGAGCATTCTTTTGTGCATATTGTAGAAATGAACAGAAATGGAAAAATGATGTTCCTTTTTTTAATATTGGTTTATTTTGTTCCTCATGCAGTGGTTTCTGATCAGCACAAAAGTGACAGTGCACAGAACATGTAGCGTTTTATTTCACTCTGCAATACTCTGACTAAAAACTGTTTAATTTTTCTTTTGTTTTCTCTTTTTTTTTTTTTTTTTTTAAGGACTGTTCAGAACCAGCTAACAAACATTACACAAGGGCACATTTTACACTGGAATTACTTCCCAGCAGGGTTAAACTCACAATGGTTGAAAATCGAGGGAAATAATTAGTCCTTTGGACTGACCCCACTATATTCTCCAAAACTATATGTCTGTTTACAAAGTAATATATATGTAGGGCGGAGTTTCTACATTCCAAACTCATGTAACTAGATGGTGCTCATGTTCTCTTGTACAGTTCCCTAATGTTTTTAACGTAGCAGATTTTAATATTCAAACCGATCAACCTTTTTACAGTCACCTTGTTTGCACTTGTCACTTTGAAGTACTAATTGGGTGTCTTTGGGTGTTATTTTTTTAAGGACAAGGAGAAATATCACATTTTTTCTGGTTCTGAGCCTATTATTTCATTCCACTATATGCATAGAAATTCAAAACTGTTTACGTAATTTTTTTCCAGTTACTTTCACGTTAAGTTCATTATGGTAATAATAGTTCAACCAAATAAAACGGCAAACGGAGATTGACACTTTTTTTTTTGCTCTTACCCAGAGTCCATGTGACTTCTACCCCTGACAAAAATGTACCTCACATTCACTAAAACTGCTTCCTTTTCTAGAGTTACTTTTTTAGTTGAGTGTGAAGGGTTATTTCAGTTTTTGGGGGCTATAAATGGTAACCGTTGAGAGATTATTATTATTTTTGGACCTGTGCCACCACTTTTACTTCAGAAATTATATAATTTTGTTATTGTGACACAGATTTGCAGTTTTATGCTGAGCAATTTTCCTGAGTACTTCATGTTAGAAATCTGGTTTGTTTAGAGGATTTCAGCTATCCAGCTGATAATTGATCCAGTTAAGAGGCTGATCAAACTGGAGACTTCAGACTAAAGCAGAGGTCTTGTTGTCTCCTGTCTCCCATCGGGGCAGCCTTGTTTGGTCATTATGCTCTTATTTTTTTATTTATTTTTTTGTTTTTGGTGTATATTGATGTGAGTAGCACTGAGAAGACCTCCTGATTGGTTTCCCGGATATGTGAATTACTCAGTGACACACCCCAGATTTTCTGGAATGTCTTTGTATTTTGTAGCATTTGTACTTAAATCATAGAACTTTGCGCAATTATCTTCTCATTTTACAAATGCGTAAGGAGTCGTCGTTTCTCCGCTGCGTGAAGTTTAAGTGCTGCTCACTTTTTTTTTTTCCACTGTGAATAGTTGTCAATATTGTTGGTGAAATACTGTGAAGTTATTCAGTGGTGTGGGATCATTGTTAAACAGCCACCTTGTCTTTCTTGTTGTGTTTCCACTGGTAAATGTGAAATAAAGCATTATTTGTTTACATGATCCCAACCCAACTTTGGAGTCATTTCACAACAACTAATCAGATAATGAAAGACACTGCTATGTATGGATCCTTTGCAGAGCTTAAAACTTTGCTTTTCAATGCAAACACTCCAAGCAAACTGTTTCCAGCAGACAACTTTATGCAAGGATGCGAAAATGCTCCACAACAATTAGTACTGGAACACCACAGGGCTGTGTGCTAAGCCCGCTCTTAAACGTCCTCTTTTTCATGCAGCAAATCCATTTACGATTCCGATGTCATAATTCAATTTCCAACATTTAAAGTCTGATGTCCAGCATGGAGATTTGAAAACTAGTAACTGAGACACAAACCTTGTACTCTACCCACACAAAATCAAAGAGCTGATTTTTGCACGTGAAATATCCTCCTTTCCATCATAGTGGTAAGGAAGTATAGTGCGTCTTCACTTCTAGTTTCTTGATGTTCGCCTCAGCAAAGACCTGACCAGAGGCACCACAGCTTCCACAATAGCTGGGGCTCAATTTCTAGAGTTGATCATGGCCTGTTGCTTAAGCTGCATCCACAAGCCTAAGGGAATCTTACCATCAGCAGCTGCCCACTATGTACAGCAATCAATGGCACTGCTGAACTCACAATGCTATGGTGCTTTGTCCAAGTCCATTATTTTCATTTCATTTCACACTTTATTTTTTCTTTTTGTCATTTAAAGATTTAGAATTATTAAACGCCTGAGGATATTCTTTATTTCATAACTCCCTTGAAATGTTATTGAGAGGCTGGTTTTAGCTGAAAGTGGGGCTGGACAATATATTGAGATTTTAAAAATATTGAGATTTATTTCAAAAGAGACTTAAGTTGAGACTACATCGTTTATATTCACATGGTCTATGTTGTATTACTATTATACTTTTATCTATTCCATTAGGTTATTTTTCAGCCATTTCTGATATTTATCTACAGCTGTTGGTTAGAAAAATGTGCCTGTGAGACATTTGGGATAAAGCTTTGATTTCGAGATGCCTTTTTTATAATTACTTTATGAAAAGAAAAAGATATCGAGCTAAATATTGTATACCGGCATTCAGCCAAAAAAATATCGGGATGTTATTTTTGGTCCATGTCGTCCAGTCTTAGCTGAAAGTGAGCAAAAATGAGACCTAGAAAACTTCTAGATTTCCCAAAGCATGACCTATTTCATCGCTTTTTCCTGCTGGCTGCCACGGATTGTGTTTGTGTTCTGGTGCTGAAGAATTGATGATCCGACGACGCCCTGCGCCAGCTTTAGAGCTGCATTTACAGTAAATCCTCAGCTTCCTGCCTGTGAGCAACTCAACGGGAGAAGTTGGCAAAGCAATCTTTCACTCAGCATCTTTAGAGCGATCACATCCATCTTACCTTTTTTCTTTTCTTTTTTTTACAAACAATGTTGCTTATGTGTTTTAAAACATTTTGTCATTTAAGTCACGTTACTTTGTTTTTGTTTGCCAGATCCAGAAAAGACTTACATCATGAAAAGGCCTGTGTGATCTAGAGTCCCTCTGAGCAGCCAACCCATTCAGTGATGACTGCTGATCGGGGCAGAACAGAGAGGCAGTCTGACTGCAGCGACTGACCTACATACACGCTGAAGAGCAGTAATGCCTGTTATGTAAATTCCTCTGCCATCTTTTCGGGGAAACTGTGCCAACTGTTTTTCCAGGGGGTTTGTTGGTCTAATCCATGTCCGACACATCCGAATCTTTCTTTTTTTTTAGCTAAAAAAAGTAACCACTGTGATTGTGGAATGTATGCAAAACTTAATGTTAAAACTTAATCTAACAACAAATGCACAATGTCTGTGTGCCTTGTCCCATAACATACATTGGCATAATTTTTTGGGGGGCATTTATGAAAAAATGCTATCTAAAAATTAGCCAAATAATTTAGTAGCCCCCAAAAAATAGAAGACATAAGAATATATTTACAGTGTGATGCAAAAATCTTCATGTACAATAATCCTTTTCACATTTTGTCATGTTACAGCAATAAAATGTATTGTCTTTTACTGGAATATTATGTTATATATAGACGTATTTGTGGAGATGAAGGAAAATTAAAGCCTTGGAGAGTTTCTTACAAACAAAAAAAATCTGAAATCTGCAAACTGTGGTTGAACATGTCTTTTAGGTTGCTCGACTCTTAGAGCCCTAAATAAAGCTGCTTTTTGCCAAACGATGGCCCACAGAAGTGACCTAAGCTGTAAAACAATAACACAAACCTTGATCATCTCAAAGAGCACCGTTCAAACCATTTTCTAAAAAATGATGACACAACTACAAACCTACCAAGACCCAACCATCCACCCTATAACTGTAGACAACTACGAGTTGGGAATGCCACAAATGTGTCTTTTAATGGCAAAGTAGCAAAAAAGAAAGTAGTTAGAAGTCCCATTTTATTTTTTTCCACAAGCAATGTAGAGAATGCAGCATATCTAAGAAGGCCCTCTGCTCAGATTAGACCAAATCTGATCTTTTTGACCTACTAGCAAAGGTGCTATTTTTGGCCATAAACTAATACCACAAAACATGTAGTGGTATCAGCATTGGAATGCTTTTCTTTAGTGGCTGAGGGAATTTGGTCAGAGTTGACTTTTTGTCTTGTGATGACATTTGTTGTTAAATCCTAGATTTGTTGTTAAGTCTTAGAAGAAATTTGGAGGTTTGTCTTACAGCTGGGCAACATCCTTAAACATCCAGTCAGACCTAGAACAAAATGGTTCACATTAAAGTATATTAATGGGTTAAAATTGATCAGACCTGGATCCAACTCAGAATCTACAGTCAGATTGGGGGAAACCTCTCCTCCCTGATGCTCCCCATCGAGTCTGACTGGGCATGAGCTATTTTGCAATGAAGAATTGGGTAAAAAAAAAGTGCTGTCTTAAGTAGTATGAGGTTCTGTTAGTGCTGTATGTTTTGTACATACAGTATGTGCATGTAAGGTACATATATGCAAAGATGTATTGAGTCAGTATTGTGAATACTAATAAATTCCACACAATGACAGTTTCATTTAAATATGAAAAAACATGCATTTCCATTCTGTTTTGCAGTTATGCACAGGAACATTTACAGGATTAATGGACAGATGTCTCAGCAGGATCTGGAAAAACTAACCCCATGTGTTTATTTTTAGTTGAATTGATTACTGCAATGGTGTTTTCACAGGTCTGCATAAAAAGTGGATCAGACAGCTGCAGCTGATCCAGAACGCTGCTGCCCGCGTCCTCACTAAGACTAAGAAAGTAGAGCACATCACCCCAGTTCTAAAGTCCTTACACTGGCTCCCTGTATCTCAGAGAATAGACTTTAAAATACTTCTGTCAGTCTATAAATCCCTGAATGGCTTAGCTCCTAAAAACATCACAGACTTGTTATCAGTGTATCAACCCTCCAGGCCACTAAGGTCTTCTGGTTCAAATCAACTCTGCATACCCAGAACCAAACAGGGAGAAGCAGCATTTAGTTTTTATGCTCCACTTATCTGGAACAAACTTCCAGAGGACTGTAAAAGTGCTGATACCCTAAGTTCCCTTACATTGAGGTTAAAAAACTTTTGTTTAGAGTTGCCGTTAATATTTGCTTTTAGTTTCCATTTTCCCATGTTCCCATGTACATTTTATTCAAACTTGCTTTAATTCTGTTTTTATTCTCCTATATTTTAATCATGTAAAGAACTTTACATTGTCTTTGTACGGAAATGTGCTATACAAATAAATTTGCCTTGCTTTTAAATGGTAATGTTGAAGCTGGTCCAACTTGTCTTGTACTGTATCTGACCTGCTGCTACTGTTCCAGTGCAATGTGCTTTCATCTGTAATGTTTTCCCTTTGTCTCTGTAAAGTTTTCTTTACTCTTTAATGCTTTTTTGTTCATAAACAGCGCTTTGAATTGTCTTGTTACTGACAAGTGCTTTATCGAAAAACTTACCTTGCCTTCTCTTTCTGGATCATGGATTTCAGTTCATCACAGTAGTTTTTGTGTCCCTTAATGACACATTGTGATACATTTATAAGTGGGTAGTAACTAGTTACATTTACTTGAGTAACCTTTTGAACAAAATGTACTTTTAGGAGTAATTTTACTGCACTGTACTTATTATTTGATATATCATATTATTACTCAAGTATCGCTACTTTTACTTGAATAAAATTTCTGGCTAACCTACCTAGTGTGAGTAACTTCACGAATAAAGAACATACTTCTCTTTTTAGCCAAAAATGGACCAGAGAGACAAAAACCTAGAGTTCACGACACGTTAAAGTGAGACGTCTTATTTGTACACAAGCTTTGTTATTTTAAAGTTATTTTCTATCTGCTGAGCTCATTGAGCCATATAGAGGTCAAATGAACGTACAGTGAACAGTAGATATTGACTTTGGAAGCACTTTGCACTGTCCTAACTAGTGTTGCGCCGATGTCATTTTTTGGCCCCGATACCGATACCCGATACCTGGCTGTGCAGTATTGGCCGATACCATACCGATACCATCTGTTTCAAACTGATTTGTGTGTGTATATATGAAGAACTGCTTACTACTTGGGGTAGTACAACTTTTTATTGCCTACCTGGAAGGGGTGACAATAGTTGAATAAACTTTTGGCTCTCAAATGCAAGAATAGTGTAACTGTCATGAACTTATATAACATGTATAATAGTAGTCGGGAGAGAAAAGGCTGTGTTCAAGTGACATACAAACATCAAAATAGTATCGGTGCCCTATTTGTTGGTACTTGCTGATACCGATTCCACCATTTTAGTGCTGTATCTGGGCCCCGTCCGATACTGGTATCGGTATCGGCGCAACACTAGTCCTAACATACTGTATATACATTAACTGCTGTAGGTATTGCTTTCAAGTTTAATGTTGAAAAAACAATAAAGTGTTTCTTCTTTGTTGTTTTGTAATTATGTTATTCTTTGTATATTTTCCATTTTTGTCTTTGAAATACAAGAATTTGCACATAAACTTATATTTTTGTCTGTCCAATTACATACTTTTTAAAATAGTAAATCATCCGTTATAATTAGTTACTTAGTACTTGAGTAGCTTTCTTACCGAACACTTGTTTTTAAGCTCTTGAGTAATTTCTTGACTGACTACTTTTTACTTTTATTGGAGTAAAAATACGTTGAAGCAGAGCTACTTGTTAAATTTTTGGCTACTTTACCCCACCTCTGGCCGTATTAGAAACGTTTCACTTGTCTGTGCAGGAGAGACGGCTCGTCTGTGCAGATCTCTGTTCCACCAGGTGGTGTCGCTGTTCACAAACACAGCCGCCGCCGCAGCAGCAGCAGCGCTGCAGACGTTGTTCCGGCGGAAGGTCAAAGTGCACCACACGCATTTCGGTGCTGCTGCTGTGTTTGTGTCTGTATGGGTAGTTTCAGCTCAGCGGCGTTTGGCAGGCTGAGACGCATTAACGCTGGCGACGCCGCTGTTTTAGCCGGAGTGTAGCTGACGTTTGGTACGTCGTTGTTTTAAATGGCTCCATAGAGAGAAACTGCTGGTAGTTTGAGCTCCAAAGCTAGTGCCAGAAAACGAGGCTAGCTAGCTACCGGCGCGGCAGCAACTCCTTTTGTTACAAAGCTCTTCACATCTAGTCCTTCGCTTTTTTTTTTATTAAATAATGCTCAAATGGTTTGTTAGGGTTTTAATAAAGGAATAGTAGCTGTAGTTAAAAAAAAATCAGCCCCGTTCGTCTGTTTGGATTAGCTAAAGCTAGCCGTTACAGTTGGTCATTGTTCACACAAATGGTATGAAAACGGGAGCTAGCTTGAGTTTCTTGCTTTGCGTTTAGCCCATTTATACCCGATAACACTTTTTAAAGTTTTTTTTTTTTTGTTTGTTTTGTTTTAAGCAGTGTGGAGTTTTTTACGTTAAATCCTTATAAAAAAAATGTCCACAGCGATGACCACCATCGTGCACGACACCACGGAGGCGCTGTGCCTGTCCGCCGAGCACAACCTGTACCTGAAGCCCATCGCCAAAATGACCGTCAGCGTCGCTCTGCCGCAGCTCAAGCTGCCGGGCAAGAGCATCTCCAACTGGGAGGTGATGGAGAGGGTGAAGGCCATGGTGGCTCCGGAGCAGTTCTCGGCCCTGCGGATCTCCAAGAGCACCCTGGACTACATCCGCTTTGAGGGGGAGGTGGAAAACAAAACCGTGGTGAAGAGCCTGCTGACCCGCCTGGACGGCAAGACCATCAAACTCAGCGGATTTACCGACGTGCTCAAGGTAGAGCTGACACTTCCTGTTGTGTTAAATCCCTGTTGTCAGTTTTGCCTTGTCTCTCTCTCCAAGTCACAGTATTACTTTGCTCACCATAGCTGCGAGGTACGTTGTTGTTTACAATGTGTTTTTCTCTCTTTCTACTTTGTTCTTAAGTAAGTAAAAAGTGGCAAAATATAAAAAACATCAGAATCAGATCAAGTTGCTTCATTCAGCAATGAATTTTAATTCAGCTCCACTTTTCTCTCAGTGAAAACCTTTTAAGTGCAGTGTCAGGCAAAGAGAAATATCTTTCTTGTGCATATGAATGTATACATTTTAACAAAAGAACATTGGATCTGTGCAGCTATGCTTGGTATCGATCTGGTTCTCTGACTGTGTGTGGCAGCTGGTTTTAGCTGCGGCCTGAAGGTAAAAAAGTCTATAAGGAGATCTGTGGAGATGTTACCTGGCCCCATAGCTGTACAGGTCCTAGATGAAGGGAAGGTCAGCCCCGATGGTCCTTCTTTGCCGACCTGTTTGTTGCACCACGCAGCGATGGATGTGCGTAGGCTAGGCTGAATAACGGCAGTGCAGAAGATGACCTGCAGCTCCTGTGGACGGTTTGTGCTGTTTGAATTTCCGTAGGATGTAAAGTCTCTGCTGGATCTTCTATTGAACAGCGTCTGTGTGTGTGAAGCTCGTTCCCGGGAAAAGATGGTTCCTAGGAACCATTTTCCAATGCAGAGGTGTGAATGGCTGCTATTCACACCTACATCCAAAGTTGTGTTATATCTTGGTTTACCTGCAGTAATGATTAGCAGTGTTTTATTTTAGCCCAGCTCTTGTTGCGCACAGTGGTAACCAGGAAAAGGGGGATGTGTTAACCTGTTAAAAAACAGGTTAAAAAAAACACAACCTGCGTCTCACAGAAGTTAAGCAACTTTAGAGAAAACGAAGCCCAATGTCGCTTATAATAAGCAGACAAGGGAACAGTGAAGCTCACATACGCATATAAACACCCCCGCTGACAATCAAAAAGCCCATTTCATAGAATGTTTTAGCACATGCGTGCAGCGTGTGGTGTGTTTACGGTTACATTGATGAAGGATGTCGTGGATTGCATGAAAATGTTTTCATCCCGCTGAGTCATTTATAATATTTTCCACAGAAGAGCCCTCTTGCTTACTAGCTCGTCTCCAACACTGACATTTCTGGGCAGTCCTTCGGGGGTTTAGGAAAATTAATGAACCAAAAACTCCCTTCACATGGTGGTGATCACCATGTCCGGCAGATGCCAGTGCAGCGGCGTTGCCATAATATGTCTAAGGACGGATCTTTTAATTATTTCACTCGTTACAAGTAAATAACCCAAGCTTTGCCGCTCAACGTTTGTCCGAATCTAAAATGGTAGTTTGACATAATTTGCAAAAAGCCCTATTCAGTTGTCCGACATCCATCCAGCTGTGGATCCATCCATTGTCTGGGCAGCACTCTCTTTCCATCTGTCATCTGTATTTCTGTCTGTCTGTCCGTTTGTCTATCCAGCGTATTGTTTCTCCATCTACCAATCCATCAGACTATCCAACCGACCGTTCATGTTAATCTATCACGATTGGGCTATCCTGACAGACAACTCTAGAAATCCCATCTAACCATTTGTTTTCCATCCGTACGTGCGCGTTTTTTGTTGTCATGCGAGCTGCCAGCAGAGGAACATAATCCACCCAAATGATGACTGTGTCAGTGTTTAAGACCCTGCCCACTTCCCTTAAAACCCGAGAACGCTGGAAATCCGAGTCTGGAAGCGTGTGGGGTTTTGACATGAGAAACACTGAATGTTGTTTTTTTTTCTGCTTCTTGCTCAGGTTCGTGCAGTAGAAAACAAGGTGGATTTCCCCACACGTCACGACTGGGACTCCTTTTTTCGTGACGCCAAGGATATGACGGAGACTCTGCCGGGAGAGAGGCCTGATACCATCCACCTGGAAGGGCTTCCATGTCGCTGGTTCAGCCTGAAAGACAGCCAGTTTCCTGACCGCCCCTCAGAAGAGGTTCTAATCGCTGTGTTCCAGGCATTTGGCAAGGTGGTATTTAAGCTTTATATTAGAATGGTTATTATATGAAGTTCCTGTTTTTTGGGGGTGTTTTTTCGTCATAATGCTATGATTGAATTTAAACCATGCAAAACAGTTCAACAACCAAAGCAGGGGTGCCTAAACTTTTTGGCTCCTGGGCCGAAACTGTCAAGTGAAAAGCACTCGAGGGCTAAAAAATGAATAAAAAAAGTAACATAAGCAAATAACTGTGAATTTTTTTTTACCTGCTCTACAACATATGATCATTTTAAATAAACAAATTAGACTGTCTGTATTTAGCCAATTTTTATAAATACATTCCAATCAGACTTTAGTGCAACAAAGTCTGCATTTGAGTTAAAGTCGCTGGATAGATGTTTTTTGTGTCGTACCCAACATTTAACTAAGATTTTAAATTGTCTGTAATAATTATAAATAATAAAGTGTTGGTTGGCCAAATCCTTCTTGAAATGCAATTGGAGGCCGCACAAAATCAGCACAGGGGCCGCAAATGGCCCCCGGGCCGCACTTTGGACACGCCTGACCTAAAGCAATCTGCTTTATACATAATATGCTGATATCACAAGTTTTGTTTTTGAATATTAAAGATCAGGAATCAGGAATGTTTTTTTTTTTGCCGTTGTTGTTTTTAGGTGCGTCATGTTGACATCCCCATGCTGGATCCGTACAGGGAAGAGATGCTGGACAAGAACTTCAGTACCTTCAGCTTCGGGGGTCATCTGAACTTTGAGGCTTACGTTCAGTATCAGGAATACTGCGGTTTCGCCAAAGCCATGGACTCCCTGCGTGGCATGAAGCTGATGCTGAAAGGAGACGACGGAAAAGCCGTGGCATGCAACATCAAGGTACGGCAAAGAGAATTTGGTTGTAGGTTTCTGTTTGTGACCTGCCAATAATAGTTTTATTCTTTAAAAGGTGTTATATAGGAACAGTGATGGAAGTGTTTGCTTCTACTCTTCCTACTCTGAGCAGTTATTTATTTATGAAAAAAGTGACCATGTGTGTTCAGCTCCCTTTTCCCCCTGGCCTACTCCGCCCTGCTCAGCTTTAATCGGCACGGGTTGTTTTCCAGCCACCCTAGAGAAGAACTGGAGGAGGGAAACACCTTCTGGAGGTGTGGTCTTCATCCCCTGTCTTGTATGCGAGATTAACAGTTTAAAGGAATCTGCGAGAAACGTTAAAGAATTTAAAGAAATGAGGAGAAAAAAACTAAGGGAAGGGAAGGGGGGAAAACAAAACTGATCTGCTCCAAAGTTTGCCTCACGGAGTTAAAATGAGGAGCTTTAGGAGTTTGTTGTTGGATCAGCAACAGCAAAAAAGACTTTATTAGAGCAAAACTCCGGATTCTTAACCATGGTGAAATAAGTTTTATAGCTTGGATATTGCATATTGAAAACGGCTGAGAAAGGCAGACAGCAGCTCTGACTCCTCTCGCACATGCTGGATGAATCTGTGGTCTTGAAATTATTCTTTTCTTGAACCAAACACTCTTTAGAGACAACATTTAGCAGCTTTCAGTGTTTGTAAAATGAGAGAAAGCCTGGGTAAATCGGCAGATGTGATACAGCGCCTCTGTATGTGTTTGTCTATCGAGAACTGAAGTGTCCTGTTTTTTTTTTCCTTTAGCCATGGCTCATGGATTGTAAATAGTAAAATTGTATTATTTACATTATTCGGCTTGGCCATAGTGATCCCTAATATCGGCGTTGTCGCTCTTCGGTTTTTTCAAGAACGTCCTCAGAGACGTTTCAACAGATTTCTGCTAACGTTTCCAAATTCAGCTTGTTCCAGGAGAGAATGGTTAGAAATTTCCTGGGGAAAAACAGACCTGAAAATGGTCAGACGATGGTTCACAGACAAACGAGTCTACAGTTATAAAATTTACTCGCTATTTAATATTATTACATAGTTACATTTTCTCTTCCTAAATGCTCTACTTACTTTCTTCAGAGTGTAGAGATACTTACAAATCAACCACAGAGAGGCCTGACTGGCTTGTAGACGTAAAGGAGCGTTTCAGCTTACAAGATTTCCTCTAGTCGTTTTCATTTTCTATCTGCAGTGAGCGTTTCAACTATTGAGGTCAAAGCAAGATTTAGTGGGTAGCTGTCCACTGCAGCAGTGTTGACCCAAGGTCTTGCTCGGACACTCTGGGACTATAAAAGACAATAAAACTTCAGCCACTCTTTCTGCCACAGTCCCTTCCCTTCATTGCTTATGTGGAGCCGTCTGTCCGTCCCTTGTCTGTGACCGCTGAGCCTTGCGGGGTTGCTGGTGCCTGGGTACACCCTTGGTAGGTCGCCAGTCTACCACAGGGAAAGACGGAGACACGCAGGACAAACAACAACAACAACAACGCGCACACAGGTCTCTTAACACACCTGTTAGCCTAATAGTCACTTTTCTGGACTGTGGGAGGAAGCCGGAGTACCTGGAGAGGAGACATGGCCTGTGGTTGGGATTAAAAAAAAAAGAAACTTGTGTTCTTTTTATTGTGCAACAGAAGTATAATCACTCCAAAGTCAGAGGATGGTCGAAGGGATCGCAGATTTTAAATAAATCACAAGACGTGTCCCAAAGGAGCATTAACCGAACACAGCCGCAGTGTTTTGTTCCTTTAAAACCTCTTGATTATCCTCAGGGCTTCAAGTTGTTTTTTATTTGAGCCTCACCAGTTTAAAACTCTTAAATATTACTTATATATTAATATAGACATCAGATAAGGGATAATGCCCGACAAGGTGTCCATTATCAGAAGGTAATGGAAGACGTGGAGACTTCAGTGAAGTCCATTAATTGCTGATAACGAACACCTCGAAGGGCATTATCCTTCTTCTACCATGGCCACTTAGAAAATAAATTAATATTAAATCAGTTAATAGTACTTTTGATATTTTTTTCATTGTTATACGTTACGTTTTTCACAAGAAGAGCCATTTGATATCTCTCTGTGTAACGCCTCGTCAAGGTAACCAGCTCTGTCTTGCCGTTACTAGCTAACGTTTGAGCCAGCGCAATAATTTATGACAGACTGTTTAACCAGAACTTTTTTTTCTTTATATAAAAGTCCTGTAACGCCTTTAACAGACACCCTGCAGTTTTTACTTTACATTTTTCTTAGGTGAAGTTGTGTCAGCTATGAATTTCTGTTTCATCCGCAGCGGATCCAGACGAACAACCTTCTCAGTTTGGAAAATAGAAATTTGTTGGGAGCCAGCTGAGCATAGAAAGCAATTATTTCTCTTCTAAAATGATCTAAAGCTGTAAACATTTGTTGCGGCTCAAAGAAAGGCTACATTGCGAAATCTTTGTTCCTGCATCTCTTTTGCACCTGGTGGTAATTTTATTCAGAAAAAAAAAATGTCTGCATTGCAGCAAGCTCTTCGGTCTCCTTAGCTTGTTTGTTTCAGATACGAACAATTTGATTACGCCTTTTTTTCCTGGCTTCAGTCATCCTGGTCTGGAGAAACCGTCCAATCTCCTTTAAGGTCATAAATCTGACCCGCTTGTCTTTTTGTGTCTGCTAAACAGTTACTGAATGGCAAGTGCTGTAATAATACGACAGGCAAGGAGGGTTTTGCAATGCAATTGTGCTTATCAGCCACAAAGTAGCTTTGACACCTTTTAAGGCAATGAGACGTGAAGCTGCATCATCACTATCCCACGTTAATGAACGTTTGGATGAGCAAGTCTTCTAATCCATGAAATAAAGCCGCGTAATCTAAAGGAGGACGAGAACAGGGGGGCGACCTTGGCTCAATAGTCGTACCTGTTGTTGGAAAATTGTGAGTTCGATTCCAGCTTCTCCTTCTCACATATTGATGTGCCCCTGAGCAGGACGCTTAATCCTAAATTACTGATCTGTGTATCGGTGTATGAACGTATGCGTGTTAGTGAGTGTGACTGGGTGAATGTGGCTCTAGTGTAAAGCGCTGAGTGGCTTTTAGCAGTTAAATGTAATAAAAATATTTTAAAAGCAACAACAATTAAGCGTCACACTTTTATTTTTTTTAAATTAGGTTACCTTTGACACCAGCAAGCACCTCAGCGACGCGTCCATCAAGAGAAGAAACCAGGAGAGGCTGAAGCTGCAGGAGCTGGAGAGGCAGAGGGAGGAACAGAAGCGACGGGAGAAAGAAGAGGAGGAGCGGCGGAAACAGGAGGAGAGGTATGATGGAGATAAAGGAGGTCATTAAGAACGAGCTCCGAAACAAAAAAGTCATTTATTAGACATCAGAGAGACAGCCGCAGGGAAAACATGTCAATACTGTAGAAATGTTAGTATTTGACAAAATGTACCTTACCTTTTGGAAAAAAATAAGCATTTTATGCCACAGCTGCAGAAACTCTGTAGAAATTTAAAATTATACAAATAAGTGATTTTTTTTTTAAATATCAATCTTGACTTAAGTTTCTGAAGATCCATTTATTTGAAATTATTATTATTAGTATTATTTTCTTTAATTTTTGTTTTGATTATATTAATGGGGAAGGGGGTTATTAAGCCATATGAATAAGACATTTGATCGTCTGTCCAGGAAACAGAAGGAGATGGAAGAGGAGGAGAGGGAGAGGAAGAAGGAGGAGAGAATCCGGAAGCGCGAGCTGAAGCTGCGGGAGAAGGAGGAGAGGAGGAATCTGAAGAAGGTGAAGAGGCAACAGGAGCAGGAGCAGAAGAAGCTGCAAGTGAAGATTGCCATGGAGGAGCGAAGGCTGCTGCTGGCTCAGCGCAATCTGGAATCAATACGGCTCATTGCCGAGCTGCTCGCCCGAGCGAAGGTACTAAATTAACGCAGTGAAACACGGGGCAGCTCTGAATTACTGTCCACCTGGTACTCTGTAGCGACTGAAGCGTGGGATGATGTAATTAATCTTAGAAAGGACAAAAAGTTCATGTTTCAATGCTCAGAACTACTAGAGTAATAAATGGTCCGCGGAGAGGCGGCGCACAATTGATGCTACAGCGTGGAATGGGCTCGGCTTTAAGAGATGATTTCACGGTGCTGACCTGCAGGGTAATGTGTACAGCCTTTCAATTTTCCCACATTTTGTCCCAAAGGAAACTAAACAGTTGAGGTTTACTTGGATTTTATGAGACAGGCCGGCAGAAAAAAAAAAGCACTAGGCTATCTGGTTGACCTGCATGTCACGATCCTCTGGGTGCGCCAAAAGGGAATGCAGCTCTGCAAAAACAGAGTTCATGTGCCCCATCCTGAGCAGGTTATCTGCATCTGGTTCTGCTGATCAAAGATGTTCCCATGTTTCACGGACGATGGAGGAGCATGAAGTAGCACTGCCCTGTGTTCACCCTTGGTCTTTGCTGTGAAGCTTCTTTTCAGCATCAATCTGTCAAGCTGCAAACTAGAGGCTGACATTATTGGAGTCAGCGTTAGTAAAGATCACGTGATTGGGATGGTGCAGGATTAAATATTAGCGGGATCGGGAGCTAACCAATAGGAGGTAAAATAAACTAGGATCGATGCCTAAAAAAATAAAATAAACCCGTCTTACCCTTAAAGCTCACCGTCTTAACGGGCCTGTGACTTCCTCCTCACGGGTTGGTTGACTTCGACCAAAGCAATTGTCTTGATAAGTTTGCAGTTTTGTCACATTCCCTTCTACATTTCAGACAACGGACTGACCGGCTATGACCAGTCTGCATCGTGCGGTAATAACTCGCCCCCTATCTTAACCACGCTGCCCCAGCCCAGTAAACAACAAGCCCGACAAAGGGGGATCATTTTTACCTCCACAGGGCAGGTCTATGATGTTGTATTGTGTTCTAGTTCTTGTCCGCTTCTCTTACTGGCTTCCATGTTAGCAGGCTGATGCTCTTTTGCCAAGATAAAATACCAAATGCTGCGCTCTGTTTTTGGGAATCCTGGGATCCCTCGTATGATTGGCTTAGGAACCAGGAAGTAATCACGGGATACACACTTCACCGATGTAGTTCCGAACCGTACCTCTAGGTTTGAAAGGAGAAAAAACATGACTAAGACATTGTTGATGGAGAGGACCGAATGTTCATAGGGAATGTTACTTCCATCCTGGGTGAGCAATGAGAAAGATTTAGGTTAATTTTACAGTAAATATCTCACTTACACCTCCTTTAAGTCTCTCTTTTAGAAGAGCGACAGCAGCTGCTGCTCTTTGTTTATGGCATGCTGCAGCCGCTCTAGGGCGCTCCCACATGGGGAGAGCCAGAAAACAACTAGTATTTCATAACAAATGAATGCTCTGTAGTGCCATGGGCAACATTTCATAATATATATGCTTATAGTTGACATTGGAAGGCTTTAAAAAGGCATGATGTAGAACGTTTAAACTTCCTCAAAACCTCTCTGACTGGCTTTGGTTTTTATGATGTTGTTTGCTCTCTGAGCTCTTCAAAGAACAGCTGTGCATATATTAAGATTAAAAAAGAAACATGCTGTTGGGACTTGGCTCCTGAAGGTTATTGGTTGTTGCTAAATCACTCCAAGTCCTAATAAAATTCACTGACACTGGTGGTGGTCATGACAAAATCTCACCGCGTTTCCGACTTGCACAGTAAAAATTGACTTTTATATTCTCATCTCTCCTTGTGTATCTGTGACTGGTCTCATCAGATGCTGAAGCAGCAGCAGCAGGAGAAGGAGATGGCCGAACGCAAGGAGCAGGAGGAGCAGGAGCAAGCCCGCCAGATGGAGGAGCTGGCCCGTCTGCAGCAGCTGGAGGCCTGCCGGCGGCGGCAGGAGCAGGAGCTGCGCAGGGTGGAGGTGGAGAAGCAGCGAGCGCTGGAGCTCCAGCGGAAAGAGAAGGAGCTGAGGGAGAGGCTGCTGTGCAACCTTATCAAGAAGAGCACGGAGAAAAGCGCCGCAGCCGCAGACACACAGGACCCGGGCTGCCCCCCGACCAAAGAAGAACCTCCGGTTCTCAGTGATGTGATGCTAGGGGTCCTGGGTCGGGTCAACGGGATGAAGGCAGAGGAGGGAAAGGAGCAGCAAAGATCCAGATCCGCGCACTCCGGAGTTAAAAATAAGTCAAAGGAGAGACGAGGAGGGGGGGATAAAAAGGAGGAGTTTGCCCGGAGCGCCCGCAGCAGAGAAAGGCGGCATGACAGGAGCTCGCCCAGCGGAGGGAGGAGGAGGCGTTCCCAAAGTTCAGGCAGGAGGAGGAGGAGCTCCAGCCACCGGAGGAGGAGTCGTCACAGGAGGAGCGAAAGCCATCACAGGGGACGGCGGCGCAGCAGCAGAAGCTCCAGCAGAGATAGGAGCCTCAGCAGCAGGGGGCGGAGCTACAGCAGGGGGAGGAGCCAGGGGCGTGGTCACCGCAGGCCCAGCAGCAGCAGCAGGAGGAGGAGCAAAGACTACAGGAGTCACAGTCACCACAGTCGCAGGTACCGCAGATACAGCGACAGCAGAGACCGGAGCCACTCCAGGGGACGCTGAGGGCCACGCAGCTCCTCTACGGACCGAGCGCCTCAGGTTCTGTTCACAGTGCTTAAGTTCAGCACGACTCAGAGGGAAGGCAGGACGTCTGGTCGAGTTGAATTTCACAGGAAAACACTTGAAACGTGGAAGTTTGTTGCCGTTGAATCAAATTTTCATTTCATTCGTTTTGTTTTGTTCACAATTTTGTTTTTTTCTTTTTGTTGTTGTTTTTTAAGCCTCTATACTAAGAAGCCTAAGAGGGTATTAATATCTGGTTTAACAGTGACAGTGTTAGAAATTCTCTGTTTTGGTTGGTAGTTTTTTTTTTTTTTTTTTTATGTAACTCCAGTTCAACCTGTCTTCAAGACATGACATTGTTTTTGTTGTAGTTCTGGTTTTTATAGCGAGTCATCTTAGAAAATCCATAAGACTCAGTTTTAAATGATTTAAATTAGCTGGTTTTCCAGGCGGCGGCTCCTCTCCGTGTTTTGTCTCCTGCAGGTTTGTGGACCGCTGGATGGGTAGACCCATTTGTTTCTGCTCTGCTACGGACACAAAGCTTCCAGAATTTGCACACTTGTGTTTTAAAATGTCAGCAAGCTCAGCTTTTGTTTTTAGAGCATGAGTGTTTGTTTTTTCTTATCGCCGTAAGCTTCATTAAAAAAGAAACCGAATCCGACCGCCTCTGAAATGAACATGTCACATTTAAGGGGAAAAAGAAAAAAAATGCATCAGCATCTTTGGTTTAGTGACTTTGGATCAAAGCCATTCAGTAACTTTAGTTCTGTCCGCATCGCAGCAGGTCCGATCAGGTTTATCAACTGGCTGACTTCTGAAATTTAAAATGAAAAACTAATGCAGGAATAAGTGATTTCCCCTATAAACACATAATGTGATGGATTATTTTAGCTGAACTTGAAACTGGCTCTTGTGTTGCTTCTGTTTACACCGACAGTGCTTGTCATGGCAGAGATTTCTCTATGTGCTTGTGCTCCGCTCAGAACGCGCCTTGCACTCACTGGAAGTGGCAACAATAAAGATTTGAATCTGACAAACTTGAATACAAGGTTTTTTTTTTCCATTTTCTTTTCTTTTCTGGGAGCTTAAACGAGAAAGTTGATCATGTCTGCCATTTCACACACCCTTGAACTTTGTTTTTTTACATGTAAACTCAAAGTAGTCTGATAGCTCTAAGGTATAAGGAAAATTACACAGATGTATTGCAGCACGAAAGATCAAAGAAAGTGTCATACGCTCTTAAATTCAACCCCCCCTCTGAACATAGAATTATATAGAAAATTTTTTGTTTTGACCAATCTGTATAATCTGGTTGAATTTGACTTTGTGAAGTGCCTTGAGAAGACATGAATTGGCGCTATATAAATAAAATTGAATTGAAAATTGAATTGAAAGAATGGCATTATAGGCCAACAAATTCAGCTTTCTTCTTTTTCTCTGTGTCCCCTATATCAATTGTGACAAACTGCAAATGGGATTTCATGTCTTTCTTGCAACACTGATGTTTTTTTTTTTTTTTGCTCCTCTTTCATAAAAAAAAAGAAACAGAACTAAAAATTGTGCGGTCAGCAGATTCTCCCGTCTGAGCTGTGGCTAAACACGGAGTTCTTGCCATACCTGGTCGTCTAATGGGCAGCCGTGTCTTACATGTGCTGCTTGATAAGTAATATCATGTTAGAATGACTAGTCCAGTGGTTCAGGGAATGTAATGAGGCAGGATTGTCATCAGACTTACAGGGGTTGGACAGTGAAACTGAAACGCCTCTCATTTTAGTGTGGGAGGTTTCATGGCTAAATTGGACCAGCCTGGTGGCCAATCTTCATTAATTGCACATTGAACCAATAAGAGCAGAGTGTGACGGTCCAATTAGCACGGTAAGAGCACAGTTTTGCTCAAAATATTGCAATGCACACAACATTATGGGTGACATAACAGAGTTCAAAAGAGGACAAATTGTTGGTGCACGTCTTGCTGGCGCATCTGTGACCAAGACAGCAAGTCTTTGTGATGTATCAAGAGCCACGGTATCCAGGGTAATGTCAGCATACCACCAAGAAGGACCAACCACATCCAACAGGATTAACTGTGGACGCAAGAGGAAGCTGTCTGAAAGGGATGCTCGCGGGTGCTAACCCGGATTGTATCCAAAAAAACATAAAACCACGGCTCCCCAAACCACGGCAGAATTAAATGTGCACCTCAACTCTCCTGTTTCCACCGAAACTGTCCGTCAGGAGCTCCACAGGGTCAATATATACACGGCTGGGCTGCTATAGCCAAACCTTTGGTCACTCGTGCCAATGTGAAATGTCGGTTTCAATGGTGCAAGGAGCGCAAATCTTGGGCTGTGGACAATTTGAAACATGTATTGTTCTCTGATGAGTCCACCTTTACTGTTTTCCCCACATCCAGGAGAGTTACGGTGTGGAAAAGCCCCAAAGAAGTGTACCACCCAGACTGTTGCATGGCCAGAGCGAAGCATGGGGTGGGTCAGTGATGGTTTGGGCTGCCATATCATGGCATTCCCTTGGCCCCATACTTGTGCTAGATGGGCGCGTCACTGCCAAGGACTAGCGAACCATTCTGGAGGACCATGTGGATCCAATGGTTCAAACATTGTATCCTGAAGGAGGTGCCGTGTATCAGGATGACAATGCACCAATACACACAGCAGGACTGGTGAAAGATTGGTTTGATGAACATGAAAGTGAAGTTGAACATCTCCCATGGCCTGCACAGTCATCAGATCTAAATATTATTGAGCCACTTTGGGGTGTTTTAGAGGAGCGAGTCAGGAAACATTTTCCTCCACCAGCATGACGTCGTGACCTGCTGGCCACTATCCTGCAAGAAGAATGGCTTAAAATCCCTCTGACCGCTGTGCAGGACTTGTATATGTCATTCCCAAGACGAACTGACGCTGTATGGGCCGTAAAAGGAGGCCCTACACCATACTAATAAATTATTGTGGTCTAAAACCAGGTGTTTTAGTTTTTTTAGGCCAACCCCTGTATTCAAAAGAGGAGCATGCATTCTTAAAGATTAGAGCCACATAATAAACGCAGTGAAAACCGGCCCTGGTAGGGGAAACACAGTGATACAGAACAAGGGACCAGTGTTTTCACAGAGTTGTTTCTTTGTCCACCAGACTGAGCCCATGTCCTAATCTGGGATATCTGGCTGTAATCAGCTTAGCCCACTGCTACTCTCTCTGCTGATGCAGGGTGGGCACTTCGTCCGCTCTCAGTCCGCCTCTTTCATCGCCGCCGCTCACGTAAACATCTACTGAGGAGCAAAGCAGACCCGACAGGGAAGATCAGCTCACCTGCAGAGGCTCCGGGCGCCTGGTCTACCTGAGGGTGGGGTGGGGTGGGCGATGGCTGAGCGTCGAGACCCGGCTTCCTCCCAAGGGGAACCAGCTGCACCTGCTGCAGACATGTACCCTAGGAAAATCCTGGAGTATATGGAAGGCTTTCTAATCTCCAAGGTAACATTCACGCTGTCGCTTATTGAAAGCTGAGATTTCATGTTGCAGTTTCAACTCTAAACATTGCTGGAAATAATGTAGATGCAGAGTGGACTGGTAAGTTTCGCTGCTATGAGCGACATAAAGCTGAAGAAGTGAGTCTGGATTATTATTAATACCTACTGACTGAACAGCAGTATTTGTATTAATGGTAGAAACATATTTATTTTAATTGTCACCAACTATTGCCGTGCAAATGTAGCGATGCCACTTGAACCATTTTAGATTTTATTCTGTTACAACCACAGCTTCCATGTATTATGCAATGATTTTATGAAAAGAGCCCATTTCTTTACACATAATCTGCAAAATCTGGTGTGTTCAGGGTATTTTCACAGCCTCTGAAGTAGTAACATGACAATCAGCCTTCACCTTTGTAATGGCCGAACCTTAAACTAATCCCATAGCAAAATCACAATTTATATTTCATGAAGTAAACCCGAGTAAAATGTGATCAAAAAACGCCTCAGCCACATTAAACCAGCACAAATCCCTTTATTGGTCTTCATGAACTCGATGTATTATATTCTGCTGCACTCTGCTTCACATGATCAGCATCTTTCCTGCTTCCCCTCCCTGTCCTAGACGGTTTTCACCTCCTGCGAACTGGGCGTGTTTGACGTGCTGCTGGCAGCAGAGCGTCCGCTGTCGGCAGAAGAGATCAGTCAGGCGGTGGGAGCCAGTGTGGACGGGACGCAGCGGCTGCTGGCCGCCTGCACGGGCCTGCAGCTCCTCAACACACAGTGGGAGGACGGGCAAGGTCAGAACACACTGAAAAATGAGCCGGAGTGAAGGCCTCGCAAAAGCGTTCATAGCCATTGAACGCTTACACGTTTTGACACATAACTATTAAATCTTTAAGGTTTATTTTTGTGTGTTTGTGTATGTGTGTGAGTGTATCTGTCCTTGATTTGAGCAGGTAAATAAGATAATCTGCCAACGGAATAAGACTTTTGCACTTAAAATAGGAACAACTCATCTCCATCATCTTATTTCAAGTGCAGGATGTCTAATTATCTTATTTTAGGGGTCAAAATACTCATTTCGTTGGCAGATAATATTATTTACTTGCTCAAATCTAGGACAAAAACACAAATTTTAAGAACATTTTACTTACTTTTAGATCCATTTTTGCAGTGTAGTCAGCCACCCCCATGCGATATGAGCTCCTTTCCCTGCAGTTTTGGCTGCAGGTCTTTTGGAGACTGACCTTTTTGCTCGTTATTCCTCCCCTGTCTTCTTCTTCTATGGTGTGTTCTAGTTAATTTTACAGTAACCTGAGCTGAGGCTCGTTAGGCCCACTGTCTCTGCAAATGTCTCACATTCTTTGCACGCTCTAACCAGTTTTCATCCACGTTTGCCCTGTATTTAGCAGCATCTCTTTATCAGATGGCTCCTTCCAGCTTCAGGGTAACAACACCGTGCTGCCACTAGAGGTGCTCAGGATGACGTCTAGCACTAGACTTCCACCACAAGTTATGTTTCTCACGTAGGCCAAGAGTTCGTTTTTTTCTGTCCAATCAGATTGTCTTCTTCCACATGTCTGCCGTGTCCCCAAATAGTTTCAAATAATTCAAATAGTTTGTTTTTCTTTGTCCATTTGACATTTTAATATATCGAACCGCTTCACCCACATAAACTTCCACTTTACGTTTGTTGTGAGGCTGCAAACATCCACCATCTCTGCTGAAAGGTCCAAAATATCGTTTTCACGCCTGCAGTCTTTCATTCACTCCGAATCTGCGTCTTTCTCCCTCTGCTTCAGCTTTTTATAGCAACACAGAGCAGTCCCGGGTCTTCCTCACTCGTTCCAGCCCCTTGTCGCTCTACCAGTCCATCCAGTACAGCTCCAGGACCATCTACCTCTGCTGGCACTACCTCACAGACGCCGTTAGGTCAGTACACAGAGCTGCGGTTGCTTTTAAAGTAGCTCAGACCCTTTTTTTTGGGGGGTTTTCAGTGCAAGTACATTTGGGATGTCCAGATGAGTGTCGTCTCTCAGAATCACCATAAAGCCGTCAAAATCCAATATGTCAGCCATACTGTGCACTAAGTCTAACAACTGATTTTCGTGAACAAATAAATAAAAAAAAAGACAGCTAAGTACTAGCGTATTTGGTCAGGTTCCTCTCATTATTACGTTCAGTGGGCAGGATGCTGTGGTTTAGTTCAGTAGCTGCCTTTAAACACCTGGACCAGTTGCCATCAGACTACACTGCAAGAATGGAATTAAAAATAAGGAAAATGTTCTTAAAATCAGTGTATTTATCCTTGATTTGAGCAGGTAAATAAGATGATTTGCCAGTGGAATAAGATTTTGCCCTTAAAATAGGAACAACTCATCTCCACCATCTTATTTCAAGTGCAGGATGTCTAATTATCTTATTTTAGGGGTTGAAATACTCATTCCATTGGCAGATAATCTTATTTACCTGCTCAAATCAAGGACAAAAACACTAACTTTAAGAATATTTTACTTATTCTTAGATCCATTTTTGCAGTGTACTACCAAATCAATTTTCAGGAGCTGATGCCATACTTACCAAACCGACAAACGTTCTCAGAGAAAGAAGCATTAAGCTGTGTGTGCTGTGCAACATGGAAAACTATATCTGGCCTTTAAAACGTGGCACTTTAGGGACTCCTCATAAACATCAGTATGTGTTTGGTTTGGAGTTGGAACCAGTGTTTTTTGGCTGCTGGAGGATCAGAGGCCTTGGGCTGTGGTTGCAGTCAGAGAGGAGAAACGAAGGGCCCGGACCGAACGCAGAAAACATCAAGAACCTTCAAATACTCGGCTCAAAAACTACAGCCAGCTTGGTTGAGGGTTAAATTTGACAGAAGTTGCATTCTTGTGTATTTATAGAAGTCTTAAACAAGAAAGAGGTCACCGACCCTGCAGGTAAACCTGCAGAAATTTCGTTACGTGGATGATGAGGACAGGAACTGAAGCAAAGAGAAAATCATGGGTTCCCTGAGCTGAACAGTGCAATGTGGCCACGATAGTTTAAAACTACCATACAGAACCTTAATGGATTGTAATAAATTTAGACTGTGTATCACTGGATTAAAGTAAAAACGAATGGTTTGAATTTTCTTATAAAGAAAACCATTTACAGCCAATAAACACAAGAATAATGCATTTACTCCCTCCTTGCAGGGGTGGATAGTCCTAACCCTACAGTACCTTGTGAAAGTAGTTATACTCCTTAGACCTTTTCACATTTTCTCACGTTACAACTACAAACCTTTGTGCATTTCTGTTGGATTTTACGTGATAGTGGGCCAACGGAAATTAGAGCATAGTTATGAATTTTAAGGGAGATGATACGTTGAGATCATGGTCAACGGATTTTACTTGCTCTAAAAAATATGATGATTTTAAATAAACAAATTAATCAGTTTTTTTTTTGTAAGAAATGAATATGAAAATCATTGTAGATCCACATGTGAAAAAAACATTTGTTTTTTTGTCGTATTAAAAGATGGTCATTTAGTTTGCTAATTATTTTCAATCATGTCATTTGAGTCTTTGATAATAATAAACCAAGCTCCTGTTGGTATTTTGGTCAGTTCTTTGCAAACACTTGCTGTATTTTGCCAGTTTGATCCAAAGCATATTTTAATGCACAGAAGACATGATGTTAGTAATCAAATGTCATGGGTCCTATTAATTATGAAATTAAAGAGAATGTGAATAGTGTGGTTATTTAAAAGATGAATACTTTCTTTTGTACTTAATATTTTCAGAGTAAGATTTTAACTTTTCTGTAATAATTTTTGCCCTAATAAAAAAAAAAAAAAATCCATCTGCATCAGCTATTTTTACCTGTGGATTATATCTTTCTTGAAATGTTGTTAGGGGGGGCACATAAAATCAGTACAGGGGCCATACTTTGGTCATGCCTGTTGTAGGAGTTAGAATAACCCAATCAAAGTCCAGCTCTAAATCCACGGTTTTTGTGAAAGCGATATTAAAATCATTCCATCACTTTCATTCCCCGTCACAATCACACACTACTCAGTGTTTCCTGTCAAATAAAATCCCCATTAGACACATTGACATTTCTGATTATAAAGCGAGAAAATGTTAATAGGCTCTGTGGCGCTCTTGTTAAAAAAAAAGGCTTCTCCTGTGAAACTGAACATTTTATCAACATGGAGAGGGTGAAATCAACCACAGGTGGGCAGTGATGAGCTGTGGGAGACCGAGGTTCAGCTGGCAGTCGCCTGTATGTATGTATAATGGAAATAGACTTTGGTCTTCCTTTGCTGTTTGAACTCTGCCTTTTGATGTTCTGACTGAGTACAGAGAGCCAGCAGCTCTCCGACTGACCACTGAAGCCTAAGAGAGAGAAAAAAAAAAAAACAGAAATACCATCAAAGATTATACAAACTATACCTGAATGTTTCTTTCTGCCTACCCGTTATTGATTTCAGTTTTTTTTTCTTTCTTTGCATTCTCTCAGAGAGGGAAGAAATCAGTATGAAAAAGCTTTTGGAGTCAGCTCAAAGGACCTGTTTCAAGCTCTCTACAGGTAAGAAAGCTCCCTCGGTGTTAAAAAGTCACGAACACACAGATGAAATGTGTCGACACATTTGCACTCCATCATCAGTTCCCTTGTCTCAAGCCTATTTTTACTTGTTTCTTCCAAAAAAAAAAAAAAAAAAAAAAATCTGACTTGTTGAATTCATTAGGAGACGTGAAATGTGAAATTGTACAAAGCAGTGGGAAAAAGGGAGATGGCATGACCAGTGAGGTGAGGAGGCCAGGGGCATAGGGAAAAAAAATCTGCCATGGTCCTAGAGGTCTGATGTGTTTATAGCATTCAGTGCCCACAGTTTTAACGCTTCACTGATCTGCTGGTCAGCAGTTTTCAGGGGTCACCAAACACACAACGCAAGTTTGTACGCTAAAAGATTTTGATCAGCCTGCCTGAGGGCCTGTTACATTAACGCCGGCAGACGCAGTGATCCAAAGTGAGACACACAGAGGAATTAAGTGCAAAAAACATCCTTTCTTCTCTTTTTTTTTTTTTTTTTTTACTAGCACTGCTCTTGGATGGAAGGGGAAGGAAATGTTTGCCTCAATGGATTCATTATTATTTTCGATCTAAGAGACTTAAATATTACAGCATATGCTTTTATGAGTTATCCAGTTTCCAGCTTAGGAATATTTGCGACAATCACATTATTACAAAAATGTTGAATATGATATACATCATTACAGGCAAATGTGTTGCCAATTTCTAGCTGGTGCTTTGAATCTATTGAGTATATAACAGTTCCAACGAATGGACAAACTATTGGATGGATGGATGGATGGATTTAAACAAAGATAAATTCTAAAAACATTAATATTTTTTCCCCTCATTTTTCAAGAATGCAAATATGTTGCATTGTTGCCTGGCCCCATTTTCCCCTTCAGTTTATTTAGACATGAAGCAATTGTTGTTGTTGTTTTTTTTACCTGCAGTTAGAAATCTTTTTATTCATTCTCACATCCTTTTCAGAAGGCGACTGATATATCCAATAGAAACAGCTTCATTGCTTCAGATGAATCCAAAAAAAAAAAATAATAATAATAATATCCCAACTATGATCCATGTAAACAAACTGTAGCATGCCAAGGTTTAGATGAATTTGCAAATCAGCGTCAATGCATTGAATTTAATGTGCCGTGCGAAGAACAATCTCAGCACCTGTGCTCAACTGATTTGATATGGAGAAGCAGTTTGTTGGCGCCTGCTGATTTCCCCCGTGAATACGGCGGCTAAATTAGCAAGGGAAAACAAGCGCCGAAGTCATTCAGCTCCCGTTCTTGGAGCTCTGCAGCGGGAGCAGGAAGATTCAAAGCTCCCTGGATGAGTCAGACTCCTGTTTACCCGTCGCCATTTAACCAGTCATGTACTGCGCCTGAATAATTTACAGCCAAGTCCTTTTTTTTCTTTCCCAGCTCCAGTTCTCAACCTTAAGAAATCAGGAAGGGGATGTGGAATTCAAGAACATATATAGCCTTATGTAGCATAAAGGTTTTGCATGAATTTTTAAATTTTTATATATTTTTTACCTGTTTGGAATAAGTGTTCATCTTATAAAACCATGAATTTAAGACACAACAAAGGAGACATTTTAAGGTATTGCATTTAAGCTTGTGCTGTTTTCTTAAGACTCAATGCATGTTGAAAAAGTCAAAAAGCAAGATTTTTTAAAACCAAAAAGAAAAAAAAAACTCTTTTGAGTTATTTATTTTAAAAAAACAAACATTTTTTTATGCATTAGGATTCACCTGCAGGCAAATGTTGATCTGAAAAAATGCATTTTGCATATTACCTTCTTTCGACTGTGATCGAACATTTTGATTAGCTGAACACTTTCTCAAACGGCTGCCTTAAAATTGACTCAGCCTTGCTAACTAAGTCCTACAGGCAAATAAGTCATGTCCTGGTGCACCTTGGTTTATGCTCTGGTGTGCAGCCGCGATGGAAACCTTCCATCTCCTAACTGTCCTCACAGAAATAAGAGCATGAAATTGCCAAAAAAATATCTTTCCAAGCTAAAGCATTAAGAGTTCCTTTCGCTTGAACTACAGCACCAAGCCCGCCGTCTGAAAATCAGCCCCACATAATTCTCTTTGCACCAAACCTCATACTCGACTCCTCACAACCTGGACACCGTTTTTCTCCTGGCAGCTGTCAAAACGGGAGACTGCTGTTAGGTACGGTGGGCGTCCTGTGATGCTTTAGCCCCTTTTCTCTCCCGCGGGCCTTGGCGTACCTTCCATAGACCTGTAAGGGTGTGCAACATTATCTTTGAAATATTCGGAGGTCGTAAATAAAGTCTTTAGACGTCTTTGAACTTCAGCGCTTTGAATCGTCTCGAAAGCGCTACACGCATAAACCTGCCTTGCCTTGGAAATATTAGTGGAGTGTAAATAAAAATCTGAAGGCGTTTGCTGGAAAAGTAATAGCGGGCCATCACCAGGTCTTTCAACAGGATAATAAACCACGCCGACACGGGGTGCTGGTCAACCCAGAGAGAGACGCAGAGGAATACATTTTTATACCCTCCAACCTCCTATGGATGCAGGAGAAGTGCTGTCCTGTTGGCAGAGGGAGGATGTACAAAGTAGCTAATAGAAGTCGCGGAATGATTAATTTTCTTAAAATGCAACTTGTTTTTATTTTCAAAATGAATGTGAGAATGGATCTGGAAAACTGCCCATAGAATCGATCAACCATGAATTACATTGAGTGTTAGAACGCAAGGGTATATATATCAAGTAAGGTTGCCTCACGCTCTGTATAAGAAGGGCCTCCTGATGAGGCTGAGGTCCTTTGGCGTAAGTAGACCTCTGAGGCTAAACAAGCTGGGGAGGAAGGCCACTTCTGTCCTAGGCTGCACTCTGGACTCTGTGGAGGAAGTAGCTGAGAGGAGGGTGTTGTCCAAGCTCACATCCATCATGGACAACACCTTCCACCCCCTGCACCAGACTGTAGAGGAGCTGACCAGCTCCTTCAGTGCAAGACTAAAACATCCTGTCTGTAAGAAGGAGCGCTACCGCAGGTCATTCATTTGTCTCTCTTGTTGTGTCTCTGCTCTGTCTTCTGTAACCCCAGTCGGTCGAGGCAGATGGCCGTTCATACTGAGCCCGGTTCTGCCGGAGGTTTTCCTTCCCGTTAATGGGGAGTTTTTCTTCCCACTGTCGCTTCATGCTTGCTCAGTATGAGGGATTGCAGCAAAGCCATGTACAATTCAGACGACTCTCCGTGTGGCTCTACGGTTCCCCAGGAGTGAATGCTGCTTGTCGGGACTTTGATGCAATCAACTGGTTTCCTTATATAGGACATTTTGACCAATCTGTATAATCTGACCCAATCTGTATAATATGATTGAACTTGATTTTGTAAAGTGCCTTGAGATGACATGTTTCATGATTTGGCGCTATATAAATAAAATTGAATTGAATTGAATTCCTGATGCTACCAGATTATATAACGCTGCAATATAATAGTAACCATAACCGTAATAAGTAACGTGCAATAACTAACGTACAATAATGTGCAACTCATGTTAATTCAATCTCTGGATTATACGTATAACTGTATAACTGTTACAATTACTGTAATAAGTGTTTTGCAGTAACTATGTGCAATAATGTGCTGTGGTATATTGTCAACATACAGGTCATTCATTCCTGCTGCTACCTGATCATACTTTGCTGCTTTATACCTGTAACCATTATAGTAATTACTGCACCCATGCACCATACAGGTAGATGCAACAATAACTGTAATAACTTATGTGCAATAAGCTATTTAAACAAGGAACACGCAATAAGCCTGTGCAATAATCATGTATAAAGTGTATAATAACATATGTGCAATAACCTATTTATACATAGAAGTGTATATAATTGTATATAGCTGTATAACTGTATCTAACTGATTCTACTTACCTACTTTGGCACCTTCTTCTGACTTTTGACCATTGAGCCGATGGGACATGTGAATTTCTCCATTGTGAGATCAATAAAGCTTATCTTATCTTATCTTATCACCGTGACCAGCAGACTGGATATTATAGTGTGTAAAAAAGAAAAAAAGAAGGATGTTTTCTTTCCCCCCTGATAGTTTCAAAATTGTAGCTGAGGGCCTCCTGTGTGGCCCCGGAGTCATTTGTTAGCAAGAGTCTGAGGCCGACGATGACTCGACGACTTTCTGGATGTCATCGTGTCACATGAAGTTGCCCCCGAGTACTGGAAGGCTGAGTGCTGTGCTGCAGAGAAGTTTGGACAAGTAGAAAGCAGCGGCACAGAAGAAAGAGGACGTGCGAGTGTGTGTGTATGCGGGGCCTCACGATGGTGCTGCTTGATGAGGTGGAGATTTCTCAGAGCAGCAGCGCTCACCACAGGCTCTTCTGTTCTGCCGCGCCCTGTCTGTCACACACAGACACACACACACACACACACACACACACACACACACACACACACACACACACACACACACACACACACACACACACACACACACAGACCGGCCGCTGGGAGAAACTTTCTATTTGAGGAGTGTGTGTGTCTGTTTGCACTTCAGCCCTTGGGTGACAGTTTAGAGAAGATGATCAAGAGGCTCATGCTGCCGTGAAGGGAGACACGAGTGGGAAAACGACTAATAAAAATAACTTTTTTTTCTTTCTTTTTTTTTCTTTGTGGTGGTCTGTTCAGGTCTGATGAGGAAATGGTGAAATTCATGCACTTGATGAACTCCATCTGGAACATCTGCGGCAAAGACGTAGTCACGGCCTTCGATCTTACGCCTTTCGAGGTCGTTTGTGACCTTGGAGGTAAGTTTTCCAGATTTTATCAAAATGCCCTTTCCAAACACCTCTGTGAATCTCTAGAGCAGTTTTTGACATCTAAGTATAACCGTTTGGGGGTGAACCTCTTTGTAAGCTAAAAGCTGTAAACAGAACACCATTTATCCCATGAGACACTGCCAGCCACTTCACTAAGGCCTAGATTGTAGTTAGATAATAAAGAGACCGATGGCTGAATGTGGCAGATGAAGAAAAAGATGACATGATGGTGACAATATCAGCCTAATTAGGACACACTTAAGTTTAGATGTATTCTGTTGTTCGGGAGTTCTCTGTTTTACTCTCCTCGAGCCCTAAGTATTTTATGTTTTGCAAAAGACAAAGACTAGTTTGGTAATCCATGTATCCACATTTATCTGGCATGGTAAAGAGAATAAAGCATAAACTTAAATATCTTAAAGGTTTACAAACCATTGATGAAATTCAAGGTTTTTGTGATGTAAAAAAGATTATTTCAAAAAGTTTTTTCCACAAATAATGTAATATATTTTTAAATAAAGAAAGCAACATAAAATAACGATTTACAAGGATCCCAGGTACATTGTTTCCGCTAGCCCTTTCTGTAATTCAAGCACTCTGAAATGTCTCCTAGAAAGTGAGAATTTTTTTTTTCCTGTACAACACTTAAGTAAGAAAACTGGTTTTCCATTGGAATATTACATGAGTCTCCAAGGTCCATGCCTACCTTTCCTGTAATGAATTTCCAATTTAGGAATGCCACCATTAACTGTTATTTTTTTGTCAAAAATATCTTTCCTCCCTTACCTTTCAGTGCAGACCCACTATGGATCAAGCAGGGTTAACTGAGAATGAAGTTTATATTTTTTATGGCGAACGAGAAGAAATGTTTCATCAATATTCAGTATTATAACTAAATTATTCAAAGTTGATGAGGATTGCTTGTTAGGGCAAAACATGAATTAGTTAGTTCTGGTGTTCTTTTTTTAGAGCTGTGCCTCAAACGTTTACTGCAACCTGAAAAAAAAAAGTCCTGGGCATGTTATATGCAAGTAATGCATTTTAACAGAAATGCATCAAGTCAGAGGACAGGTGAGAGTTGGCCTCTTCAGTGTTTTTCATCTTAGCTTTTCTAAAGTCTTTGGAGTCCCAGCGACAAAAGACATGAAGCACTTCCATAATGTGGATGATGATGTCACATTTGCATTAGCCCCATCTTCAGGCCTTGAACTCCCCATGGCTGTAGACGGACACGGGATTGTTTTCTTGATATGAAGTTAAGACATGAATTCAAACTGGAAGACCCACTCCCGGCACTCCATCATCGCCTGATTGTCTGGTCATGAGCCTGTGCTCCAGCCAATCTGCGTCAAGTCTTCATCCTTCATCAGCCAATCATCCTGCAAGACTTTGCCTATAAAGCTCAACATCCATGAATTCTCCTGGTCTTCAGCTGAGCTTCGACCCACCTCCTCCCCATCTCCACCTTCACGCTCACAGCCTCCACCTGGCTCCTTTTCTCCTCTAGCCTCCACCGCCAGTGTCCTGACCCCAGGGGGAAGACTTCACTAATCCTAATCCTAAAATGAATATCCAAGCTCATAGACCTCTGCAGCCTTCACGTCTTCTGCCAGTTACGAGCACCAAAGACCCTTTTCTGATTTATCTGACCTTTCTAATTGCCTTCTGTCTGTGTGAGTCTCTCCAGGTTGAATTTTCTTTTCAACAGCAATATGTTGAATGGATAAGTGGCTTATTACTGGCAACACCTAAAAGAAATGGGTTAATTTCAGTGAGTTACTTCAGATAAATCATCAGATTTTCTTTCTTCGATTGAATTAAACTTGAGGAAGTAACATGGAGGGTATTGTTTCCTTGTCTCTTCTCCTCTGTCAACTCAGCGTTTATCTTTAAAAGCATCATTGAAGAGTTGCTTTGCATAAAAAGCAAATGGCACAAAGATGAAAAGGTGATGGGAGAGCAAAGAATGAATAGACATGATCAAAATGACGGAGGCAAGAGCTTCTAATGAACTGCAGAGGCACAGCTGAAGAATGAAGGATGTTATGAAACCTACAATAGCCTTTGTGAGAAAGATAACAAGCTTTTATTTTCTCTTCTCGTTCTATTTCAAGTGAATTTAACAGATGAACATTGAATCCACTCACGTTCTGACAAGATTATAAAGAACTGTAAAAAGAGCAAATGTCTCCAAATATGAATTTTTAATCTGTTGCTTTGTTAGTTCAGCATCAGCTTGGCTAACAATCCACACACGATTCCCTTTGTGATATATATATATATATATATATATATATATATATATATATATATATATATATATATATATATTTCACCATCCATGTACAATTTCTGCGGTCTGAAACTGTCTACAGGTGGGCCAAATGTAGCATGTGCTACCTCGGCCGACCACACAGGGGGGCTGTGGAGCCACAGAAAGCGCCTTCCATCGACCCTTGTCTTTTCCTGCTGCTGTGTGACTTTCTCCACATAAGGTTGTCTGATCATGCTTATGCATGAAGCTGCATATCCAAAAACTGTGAGCATGTGAGCATCAGGAGGGTGAAGGGCATCACTGCTGTGTCCCTCTTAGGCCATGTCTCCCTCTCAGCACCTGTTGAGGGCACGCCTGCTGCTCAAGACGGGTCTCCTTGTCTGTCAGACCCTGCCAACGAGCTGATTGGGGCTCCCAGGGGAATATGGCATCCATCCATCCATCCATTCAAGATTTATTGAAACCATTTTTTTTTCTAGAGTGGAATGCTTATGCAAGGTTCAAAGTTTATTTTTTCTGTTTCGGGTTTGTGCCTCATGGCCTCTGTGCATTAATTTAGTGTCACTGCAGAGAAATGTCAGCTGTTAAGTACAAGGTGTGAGGGGCAGCTGCAGAATAAGCCCCGATCAACCTGCCAGCATGTCCTCCATAAATTCGCCTGGATGCTGTGACTACAAGCAAAAGTATTCATCCCTCCATTGATGCTGTGTCAGATTACAACTACAAGCTTCAACGTGTTTTGAGGATTTTATAAGATAGACAAGAACACACTTACAGTGAAAGGTGAAAGACAAAGGCTACATGTTTTATTTTTGTTTTGGTTTTGTTTTTTCTTGTCTTTTTTTTGTTTTTTTACTGTGAAACCCCAAAATAAAATGCAGTATACCTGATTTGTAAATAGAGTCCTACTGAGTGCAATTTAACCTCAGTATGAATACAGCTGTTCTATGATCAGTGAACAAACAGCACCAGGAACATCAGAAGGGCCAAGGATAAACTTGTGAAGAGGTTTAAAGCAAGGGCAGGCTAAAAAAAACCAATACTCCAAGGATATTGCACAACAGAAAACCTACCAAAACACGGATGACCACCTAAACTGACAAGCTCGTCAAAGAAAGAAATGATCAGAAGCCGCTATGAGCCCCACACTAACAGGATGAGCTGAAGATATCCACAGCTCAGATAGGAAAATGAGTTGACAGGACGACTAGAAGAAATGCACTCCCCAAATCTGGCTTTACTGAAAGATTGCAAACAACAAGCGCATGAGAAAAGCCCCAAGAAGTCCCATTTCTAGATAGCCACAAGTCACACGCCTTAAAAACACAATTCCCACAGGCAATTGTGGAGGGAAACATAGAGGCAGCAAGGCAAGGCAAGGCAAATTTATTTATATAGCACAATTCAGTACAGAGACAATGCAAAGTGCTTTACATGATTAAAATAAAGGAAAATAAAACAGAATAAAAGCAAGTAGGGATAGAATGTAGTAACAAAAAAAGAACATTAAAAACAGTAAAACAGTTTAACTAGAACAGTCAAAGGCAATTTTAAACAAATGTGTTTTTAGTCTTGATTTAAAGGAACTCAGGCTTTCCGCACTTTTACAGTTTTCTGGAAGTTTGTTCCAGATAAGCGGAGCATAGGAACTAAATGGTGCTTCTCCGTGTTTGGTTCGTGTTCTAGGTATGCAGAGTAGGCTGGAGCCAGAAGACCTGAGTGGTCTGGATGGTTGATACACTGATAACAAGTCTGTGATGTTTTTAGGTGCTAAGCCATTCAGGGATTTATAGACTAATAGAAGTATTTTAAAGTCTATTCTCTGAGATACAGGGAGCCAGTGTAAGGACTTTAGAACTGGGGTGATGTGCTCTACTTTCTTAGTCTTAGTGAGGACGCGGGCAGCAGCGTTCTGGATCAGCTGCAGCTGTCTGATCCACTTTTTAGGCAGACCTGTGAAAACACCGTTGCAGTAATCAATTCTACTAAATATAAACACCTGGATTAGTTTTTTCCAGATCCTTCTGAGACATTAGTACTTTAACTCCTGGAAATGTTTTTCAGGTGATAGAAAGCCGACCTTGTAATTGTCTTTAGATGCTTTTGGAGGTTCAGGTCTGAGTCCATCACTACTCCCAGATTTCAGGCCTGATCAATGTTTCTAGCTGAAGCAGCTGAAGCTGTGTGCTAACCTTTGATCTCTCCTCTGTTTGTCCAAAGATTACAGCATCATGCTGTGGGGATGCTTTTCTTCTGCAGGCACACGGACGCTTGTCAGCACTGACAGGAGGTTGGAGTTAGCTAAATACAAGGCAGTACAGGAAATATATATCTGCTGGAGGCTACAGAATACTTTACACTAAGGCAGAGGTCCACTTTCAAGCTGGATAACAACCATAAACATCCAGTCAAAGCTACAATAAAATGGTTTAGACTAAACGATGTGTGATCGTGTCCAAACTCACCCACATTTGAAGGAACAAGTTTCACTAAGTGAGTTTAAACAAATTTGAAACTTTTTAAACAGTTAAACAGCTGGATATAACAGTTTCGGTTGGTAACCGGTTTGATAACAACAATAAACATAACCTTTGTAATCTCCTTCATTTACTCTGTACCTTGTTTTGTTTTCTTTCTGTAACATATTTTCCTATAACGCTATTAGGATGCAGAAATGTGTACTGTTCTGTCTTGAGCTGCTGTCATCTTGGCAAGGTCACCTTAGTAAATTTGAATTGAATTGGGACTGCATAAAAGAGAATTAAAAAAAAGCTAATAGATTGTAAATGTTACAAAACTGGAAAAAAAGTTCAAGGGTTGCGGACACTGTTGCAAAGCACTATATGGGCCTAAATAGGCTAAATCCGGAAATGAAGCTGAAAACCTGACAGCATTGGATGTGATTCTGGCAGGCAGCCTGGTTAGCCCAACAGTGTGCTGTGTGTCTGACTTTGCTCTTCGTCGTTGCTCTTTGATTCTCCTCCTCTCCTGACCCCTGTTTGATGTGAGCGCTACCCAGCTTCTCTGTGTGCGGGAAAAGAGAGAGCTGAGACAGTGGAAGCCGGTCACGTTAGAGGATGGCTGGGAGGAAATCCTGCCCTGTGTGGACCCGCACAGACAAACACACAGCGGTCCGTCTGACTGGGTTGTATAGGTTGGTCAAAGTGACATCCTTTGAAGCTGTAGTCTGTCTCTCGGCAACACTGGCTTTCCAGACTCTATTATTGCCAAGTACGTTCTCTAGCATTCTCTATTTTGTGAGGCACGACAAATACAATAATACTGCTAAAGCATCAAACTGAAAAAATCCTATTCTCACATTATACATCTGTTTTCTTTCCTCTTATGAGCATGAGTGTGTGTGTGTGTTCACTTCGGTTTCCAATTTACACTTGTGTAACCTCTGCTCTATACCAAGAGTTATCCTCAGAAAAAGTAGAATATCATCCACAACAAGAGTGCAACTCTTCTGAATCATGTTGAAGACACACTGACTTTTTTCGGAGGTCGGATTAGATGGACAGGAAGTGAAATGTCGCTTATTGAAGTTCCAAGCTGAGGACGCAAAGAGGGAAATGACTAGAAGTGAAGGTCTGAGCAGGCTTAAGGAGGACCCCACAGGTACTTCGCGGAGCTCCTGTTGGGCAGTAGTTAGTATCTAAGTGGCCCAGTGAATGACAACTGGTGAATTAGTGACAGAGTGATAGGCAGTATGGGCTTCTTAATGCAGCTGGAGGCTGACGGCTGGCTCATGTGGTACAGAGAGGATCCACTGCCAGAAAGAAAGGGCTAACACGACAGAACACGAGGAAGAGATGTCCGACTATATGGTGCCTTTTACTGCAAACTACTGCGACACTGATGCATTTTTTTACAATCTAGATATCTGGATTTGAAAAGGTGTAAGATACAGAATATCTTCCGATCCAAAACAACTGCTTAAACATTTGGAGTTTAGTTTTGGTAATAGGAATCACCTGGGTGCCGTCAGCTACCACGTGTTGCGTACACATACCTTGTTGTGTTTTACTTACCATCCATGTGTTTGTACCACAGAACCAGAGCGAGCCCAAATTTATTTGGGATCAGCTTCTAGAATTAGATTTTTTTTTTTTTGGCCCACCTCCAATGAGGCCCGTTATATTTAAAAGGATTTGAAATGATCTTAAAGCAGATTTTTTTTTAAAGTTTCTAAAAAAAAGAAAGAAGCTAATTAAAAAAAATAGGCTCAGTCATGATATATTTTTTAAATTAAATTTTTGCAATCTATAGTATGCATGAACAGCCATACCCTCCTGCCTCTGCAAGCCCTTAGTTTGCATATGGCTTCTTTTCTTAACTCTGTCGCCCTTTTAGAGGAAACATGGTGGAATGATCTGAAACCTCCAAACGTCCTGCAACAAAACTGGTTGATTGTCAATGTAATTTAACAGCTATCTCTGTTATGAATGGTCAACAATTATCCATGAGTGGCGGTGTCGTTACAATGTGTGCGAATGATGGAAGTAAAACCAGCATACTTAAGTTTGCAGTTTTAGGAGAACAAACAACGGCAGCATTTCTAACCCATTTGTATTTCAAAACTGGATATTTGCCATGAAAGCTCAAAAAGATGAAATAAAGCTGCTGATATTTGCCGAAACTCTTTGTCGCCGTAACAGTTCAACATCAATTTCACCGCTCCGAATGTTTACTCATTACAGGCGCAACTCTTGTATTTTCTCCTCAACACTAAAATGTCTGCAGACAAGACGGTGCTGGGCAATAGGTTGTACACTGACTGTGAGCCTCAACAAACTTTACCTGAGCATTAAGACTTTAACGAACTTGGCAAATCTCTCACTAATACATCTAATTATGTATCATCTATATAACTTCTGTTGAGATGAAATTACTGAGGCCCGACATCCAATCCAAAGATGACGTCAGTTTACAATTCTTTCATTGGACTAGGTGGGTCCCAGTTCTACTTAAATGTAAATTCTGCACTAATCATGTTTATTTTATATGTAAATTATTTCAAGCTGTACGTTTTTTTTTATTTATGGCGATGGAGACACAAATGAGGTAGAAGCTACTCTCTCTCTCATTTATTGTTTTTATTCAGTGTCAGAAGTCTGAACTGAGTAAATATATACTGCAAATTAAAATTTCCATAAATATATAAAACTTCCTAACTATGTAGATGTTTAACATTCATTAAATGTATTCTCTGCATGCCTTATTGTTCGAGCAGCTTGGCTTTCTCGCATTGTAATGAAACATTTCACTACACAAACTGCGAAATTAACATCTGGCACTGTGTAAAAACATTGATATTGATTTATCCAAATGTGTAGAGGTGATATTAATATCTAGAACGCCTGCTGAATAGCAACCTAGAACCTCGTTTTGAAATCTTACAATAAAGTTGTTAAAAACAACAAAGGGTTAAGATTGAAAATGAGTTGCTTTGCAAAGAACTTTATATACAATTTTCAGCCTTTTTAAACCATTATCCCGAAGACAAGGTTAACACAGTTAGTTTAGTGCTATTGTGAATTCAAACAAATCTTATACGGTTATTAATCAAAATTTGTTTTAATTTAATGGAAATGACTTAACCAATCATATCTTTCACCTTACTCCAAAAGCCTGTGTATTTGGCGCTCTGTGCTCCTTTTCTGCTATATGCTATCATGGAAATAAACAGGGATCATATATATATATATATATATATATATATATATATATATATATATATATATATATATATATATATATATATATATATATATATATCAGATGAAGGTTAACAATTAAATGTGATTAGGATCAGTTTTAGAAGGATGACATAGAAATTAATAATGATAATTTTCTCCAAACAGCTACGTATGTTAGTCCTTCTTTGTGCATTCTGTTCATCTGTCTCTGCATTATTAGTATTAATGTTACATAAACCTCATCCCCTAAGGGGCACAATGAATACAAATCCTGCTAATAAATAATGAGTTATACCTGAGACTGCGTGCAGATTATGTGTTATGTGAAGCTTCACTTCGCTGTCAATGAGGGTTATTTATTTACCGTTCCATAACTAAAGGCAATTATGTCCTTCTCTGCAGGCTGCAGTGGAGCATTAGCCAAGCAGTGCACGTTGGCCTACCCAAAATGCACTGTAACGATCTTTGACCTCCCCAAGGTGGTGCGTGTGTCAAGGGAACACTTTGTCTCAGCGGCTGACCAGAGGATCGGCTTCCGCGAGGGTAACGTCGTTGCAAACTGTGTGAAATCTCTTTTGCTTTAAGTGCAATGTGCATAGGCACGGGTGTCAAAGCAAACACAAACAAGTAATGTTCTTGAAGTAGTTTCTAATTGTCTATAAAGCCGCCTCCATCTGTTATCGATCCAACTTTGGCTGCATTGTTTGACCTTCTGTACTAAAGTGAAGCACAGATAAGCATTCTCCATCTCATTTGAGTTCATCAAGCACCTTGCACACAACAGGTCAAAGAAGGTGGTTTAACACAGCACTGAGGTAAATGCTTCTTTTCTAAGAGGGAAGCATGCATTCGCTGCACACATAACCTTATGTGACCTTGTAGAGGCACAATCCAATAAATTAGGATATTATCAAAAAGTAAATTTTGTATGTAGCTGACTTTGGAGTCTTGATTTATATTTTTTAAAGATTTAGTTACTCATAATGGACCCAACAGACAGACGTGAAGGGTAAAGTTTGTAATGATACAGGTACAAATGTGTTATTGTCAACGCATGTGGACACTTGTCTGGTTTTCACCCACCGATACAATAAAAGACACATGTACCATCAGTGTCAATAACATCAGAAAAAAAAAAAGCATGGTCAAGTATATGAGCTACGAACAGCTCATTAACAAGAACTTGTTCTAATTTCAGGTCAGCTAGTTTGAAATAAATTAATTCAGGTTCACCGCCTAAATATTTTGAACTATGTTCACAGATCCAACTTGAACTATATTTTACCCATCGTATCTTCCCAGAAATAAATGTAAAAAATGTACACGATTCGTGACATCATTGACAAATTAGTGTACGGATTGTACCGTTTCCTAGCAAGCATTTTATTATCTCCTGTTGTCTTTGCTTACATAAACTGTATTTAACAGCTTCTCCCATTCACGTAGTTCAAGAGTTTCATCAGCAGACACAAAAACTTTGACTGAAGAGCGTACATTTAGCCTATGTCCACAACTGCTGGAAATGTTAACCCTCATATAAGCAACAAGTAAGATTGGATTTGACATGAGATGTGTTTTTTTTTTTTTTTGCCCTTTAAATTATTGTTGCAAAATCTGGAGACCACAGTAGCACCCAATAACCACCCTGTATGGAAAGCTGAAGTTGTCTTGGACAAAGGCACCCATTGCAGTTTTTTAAATAACTGTAGAGCCATAAAATACAAATAAATGCAGGTAACTTTGTAATAAAATAAAATGTTGATTAGCTGGTAAGCTCTTCAGTCCTGTTAATTAAATGCAGCTCTTTGCTTTATTTTAGGTCCATAAACCACAACAAAAAATAGACATATAAAATCGGATGTGACTTTAATTTAAAATATTAAGGCTTCACTGATATCGGCAGCTATTAAACTCATTATCCTCTTGACTGGCTTCTGTTTGACTGGAATCGTTGCGTACAAAACTGTCAATTTGTGCCTCACACTCCCTTTGTTGTGTTGCTCCTCGGCTGCAGCAGCAGCAGATGTAAGAATCGCAGCAGCAGCAGGTAATCTTGAAAACCTGCAGAGAAAGTCGATTCCTTCCTGTCCTGCTGTTCCCATAGCCATGCGGCGGGTGCTGCAGCGGGAAGCCTCTAAACTTATTTTATTTCCACATTGTGATCATACTTAAAATAGACATCTTAGAAGTAATGTTTGACTCACTATATAAAAAAAATAACTGCATGGAACCAGATTTGCCCTGTGAATGAGTTTCGTCTCCCTAAAAAAAAAAAAAAAATCAAACTCAACTGAATGTTGAACAGAGGCCGGAAATTTGCTTCAGTCAATGTCGGTCAAAGGCATTTAGAATAATTTAATTACAACAGACATCAACCATTTGTTGCAATTACATTTAAGCGCGTAAACCACTAATCGAGTCATGTCATTACTCTGAAGGCTTGTCAACAGAATCAATAATTACATGAAATAATTAAATTGGATAAAGAGAAGGCCGTGAACCACTTAAAGCGGCCCAGTTTGAGTCCTCGGCATCACTCGCATTACTCACCGCTCGCACAAAAAAATATTCAGCCCATCCCTCTGACGCTGACTCTGTTAGATATACGACCAGCATCAGCCTCACTGCAGTACAGCCCGGAGGAGTCTGAGGGAGAAGTTGCTTTCCTACTTCATGCTGAAAATCTCCCATCATTTGGTGAAAATGTTGCACATTCGTTCAGCTTTACATAAATATAAAGTGTTTGTGTCTCTATTTTAAGGGGACTTCTTCAAGGACTCTCTGCCGGCGGCAGATCTTTTTATTCTTGCCAGAATCCTCCATGACTGGACAGACGAGCGCTGCATAGAGCTCCTCTGCAGAATTTATAAAGCCTGCAAACCAGGTCTGTATGTGTGTGTGTGTGTGTCTGAGTGCGTGCGTGCGTGTCCGTGTCCGTCTGTGTGTCTCTGGGTGTGAAAGGGATGAGTGATTTTTTTTTTTTCTTTTGCTAGAAATGAGATCGCAGATTGTACCCCACAATGCAGCTGATCCCAGGAAAGTCTGTCCTTCTGGCTTTGATCAAAGTCAGACGGCAGCCACAAAATCAAACACTGTGAGGGAGCGGTGCATAAAGGAGGAGAGAGAGAGAGAGAGAGAGAGAGAGAGAGAGAGAGACAGACAGAGACTTTGACTAGACAGCTCGGTGCATTAAAGCAATGCTAGAACCATTACAGTACTATTAACCCAATCAAACATAACCCATCAGTAGTATTTTTTTTTTACAGGTCAATTTCATGATTTCATCTTGTAAATGTACACAAATTAATAGTTTGACAATTCATCTAAAACATCAACATGTTTATTTGGAATTTTAGGCCACAGACCAACAAACGAAGCGGCCAGTTGTGAAGAGGAGAGAACGAGACACTTGGTTTTTAACTCAAAAAATACAAATCTAGAAAGTGTAATATTAATTTCTGTCCACCCGCTTTCAGTTCAATACCCCTTTAAATAAAGGACCATTGTAAACGATTGGATTTGGAAGTCACGTGAAGGGTAAACAGAATCTACTTGTGTGTTATTTGATCTCAGTAAAAATGCAGACCTTGGAGATAGTTAGAGGAGTGGTCCATAACCCCTGAGCCACAGACCGGTACCGGCTGGTCGGTCCATTGGCACCGGACTGCAGAGACACAATAAAAATAACTTACATTTTTTCCATTTCTGTCTTATCTGAGTTTCAATATTTAATTTTGAAAAATGGCCAGGATGTCTTTGTTACATCTATCTGTGAATCATGCATAACACACACGTCTCGGTCGCATCGACAAATGCACTCGCACAAATTCACTGATACCGTCATACTTGGTGGTTAACTGCTTTGCTCAGCCTAAGAAGCCATTCGGTATTTGTGAGGAATCGATCGTACCACTAAAGACATTTGCTGCGAATTTCGAGGAGAGGCTACGCGATGACGGTCTTAAAAGTAGGTAAGCGTTGTTGCAATGAGAAAAAGTATGATTGCAGAGTAGACCGGACAAAAGCAGCACACTTCAAGTGTCATTGTCTCCCACTACCCCAAGATTGGACCTTCTGTTGAAGAGAAACATCTCCAGGGCTGCCACTGATTTTGAGTTATGGTCAGTTCCAATTTTCTTGCACTTTATATTTCTAAACATCTATGTCATTATTACATTTAGAAAATACCAGTTATTATGATGGGTAAGTCATTTTATTTTATGTATCTGCCACACTGGTTTCTGTGTCTTGTACTGACAGCTGAGCGAGAACAATTTTTGCTAATTTCTACGGTAGTCAAGTGAGGACTTTGATTTAAAATGAGGACCAAAAAAAGGTTCTCACATTTTTTTCTGGGCTAGGTTTAGGACTAAGGTGTAAATTAGGCTTCAGGTTTAGGGTGAGTTTAGGTATAATTTGGTAAAGGTTAGGGTTAGGGCTAGGTTCAGGGCTAGGCCACAGAAAGGCTTGAAGAGTGTGCTCCAATGGCACAGGGGTAGTGAGCACGACCCGTGTATGGAGGCCTTAGCTCTTGACATGGCTGACCCCCGGTTCGAATCCAGCTTGAGGTCTTTTATCCCCCCTTTCCTGTCCGCCTACTTTGAAAATAATGAACCACTAGTGCCACAAAAACCAAGAAAAAAAGGCTTAAAGATGAATGGAAGTCAAGGCACTGTCCTCTCTATGTCTATTAAACAAGGATGTGTGTATGTGTGTGTTCCTTAGCTCTTCTCATTATAGAGGAGCTTATAGCAGATCAGATCTCCTGAGGCACATACCAGATTGTTCTCGTTAATCAAGTGGTGATCAGGCTTGTGAACATATTTCTTCTCATGTTACTTGCTCACCTTTGTGTCATCCTCCAACCAGAGAACCATTGCTCGGTTCTTATTTTATCTGGGAATCCAGTCCTCTGCCTCCTCATTTCCAAAGTTTACTGGGCAGCTCACCTCAGGATCCCCCGCTGCCAATCTCCTCACCGCTCCTCTGACCCCTCCTTTGGATCCGCTGTCCGGACACGTCCACAATCCACCATCATCACTCACCTGCCTGTCCACCCTCCAGTGTTGCACCGTCATCTCCATCTTCCCCTGGAAGGGAACACAAGACTCATTATCAAACCAACAACCTGCCAACCTCAGCCTCTGTGGGCATGCTCACCTTGTTCTTGGAAACTTCACCTCTGCGACAACAGTAAGGTATCTGCTTCTTTTCAACCTACAGCATCAGTTATTGGAAATAATTTCCGTCAATAACCGCTTTCTCCACCTCCTCAGTATCACGCTGGAATCCCGCCTGATCTTGGAAGAAATGTTCATTATTTCACGATTGTCAATAAACCTTTTTGAATCACTTACTGTTGTCCGTAGTTTGCTCAAGGATCATACACCACATCAACATCATGACAGTCTGAGTCTTGATTTAGAAAGCTGGAGACTAGGGCTGCATGGTATATACGATAGATGGTAGAAGCAGTATGAATTTGGCCTAAAGTAGAGATTTACGCTCTACCGTCCTATCGTCTTATGCGTCACTGCACCTGCCTAAACATTGTTGCAAGCACAAAGACAGCTGAGCTGATCAGATGTTGAACAAAAAAAGTACTTTGCAAGGTTTGTCAAGTGACGGTGAAAGCAAACAAAGGTAATACGATCAGTTTGCTCTACCATTTGAAGACGAAGCACATGTTCGAGAGGCTGCGTTTGGCTCAAACACCTACAGGACGGGAGGAACCAAAACATTTTTGCCCGCTACCCAATGGCAGACCCCCATTGTACACGCTTTTACAGAATATGGCTTATGACCGAAAGAGCAAGCGATGGAGTGACATAACGAGCCATCACAAGATACTTGTGCAAAGATATGGTCCCTTTCCATGCAGTGGAACGCAGCGGGTATAAACACAGGGTTCTTGTCAACGCATTTCGACGTAATGGACCCTTTACGCTGAAAGTTGTCAATGTTACGCTGAGATTAGACTGTCGCGGTCAGTACGACACGGATGTTTGAGAGCAACATAGAAAGTCAGCAAAGCTCTTGAACGTACATCCATGTTGCTATAAACCTCCCAAACCCACTGATCTCCATTTATTCACTGCATTGCTGATAGGCCCGAAAAACTGAAGTCACTGGCCGTCATCTTGCTATATATATATATATATATATATATATATATATATATATATATATGTGTGTGTGTATGCTGAAATAACATGCAAAATATTTCAGCAGATGACTTTCTCAGTACAGATAGTGTTAGTACGTAACATAAAAGTTTATGGCATTTGACATTTTAAAAGTCTTAAGCCCCCCTGAACACTGAACACGAGAAAATCATCGTTGTTCGATGCTGTAGGGCACGTATTCCCTAGTTACTGGAGCAAAACAGGGAGTACCAATATGGCAGCCGGTGGCTTCACAGCGACGTGTACTACCAACGACCAATCAGCAATCCAGTGATTAAATAGTGATCAGTGCCCAAACCACATTAGCTAACGCTAGCTTTTATTAGCTTGACAAACAGCCCCCTTTGAGCTACACAAAGCAACACACTGTGGGAATACATCCAGAGAAGTAGCAGAACGACACACCAGCGCACGCACACACTTTCCTGTACGTGCACCTTGCCTCTGCCAGTCACCCACAGATATAAAAAAAAATCCTGGTGAGGACTCCATCCATCCATCCATCCATCCATTCATCCATCCACCCATTTTGTTACTCGCTTTATCCCTCATCGGGTCGCGAGGGGTGCTGATGCCTATCTCCAGGAGTTCCACATTATTTTGTAAAGGAATTAAAAACTATGCTTAATTTCTCTTCTTGCAACAATTCTGGACTACTTTATACATTTTTTAAACATAAAAGCTCAATAAAATAAATGAAAGTTTATGGTTGTGACAAGACAAAAAGTCTAAGGGGTGTGAATACTTTTAGGAGGGACCTTTAGTTTGACAAAATCAACCCAATCACAATCCATGAAAAAAAACAACAAAAATTTTTTCTGTTTCTAAAATAGGAGGTGGAGTCCTGCTGGTGGAGGCGCTGTTAAATGAAGACGGGTCTGGCCCGCTGACAGCACAGCTCTACTCCCTAAACATGCTGGTGCAGACGGAGGGCAGAGAGAGGACAGGTGCTCAGTATGCTGCCCTGCTGGCTGCCAGCGGCTTCACCAACATCCAGCACCGCCTGACTGGAAAAATCTACGATGCTGTTCTGGGTCACAAAGCGACATGAGGGATGCCGTCATGAGAGAAAGAAAGATGTTGCTACCATGTATGGTAAAATAAAGGCTCATTCTGTAAGGTAAAAGACAAAAGAACTAAGATTTGTTTTTTAATCATGTTTAGTTTCCATGGAGTCTCCTCTGCTGTCGAGTCCTGATTGAGATGAACAGCCGAAATTTCATAAAGTTGCTTTTGAATTTGTTAGAAATCACTGAGTGAAAATAATCCAAAATGTTTTTTAAGAATGAAAATCAATGTATGAGGGTTTTTTTTCTAAGTGATAATGATATCTGTTTTACAAGGTCAGAAAGTTAGTAAAGATGCCCTTTCTTTTGAACCCGTAACAAAGCATAGACCAACATAGAAGCATTGTCTCCAGTTAGTTTGAAAAACAATACATGTGCATTCATGTAAATTGTATTGCCAGTCTAGGAAGAAGGTGGTCTGGACTTTTCATTTCTTGGCAACAAATGGACATTTTTTATTTTTGTTAAAAATAAAAATAAATATGTTCAGATGATCAAGAGTGAAAACAAAGGTTAAATCATCACAAGTAAGATGCCTCAAACTTTGTACAAAATGGGTGCCATCTAAGGCACTAACTAATTTTGCTAGGGACTGATTAGGAGCATGCGAAAACTATATATTTAGTTTCTTAATTTTTTTCTCCAAAATATACATATTTTAACTTGATGAAAAAAACTTTGTGAAAAAAAATCTGAAAGAGGAAAAGCTATTGCTAGACATTAAAATTATGATTCTGCTACATTGAGGCGTTCAATGTCAGTAGATAACGTGAAATTGATCTCAGTACAGAAAATGTGCTTTATCTTTTTGAAGGGTCCAGTTTTGTCTGAAATGGGTTGTTAGATTAGGAAATTGGTAGTCATAAGGAAAACTCTCAGTTAAGAGTCTAATTACTCTGCAGTGAGTCTATTGGTTATAGTTAGTTATGCTAATTAAATAGCGCTAACAACACTACAAGATGCATAAGACGGTTTAAGATGTTCTGTCTGTGATCACATTATTGTGGTGTAGTATTAAAAAAAGCCTGTTTAACCGCAGAGCTGTGTAACGGCAACTGCTCTCTCATACCTGACATTGCCTTTGCACATTACATTTATTTTGACAAATGATTGAGCTGTGATCGGTCTTGTAAAGGTATAAATATATATACTTCAATTCTTTTTGTTGAGTTTTATTTGGAGCGACATCTCTTTCCCATAATCCGGAGGATTTGTTTCCAGATTTTCAGTGATTCAGAGAGGGGCCATAGTAACTTGCTGTTTATAGGAAATCATTGTTTTATCATAATATGCATTTTTTAAACGTTTTCAAGGTATCCAGAAAGGTTTTGTTGCTGTTTATAGTTCTTATGAAGAAATTGGGATCAGCTAAATTATGTATGTATCCACAGGTTAAAGCTTTGCAAAAATTCATAATTGGAAATCAGACCCTTCTATAACTATCTAATCTTGCTTGTCTAGACTGGGTACACAACATACTTATAAATGCTGTAGTTTTAAAAAAGTAAAAAAAAAAAAACTGCTCCGCTTTCATGAACTTTTAACAACTATCTTCGTGTCCAATGCACATCTTAACACTCGTCTGAAAAGAAGTAGTCTTTACTCTCCATTTTAAGAATCTTACTGAGATAAATTATGTCTAAAGTGACTTTGAATGTATTTTACAAAACGTTAAGGCAGGTAGCATAAGGTAACGGCTTTAAATTATGTAATTTTAATACATTTGCTTATAATAATACCTGAAGAAGCTTTAGATCTCATATAAATAATATATTCATTTATGATAAAAAAGGAAATATCTATGACGAAAGTGAGAAAATCTCCTCACCTTTATGCCAGCTTTAGCTAAGAATTACGTCTCGTGTCAGCTGAATGAGGGCTAATCTCAAGAATGTTCTTGGGGTTAGAGTTTGGATTAGGGAAGAGCCAAAGTCACTCCTGTTGCCTGGCAACATCACCAAAGGTTTTTCCTAATATTCTGTCGATCTTCTTTAAGAAGCCTATGTAAGCAGCTGCAGAGATGTTAGTAATATTTGAAGACGTTACGGCCCTGCCTCTGTTCACCACCCACTGCAACCATAAAATAATGATTAGAAAATTTAAAAAAAAGTATGTCTTTCCATTCACATATATCTCACAGATTTATAGTGCTCATGTATCTTTGTCATAATCATGCCAGAAGCACGATTATTTTTATGAAAAGGACAAAACAATTCCTTAAACAAAGGATTGTCATGGTGCACTTATGATTAAGATGTACTATATTTTGCTTAGATTTTTCACGTTAAGGAACCTTTTTGTCTGGCACAACTCTAAACTTAAGCACAGTTAAATGCTGTAAAACTGCCAGAGATGATAATAATGGCAGAAATCTGACAGGATCAAGTAAAGGAAGTGAGTATAAGTAAACACTTATGTGTGAGTGCAGGCTAGAAGTGTTAAAGAAAATCGTCTTAAAAGTCTTCAAGAGATTCCTAAGAGAGTTGCAACCTTGTTGTTAAAGCAGCTTCATCAACACTTGTGAAACGTCTGAAGTGACTCTGACATGTCAAGATTTAAATCTGTACGACTGAATTTAATCCCGTAACCCCCCATAAGAACCATTCATTAAAAACAAGGGGATCCAGGTGGTGATCAATTAATACCGAATTAACATCACATGTCCAAATTCAGCACGTGTCTGCCATGTTGGAAAATAAAAACTGATTTAAAAACACATCCACTTCTCCAATGGGATTGCGGCTTTTGTTTCAAATTTGCACCTTCCTCCTCCTCCTGTTATGGTGTCGCTTTCCATTAGCGATATCCGCTTCATTTCCAAAGAACCCTGAGGGCTGCAGCATGTCCCAGCTGACATTGGGTGAGAGGTGAGGTACACAGGGCTAACACAAAGAGACAGAGAGCCTTGCACGCTCACACCGACGGCCAGTTTTTTTATTAAAAAAAAACCCACCACGCACATCTTTTTTTGACATGCATACAAAGAGGGAACATGCAGACTCCAGACTAAGAGGATGTGGCCAACCAACAGGTTCTACACGTTGCATATCATGCATGTGACAAAGGGTTAAATCAGCCAAACACGTGTATATAAGCAGGGGGAGGGTAAGGAGAACTTGTCCCAGGAGCTCTTTTGATTTTAGAATGCCTAAAGTGAACTCTGTGTCGCAAAGCTGCTGTCAGTATTTGACTTCGGCTGATGCTGCTACCCCAGATATGCAACGTCTTACCCCAAATAGTGTAGGACTTGTGTTTCCTTAAGAAATAAAGTCTGCACTGTCATGTTTTGTAGACAGCATCACTGTTGCATTGCCAGTCGAGTCTGTTGTTTAGATGAACACAGAGGTATTTATGCTCCACCACATAAAGTTTTAGGGTTTTAGCTTTTAAAACGGTTTCAGACTGTATTTGGTCATATTTAGTTTAAATATTTTTTTTCTGATCAAACTTAAACTTGACTTTTCTTCACTGAAGAATAATTCTTTAAAACACAGTTTGAGATTTGTGAAACAGATATTTGTTCAAACTCAAAAAGGGGAAAATGTATATTTTTGTTGTCGTTATTGCTATTGGAGACATAGTGAAGAGTAAAAACAATAGGCAAGTAAAAGCTTGAGTTAATTATTCCATACCGGTTACAGATTCTTAAAAATACAGTTTATGACTGACATAATTTTGTAAAACCCCAAATGGAGATTGTTACAAACCTTAACTCTCCAAATAATTGTTAAAATGTGTTCTTGGAACCAAGCACTGTGTTGTCTTGTCTCATGAACTGGATGTTGTCATGAGACAAGGTCCTACATGACTTTAGAGTCGTTAGAATGAGACAAAATGAGATATTAGCAGTAATTGTGGCAAAACCAAGAATTTAAAAGCTTGTTTTTTAAAAACAAAATGTTTCATTAATAAACTTCCTCGTATAACCATACATCAACTCCAGAATTACTTCCTGATGAATTCAAAATTTAATTAAAAAAATTTGCACATTCTACAGATATATATTTAACTACTTAAGCTTTTGTTTAGTAGAAATACATGCAAACTCTAATGCAAGTATACAAATAATTGAATCCTTTAAAGAAAAGAAAAATGAACATTTTGCTGTTTACTGTTCTTCGATGTAGCCTACATTTGAACATATGTTGCAAAGGAAGGATTATCTGCAGCTAAAAGACATTTCTAACATCAATGTGTCAAAAGCTCAGTTCTTTCTGGCTGAATTAACATCATTACAGCGCTAGCTTCCTCTGCGGTCAAAACGGCTACAAGCAAAAAAGTGCACAACTTTTCTCTTGCATGTTGCATTGTGGATTTTTAAAGAGATTTTTTCAACACCAAAAAGCATACTGTCATGGAAATCAAATAGAACCCATTTAGTATCTTTTGTTGGTTTTTTTTTATTTACATATTAACATTAAAGACTGCAAACGAATCCACAGAACAGAACCAAAGCCAAACTCTCCTCTATTTGCGCTGCAGGGTGGATAGTTGTGAAATGTCGATGCAGTGTCATGATTTAGGTTTTTGTTTATTTTGCCTTTGGACTTTTCTTATCAGCCTGTCACCTCTCAGCCAGCAGTCATCATCCAATCAACTCGGATCCAATCTGCTTCCGGATCCTGTGTGCTCAGCCAGCTGGACTCTTCAGTTAAAGGTTGCCTGTGTCTGCGAGCTGCAGTTCTGCCTGTTTTCCCGTGAGTCCCAGCCGCTCGCTCTGCCGGTTCTGGTGGTTCCTCGGTCTGCATCGCCTGATCTGGTCTCTCCCTACCTGCATCCTCTGGTCCCCTGCTCTTCCCCGCCTGCCTACACCTGCTGCCGTTACTTATCTGTCCAAGTCCCGTTCTGCTCGTCTGCATCGCCGGGCCGTTTCTCGTCATCTTAACAATGAACCTTTTAAAACGTAACTCTGTATATGGCTGAGAATCGGATTCACTAGCAGGAATGGTTATGTGCAGCTTTTGTGGTAGCGCCTCCTCAACGTTATTCGCGGTGGATGTTTCCTCCTCAGGTGTTGCTGCACTGAGAACGTGCTACGGCGGCACGCTAATCTATTTTAGCGGTATACACACTGCGCTACATCATAATCCCCGCTGAGTTTAAAGTGATCCCACAATTTTCACTCTCAGTACATGGCTGATAACTGCACTTGGCATCCACATATCAGTGCAGGCTATGGTTAGCTGAAGCGAGAGCGGTGTGCAACACAAACAACCAGCCCACCTGAACACAGCGTGCTGAACGGCTAGAATTCAACGAAGCAATTTTAGTGATCAAGGTACTTTATTTCATTTAATTCAAGGAATCGTTTCAGCCCAAGTTCTTAAAAATAGCTCAGGCTACAAATGCAACAACACAGTGCTTTGCAACACATACTACACATTGACAAGTGTGGTGTTGTTTGAAACAAGTTTTGTGCTCTTATACTGTGAATTGACAAATTTTAATCTCGTTTTACCAGATGAGAAATGACAGAAATAGCTCTGCGCTGTCAGTGTCACAGAAAAGATCAAATTCCTTCCATGTTATCAATTCTCATCATGCAACACTAACGCCCGTGTCTGATCCTCCCTCTGCGCTGTTCCCCGCCGCCTCGCACAGCTGTCTTTGTGTTGCGTTCTTTGTAAAAAACGGACCCGACTTAATGAATGTTCTCCACAATAACGGGGCGGGATCCGTCTTTAATTTCACTGCCACTCTACTCGGTGAGTCAGCTGTGCTCAGAAAACAGACGCATCCTTTTTTCTTTTTTTTTTCCCTTTCATTCTTTGAAAATACCGCCTCTCGTTGTGCTCCAACTCTGATGTGAATGCAGCACCCTTGAGAAATCTATTGAGCGGCACCGGATGTGAATGGAAAGACTGACTCTGATAGACAATATTAAATTTCACACCAATGTTTAATAAGATGGCTTCCTTTTACTTGCAATGACACCAAACTGTCAATTTTTTTTCTCTTTTTTTTTTTTTTTTGCAGAAAAACAAGCCAAAAGCAGTTTCCACAATGTCAGTCATTGCTGAAAACAGATTATTCTAAGCTGTCTAAAACAGGCGTCGCTAGCAGGGCTTCTTTCCTTCAGATGGCTGCTTTACCATTGATCACATTTATGCAACTCATCTGTAACTTCAATCATGTAATACAGTTTTTTTCCCTTACTTCCTTTTTCACTCAGTGTAATTGTGGATGAATCAGACTTCAGAGAGCTAAAAAATCAGGACAGATGTCAAAACGTGTGGACACATACGGAGTTTGCCTAATTAAGGGAAATGAATGACTGTGAAAGTACCGTTATTTAATGGTGCTCCACATGAACCCTGTGCCACTTAGTTTTTGCAGTCGGTATTTTAAAAGGGACATATTACGGCGATAAAATTTCCCAAGGTGTTAATGAAACATCTTTGCCATGCCGTGTTCAAATACCTCGGGGCGACAGTAATCCGACACAATCCTCATCAACCCTGAATTTACAGCTCTGTTTGTCACAGCCGGTTATAAACTCACTTCAGAACATTTCTCCTTTAAGATTTTTGCCACTTCTGAAGCATACAGTGTTTTGAAAAAGTATTTGCCCCCTTACAGATTTCTGTCCCTCTTTTTTTATTTCCCTTTCGCACACTTGCATGTTTCAGATCAGCCAAAACATTTGAATACAGGAACAAAACAACTTTAGTACAAACAACAAAAACGGTTATCAAAATGTTTTCTTGTTTGTTTTTTCATTGATGGAATTACAGCCATTAAAACTAACCTGGCTTTATATGTGAAAAGTAAAAAGCATTAAGAAATCACTTTAATGGAACATGTCTTACCACGAGGTAGGCTTTTCTGTTCTGTAGTTTTGAAGAGTAGTCACTTTGCAATTGGATAATTGTGGGTTCAATTAAAGCTTCCCCCTGTCATGTGTCAAAGTGCTTCTGGGCAAGGCACTAAAACCCAAGTTGCCTACCGTGTCAGTGTGAGTAGAGAAGCATTATATTAATTTAATCCATTTAATATTTAGGGTAAAATATTCCTAGAAGCAACACATGTTGTAGTCTAAAGAAATAAAAAAAACAGATGGAAAAACCAAGTCACTACAGTCGGCTACAAAGCCATTTTAAAGCTTTGGGACTCCATTGAACCACAGTAAGAATCATCATCCACACATAGAACAAAAACATGATAGTGAATAGTGAATCTTCCCGACGTGGCCAGCCTACAAAAACCATTCCAAGGACACGTCAACGGCTCATCAAGGAGGTCTTTAGAGGAACATTTTAACAGGCCTATTTTGACTCAGTTTAGGTCAATGTTTGACCTGTCTCATATTTCTTAAAGGACGCTTTCATGTCTTCTGAGAAAAGTGAGATTTCATAAATTGCGTGAGTCTCCATCTGGCACAAAAAGAAATATTTGCATTTCTGAGAAAGGAAAATCAAACATTTTTAAGGCAGCTTAAAAATCAAGAAAGTAGCATTCACATATACAGCAATAATGTTTTTGCTTTGTTTACTGCTATAAGTGTATATCAGACAAATTCCCCTTCATAGAAATACTATACATGGTCTATAAACACTTCACACAGGAAGATCATAGGCAGCATTGACCCAAACCTCCATTGCAGGCGTAAACAAATATCCACTTCTGTGTATATAACCACTCAATGCCAACGCAATAGACAAGCATTAAAGGTTCATTAAAACATAATTATTAAAAAATGCTTTGAGATTAGTGCGGTTTTAAGGGGGGAGAGCCTGACCTTCAGCCTCCGGGTCCATCTACTGCAGAGTCATACAACACAAACATACCAAATAGTATATTAGAGTATATTAACTGCTTATAACCTAACTTGTAACAGAACTTCTGAACTATCCCTTTAAATCTAAAGACTTTATTATTATGTTTAAACAAATATGTCCATAAACCTCTACAAATATTCTGTTTAACTTTATAGTAACAGTAAGCTCTAGATAGATTTCGAATGAAGAAAAGCCTTTTCATTTGAACTGAAAAACGTAAGGAAATATGAGCAAATGTCCGGTTGCCTCAGATTCAAACCTGTTTGCTGTTGCGACAACCCGGAAAACTGAGAATTTGAGCAGAAATATTGATATGTATAGTTATAGAAAATAACCTTCTCATTAGAAAGTAAATACATAGCTCATAATGACTTTGTTTCCTGTGCTGTAGGCTTGGCAAACATGTTGCAACAGAATCATGACAAAGCTCAGAAAATGTTTTTTTGGTCAAATGTTGGAATAGTTATCCGCATGGAGGATGGGTCCTGGGGAGAAAAGGCTAAATGAGAAACAGGATTAAGCATTTGTGTGGATTTCAATTTAATAATTCTTGTATCAGGATTTTTCTCAATTAAGCTTATCTTCTCTTATTGGCCGCACCTGACTGAAAGCAGATAACAGTTCCCTGGGTAGCATCCCTGCTCGACCATTTTAATGTTTTGCATTTTCAAGAGAAATTAATTTCTGGAAATAAACACAGTTTTCCTTTGCTTTTAATCTCTGTTAGGAGAAATGCTTTGCGTGGCAGTAAAAGCAGAACTATGTACTGGGTCTCCGCAGTTTTTCTTCTGGAAAATCACAAGTGGAACGGGAGGGAATATCTTTTTAAGTACGTCTCACCTCCCCCACTTTTCTTCAATGATTTAGACCCAGGTCAATGTTTTCCACTTCGGCAGAGTACGGTGCATACATTTCTGCTTTTTCTCTACTTTTCAGTTCTATTTACTGCTTCATCTCATGAGGCTATTATTGTACCAGTCTAGTGTTCAACCTGAGTGGGTTTTATGGATGCTTCTAGGAACTAGGAGAGCTCTAAAGAGGAAAGTGAACGGGGGACATTTAAGCTTTTTTACGTATCCTAGAAACTGGGCCAAACAGCCTGAGCAGAGAAATCTGATCATCCCAAAAAATATATAGAACAACAAATATGAAAAAAACACAAAAGAAACACAATGGTTGTTTAAGGTGCAAAAGACTGTGATCCCAAAGGTAGGATTTAATTCTCATGTGGATCTTTATTTTGGAGGAGCAAATCTGGCAAGTTGAGATCAAATACAGGAATTTAAAAAAATGTCTCAAAAGTAATTATGTGCTAAAAATTTAACAAAAAATAAAAAGAGCTTTTATAAAATGATTACAATGTACAAAGTGACATATTTAATTTTCTTTTTTAATATAGCCATGCGTTATCTCTAATAAATCTAAGAAAAAGTAAAAAGAAGCATAAGAATAAACGTTAAAAAAATCTAAACCGACGGTTAGATAATTGAAGAGGAAAATAAAGAATAAATAAAATAAAAACCATACAGAAATCAACGTCCCTAACATAAATTAATGAAAGTAATTATAATATACCTAAAAAATACAAATATTAGCATATGTCACATTGCATAGCTCAGTAAATATATAAAATGCTTCTTTTTATTTATTTTATTTTATTATTTGCATTATTTTAACATGACTTACTGTGTCCCAACTTTTTTTTCTTAATTTTGGAAGTTTTGGCCCTCCATACCGGAGGTTGTTATCAGAATAACTGATGATCCCCAAGTACAATAAATGTGTAAAGAAAGGACGACAACACACTAACAACCTTATTTAAAGAGGACATGTGTGTTTATGAATTTAATCCGCCGTCTTCATGTTTTCCTTCTGGAGAAAAGATAAAAAGCCAAACTGATAAAAACAAGACATCTCAGGAGAATCTTTTAATCATGGCACAGTAATTAAAATGTACAACTTGCAGCTATGTGTGAGTATATCCGTGTGAGTCTATTTGACTGTTTATGCATATTTCTGCACCAGCAGTTGTTCTAAAATTTCATGTCGAGAAATCTTTGGAGTTCACCGGCGTTTCTGTGCTCACTGTTTGCGCGCGAGTGTTCTGCTGTGCTACACGACATTTGTTGACTGTCTAAATCTGCTCCACAAGTCACGCAGCCTCCCTCCCCCAAGCTCCAGGATGCCACTTTAAGATAACAACTTCAGGGCATTATGGGGGAACACACTCAGTTTATGCCTGGGACTGTGTGTGTGTGTGTGTGTGTGTGTGTGTGTGTGTGTGTGTGTGTGTGTGTGTGTGTGCTTATATGAGCTGCTGTCTCTCTTGGTAAAATAGCTTGTAGTTATTTTTTTTTTTTATCTACCCCTAAAGTATGTTAGAGGAAAAAAGCAAGACCTGTTTTTCTTTCTTAGTTCAAACTTATGCAGAAAAAAAAAAATGCTTTTTTTTTTTTTATTCCTTGCTTTGACAAAGGAACAGTCCACGTATGCATCAGAATTGGATACATTTCTCTAATTGTTTAGCATAAAGCACACACAAGTAGACTTTTTTCATATTTGAACATAACATTGAGTAAATGTTGGGGTGGGATAGCATCCACCCACCCAGTTCATGAAATGAGAGAATATGAGATATGGGGTCCAGGGCAACATGACAAGATTTTAACAATGTTTTGGAATAAGCTAAGAATCACATTTAGATAGAGAAAACAGAGCAAGGGATTATTGGAATACAATCTGGGTTTAAAAAAATTTGAACAGCTCTCAAATATTTAATCCAGGTATTATAGTTGGAGTCCAGAAATATATTTTTTTTGTTTAGTAAAATGTAGCAAATGCATATAATGTATGTACTGCAACATGGGGTATGATCACTTGTGTTGTTTAAAGATGTAACACAATTCAGCATTGATTTGGAGTCTAAAGGAAAGATTACCTGAAAGCAACTGAAAAAAAAAATCATTTTTTTCTGTTAATTAATTAATTAATTAATTAAAGATGGGTATGTTTGTTTGGGAGACCTGGATCAGATTTCATGGCTCATTTGAAACAAACTGGGAAACTATACATTTTTAGTCTTAGACACTGTTTTTGGATCTGTGTTGAAGGAATTATAAAGGTATTATTGGAATACAATCTGGGTTTAAAAAAATTGAACAGCTCTCAAATATTCAATCCAGGTATTTTTGTTCAAATGCTGTGTGTGTGCAAACTGTTATCATTTAGGTTTTTGTTTGTTTATTTTGGACTTTTCTTGGATCAGCCTTCACCTGTCAGCCACTATCCAATCAGCTCAGTCTCCTTCCAGCCAACACCTTTCTCTTAGTCAGATCCACCTGCTGCACTAATTAGCTGACTCTGTTAACCTTTCTACATGTACCTGCCTCAGCCAACTCGTCCCTGCCAGGACGTCTCATCTGATCTCATCTCATCTTTTGTGATGTGCTCTGCCTCTACCAGTTCCTGTGTGCTTAGCCCGCTGGACTCGTCTGTTGAAAATTGCCTGTGTATGCAGGCTGCACAAGTCTGCCTGTTTTCCCGTGCATTCCAGCCACTTGCTCTGCTCGTTCTGGTGGTTTTCCTCGGTCACTACCTGCATCTGGTCTAGTCTGGTTCTACTTTCCTGCCTCACCTGCCATTATTCATCTTTTGTCAATAAACCTTTTAACAAGTAACTCTGTGTTTGGTTGAATATCGGGTTCACCAGCATCCCCTTTACACAAATTTTCAGTTATGCAGATTATCGCAACAGCAAACAGGTTCGAATCAGAGGCAACAGGACATCAGCTCGGTTTTTCTGGAAACATTTCGACACCTGTCCAGGAGTCTCGCACTCGAGCCACCAGAAAAAATTAGTGAAAGTCTGGCTGCGTCCAATTTAAACCTGTTGGCCATTTTCCCATATAGTGCACAGTTTCTCTGATGTCGTTCTAATGTTAAAACTAACATTGAAATTGTCCTTTTAACTGAATCTCTAAAGAGCTGCCAACAAATTTCTCTTTGCAGGACATTCACTATGAACAAGACGTGCATATCATTTCACGTCACAGAAAGCTTGGAGATGCCAACTTTAGCATTAATTAGCAACTAACAGCTAGCCAATTGTTTTCAAAAATCATTATTGTTCTTATCAGTTCTTTCACCATTTTCTGTTTTACAAATGGAACGCCAGGCAAGCGTTTTTTGAGCAAGCAGCAACCAAATTTACTTGTCTTAATAAAATAAATACAATGGTGCAAAAATCATGCAACTTTTAAACCAATTTATTTTTAAATACTTTGAAGGAACATAGTAGAAGAGATAAAACTGACTAAATTTGGTTTCAGCATGCTAAGTGGGTAAACTAATAAATCCTTGGGAGAGTAAAGCCTAAAACATTGGTGTTGTTTTGGCAACTGGCTGTTAGAAAAAGATAGAAAACCAGGGGATGTGGTGGAAGTGATCACCCCCATAGACGCTGGGAGGCAAAGTGGAGATGAGAAAAGAGACCTGTGTCTTTTTATATCCTTACCCTGGTGAGAGGGCTTCTGACTGGCAGAATTACAAACACCCATGCACACACAGACCCTGGCACACATCTATCATGTCTCACAACTCAATAAAAGTGTTTCTACCCTTTAAGCTGTACTTTGTCACTTCCAAACACCTCCATAATTCATGGGCCAGTGACAGCACTATTGAACTGAGGACAAAGATGTCTGCCCCGTAGGCTGCAGGCAAACGCAGAGTCAGAAAGAGGGAGAGAGAAATAAAGCAGGCCAATATATGAATGGGTTACAAACACAAAAACCCAGAATGTATTTTTATTGACTCTTATACTCTAAAGGTTGTGTGGTGTCTTTTATTAATATCGTGGTGGGATAGACATTTGTAACTGGTTTCTCCAAAGGTGGTCTCACACATCAAGGCGTGACCTTCATGAGATGTGGTATGGTAAAATGTTCACTTGGATAGCATCGGTGGCAGATTTTTTTTTTTTTTACTTTAGGGCTTCAGTTCTGATGATCACCTCAATTTTTGTATTAGGTTTTGATGCTAGACATATCCGTGTGGTTACCTAGTCTGTCCTTTACATACAGTGACAAGGATGGAGTGTGTTGTTTGAAACCTCCATCCAACAAGTTGTCAAATAAATACTATAATCTGCACTTCAGTCAAGGTGAATTAAAAACATTCTCCTCATTCACTCCTAACTGTGGGGATAATTTCTCAATAAGACAAGTGTTCCAGTCCAATACCGATTTTTCTGAGATCGAAAGCTTTAACCATAGATGACACATCCATATACAGTTGAGGTCTAAGTTGTTTGTCATCATATAAAAAAATGACATTGCTTCAAATGAATCTCCCAAGCGTTGTTCAACAGAGCAAATCATTTCTAACACAGCATTTTAAGCATCCTTGGGGTTTTCTGGATGCTTTTATTATTTCACTTTTCCCTTGGAAATATTTTCTTTTTCCACAAAACACCAAAAGTTATGTATAACTATGTATCACGGGTCCCTGTTTCCTGGACAATAACTGCAGTTGTGTGTTGTGGTTTTCTGTCTCCCGAGGAACCCTAGTCTGTTTTCCTTTTCAGGCAAATCTCAAGATCTTTGGTTGCAAATTGTTTTGCCAATTATTTTCTAGATTCAGTAAATTACATTACCCATCACATTTCTGACAGTCTGAAGCTTTGTGTGCAACCTGTTTTTGTCATGATTTAGGTTTTTGTTTTGGACTTTTCTGGACTCATCAGTTTTCACTCCCCTCAGCCAACAGTCATCTGCCCCCCATCCAATTAGCTCAGTCCCCAGTCTCCAGCCAATCAGCTCAGATCAGCTCCACCTGCTGCCACTAATTACAATCAACTCTGCTCACCTGTTCACCTGCCTACTTATTCTTGCCTCAGTCATTCACTCTCTGCCAGAACATCTTGCCTCCTGTGCACTGCCACCGTGGCTCTACCAGTTCTTGTGTGCTCCGCCAACTGGACTCTACTTCCCTGTTCTTGTTCAGCTCTCACTAATGTATGTTTCTCTGGTGCCTGAATGCTGCTCAAAATCTGCCTATTTCCCTCTGAGTTCCCTGTGAGTTATTTCTGCTTGCATCATCAGCCACTAACCATCCACTTTAATCAACATTTTAAAGCATAACTCAGTTGTCTGGCTGAATTATTGGGTTCTCAGAACATTAGTTATTACAGTTTTACCATTGATACAGATCTATTGCACTTCAAAATGATTAACATAAAAACAGACAAAATAAAATTGTCTATCATATTCAAAATCTAAAGACTATTGGGAGCTTGATAGTCCTCATTAAACATACTAGAAAAATATTAATGCAATTTATAATTCAACTAGTTAACAAATGAATTGAAGAAAGTGTGTCCTCCAATGTCTTTAAAACAGCAGTCATAACATCAATCCACAAATCCTGTGACAGAAATGATGTCAGCAACTACAGACTAATTAGCATATTCGGCATAGTCTCTAAAATTGTTGAAAAAGTCATCATACAGCAATTGTCAGATCACTTAAGTAGCAATAAATTAGTACATCTTATGCAGTTCGGCTTTCAAACAAATCACTCAACAGAAACATTTATTTGACAGAAAGCATTAGAACAAGTCTGGACAATGGCTGCTATGTTCCTGGACATGCAAAAAGCCTTTGACACAGTAAACCACACTGTACGCCTCTATAAACTATCTTATTATAATTTGTCCAGTGATGCTCTCAATTGGTTTATGTCATACCTTCCGGTTGTGTACAACGTGTACAAATAAATAATACATTGTCTTCTATAAAGTACTGCCCAACAGGGGGCCTGCGAAGGGTCTATTTTGGGCCCCATTTTGTTCGGTATTTATAGCAACGATTTTCTGGCTGTGTGCAAAGACATTGACATCATCATGTCCACAGATAATGCCATCATCCATGTGCATGATAGGGACATATATCTGGTTGCCAATTAATTATATGTTGCGATGGATGAAATAAGCTTCATGTATTACATTAAGTACAAACAAACAAAAATGGTTCGTATGCATTTTAGTAAGACCAACAAACTTAAAGATATACTCAAAATTTATGTTAAGGGCAAAAAATCAAGAACTGTTTCTGAAATAAAATACTCAGGTGTCCAACTAAATCAGCCCCTGGGATTCAAAAAACACGTCAAAACAATATGTAACTCAATCAAATATAACATCTCCACTCTCAGACAGTCTTATCTTAGCAGAATATTTTGTTGTTAATAATTCCTTTATTGTTCAATACTAAAATTCCCTATTCACTTTCAAAATGGTTATGAATATTGCTCATCCATTCTTAAATACATTTATTCAACTTTTTTCTGACCATACAAGTCAGACATTTAGGTCCACTTCGCACAAAACCGTGCTGTTCCAATCCAATATAGATTTTCTTGTCAGGTTTGGTTTGGCTATGTCGACTCTAAAGGCAACAAACACAGAGGAAGCAAAGCAGTGTAAGAGTTTAATTGAAAGTGCTTAAACTTGTGGTGATGGGGGGAACCTGAAACTGATGGATGACTTACAGATTGAGTAAATACTGGACTCCAGGGGTGGTAAGGCTGCAAACAGAGACCCGTGGTTGACAGACTGCTGATAGCATGTGGTGGCTTCCCTGTGGTGGAGCACGTTGGAGGGTGGACAGGGTGACGGTGGTCCGGTGGTATGTCAAGGATACCTGAGGTGTCTGTGGAGCAGAGGCCGACAGGAGAATGATCCAGATCAGATTTCAGACAGGAGCAATACCTTGGGATGAAGTAGACACAGTGCGACTAGGGCTCCATCCGAAAATGTTTTTTTGGGTAAGGATTCTAGCCAATGATCTATCTGTGCCTAGTATTTTTGGTATTGATCAATATGGGCCAATTTAGGAAATATGTCTTATATTGTAAATTAATTACAAACTAAGTAATTTATATATGAGTTAATAGTCATTTTGTATTGTGAATTGTTTTATTATGTGTGAATTGTCTTATTGTGCACACTTGCCCAGGGACTGCAGATGAAAAGTAGCTTTAGCTTGTGGTTCAAAGCATCTCTTCTCCTTGTGAGATTAATGTTTTTGCACATGGTTGCTGACAGATTCCATGGCCTTCTGGCATGATCCTTTGTCTTCAGTTCACCCAACAGATTTTATTTGGGTATTCAAGTCAGGGCTTTGTGCAGGTTGGTAACTAATGTCCATTTTGGTCTTCTGAGGAGAGTTCTTCACCTGCAATGATATATGTTTTGGTGACCCAGGCAATCCAGACCCAGCAGATGCCTGCTTTAGGTTTTCCTTCATAAATTTTACATATCCTGCTTTATTCATGAGTCTTTCCACCTTAATAAGATTCCCAGTTTCCCATGCAATGAAATATCTTCACAGCATGATACAACCTTGAGACAGTATTCTTTGGGCTATACCTCTCTTGTTGATTTGTCCAAACATAAGCAACACCTCTTAGGCTAAAGAGAACCAGGGTTATCTCATATGACAAAAGGTTATGATTCCTGTATGCATAATGTTTCTTCAGGCTTCAGGGTTGGATATCTTCTGCAGGTGGTGTCTGTAGTCTGTGTCTATGTAGTCTGCAACCTCTGTGGCTCTCTTCAGATTTCTTGATGATAGTTCTCTCTCTAGTTCTTAACTCTTGGAAATGCTTCCAGTGTGCATAATCTGTATACCTAAACTTTGGTGACCCATCTTCTCCATTGTGAGCATAAACAATTATTTCTCTCAAGCCTAAACTGATTAATTTACTGATGTTTGTTTGACCGTTTGATTTCATTGATAATACTAACTTCTCTTATTGCTTAATTTGTGTCATGCACTGTTGTGTGTACTTTCATTTCAGTCTTGGAACTGCTCGAGTCTGTTTACTGTGTTGTGGGGTATTCTTATTTATGTCACCATTTAGCTTATTTACCTTTAAATTTTAGGGTTTTACTTTTGACTAGTTAGTGCTTGTTATGATAAGAAGGCCTAGGTTTGGGCATGTAAGTGGGATGGTAAGCCAAATGTGGTAAATATTGGCAGGCCATCTCTTAAAAGTTAATGACAAAGTCCTTCTGCCTTCCTTATATTTCTTCAAATGACGGAAAAAATATGGCCATTTAAATGCTTTCATGAATGATATAATGTGGTGTGTGACACACCACACAAATGTAAATTAGAAATTAGAAATCAGGGAAACGCTTCAATTTCCTAATTCTTGAGACTACAACTAATCAGCTGTTGAAAAGCTAATGAGCTTTTACGTAAGAACCCCTGCTCCCTCAAGTGAAGCAGTAGTAATGAAAACGGGAAATATGGCATAATATAACTACATGTCATTGGCCATTACACTGATAATTAAACCTTGAGAGAGTACACATTAAAAAATTTCCAACACATGGAACGGCACAGCCAGAAATAAAATGACTGTGTCTGAACATCAATTGTTTTCATTAGAGGATTCTTCTTTTTCTAGGGGATTGTTTCTCATCACAAGGAAAACTTAGATAAGCTCTAATGTAATACGGTTTGCATGTAATAAGCTTACATTTGCATGGCAGTGTGTTGTTTCTTGCTGATGTGCCTCTTTAAAAGATGAAGGAATTTTATCCATTTTATATTTATTTTAGAAATCTGTTACTTTCTGATTCCTTGTGGTATAAATGTGCAGTAACAGAACAGTCTATTTCTCTTTGCCACTCTTGAAAATGGGAAAGACAAGAGAACATGTCATTGTAGTACGGCAATTGTGTGTTGATAACCATAAGCCAAGAAATAGGTGCAGAAAAGTACAGTGTAGTTCAAGAGAATTTGGACAAAGGCCATTAAGTGGTGGAACACTGACACAAGCATCTCCCTAAATTTGTAAAGCCCACATTGTACCCAACATTCATTTTCATCAAATGAGAGACCTTTGAGGGAACCAAAAACACAACTGACTATGGATCATGGCATGATTGTAACAAATGGGGGGCAAGCCATTAAGAAATTTAAAAGCAAGTAAAATAACTTTAAAATGGATCCTATAACATACCAATGAGGTACTTATATAGCACCTTTCACAGGATAAACCCACAAAGTGCTTAGCGATAAAAAACAAAATAAAAATATAAAACAGTATAAATTCAACATTATAGGAGAAAACCTGTTAAAAACTAGTTAAAAGCCAGTTGGAACAAATGGATTTGTCAAGACAACGTAAAGATAAAGGCAACGCATTCCACAGTTTGGACGACCTCAACAACTGTAATACAGAAGACAAGAGACATTAAAATTGTATGGTCTACTTTATGTTTGGCCAATTGCATAAACCTTTTATAAATTACATACAAGATTTTAGTTGTGACATAACAAAATGTGAAAATGTTTAAGATGTATTAATGATTTTGCAAAGTACTGTAAGTACTGTATACAGAAAAACTTGCCCATACCTAGAGTCAAGTAAGTGATTGAAAAGTTTAAAACTAGAACTGTGACATTTCACAAAAACTTAATGGTTATCTCACCACCAAGCACAGTAAAGAAGTTAAGTGAATGAATGAAATTTTATTGTTAAGAGAACAACAGCTAAATTTCCAATGTGCGATTGCACTACTGGGAAAGATGATTAGTTAATTTCAAGGCTTTTCACACATCTTTTTCTGAGGTGCCAATACATGAGGAGGACAGTATTTATAATTGTATTGTATTGGTATTTGTGTGGGCAGCAAAATAGTGTAAATCACCAACTAATCTGTCTTCATTTTTTTTTTGTTGCATATTTGCTTATCATTTGTTTGGAGAAATGGGACTTAATAAAAATATGACTTTCATTGAGGTAGTCTTTATAAATCTGCAGTCGATATAGTAAATATCTGTCATCGTATGGATTTGCTCTATGTATGTAGTCTCACAGGAATTAGGCGAGCTTGAGGTCCTCTGAAATTATGGTGACACGATGTTGGTGATGTATGTGTCATCTCGCCACTTGATAATGACTAATCCTTCCATTTTTGCACTCCCTCCTTCCTGTCACTTTTGGTTGCTTCTGTTTATTTATTAATTTTTCGTATCCTTGTCCTGCCCCACAGCGTGACTAAATACAATCTGTCTCACACATATTCACATGCCCACATTCACACAGACACAGCAGGAAGTTGCAGTTGTCTCGCAGACATATTTCAGCCTGAAGGCTGAAACTCACTTCAGCTCCCGGGCCACATGTCAACAACCAACTGCCCCCACCCAAAAATAAAAGAAGACAGAGATAAATTAATCCATGTCCTGATTTTGACACCACTGTCTTTCCTCGACAAAGTGAGAACGAGACATACACAACTGACTGGTTCCCATTTTTTTTTTTTTATCACACGGATGTTTATCTTGCCAGATTGGGAATGTAAAGGGGGAGGGTATGACAGGTGCTGATGCTACATTCATATGTATGACACTCATGTAGAATCTTAATTTCATCAAGGTGAAATTTAAATTTGCATTAAAAGAGAAAGTGATGTGAAACGCTCTTTTAGTCTTCTCAGACAGAGAAGATGACTAATGAAGTTATATTCTGTTATTTACGTAAAAGTTCAAATAAGATTGTAAAATGTTCAAATAAGTGACAGTGCTACAGACTCATCCATCTCACTTCTGTACACCTGAACTGTCTTATGAACAATCTTGGGCACAGCTAACCAAAAAGTTAGCTTCGCAAACTCATATTCCGCACACAAAAACATTAGCTTTGCAGCTGTTAAACTGAAGACTAATAAGGAAATATGCTAACTCTAGCCACTAACCACTAATAAAGGGCTGTCACTCAGTCTGTGTCACATGTCTGCAGGCAAAAGGTGCTGCACACACATGGCACATGACGAACCTGTGCAGCGTTGTGTGTGATTCGGGAAGCCACTCCAGTGTTATTACACGAGAAACAAGCAACCAGCTCTATTACCTCTACTTTGTAAACAGTATAAATGAACAAGTCCAAAGTCTCTGATAATAAGCGGACCGGGCAATACTGCTGGAAGCCAGGAACACAGTGTTAAGTGTTTCTGGAGGTTTCTTTTCCTTTGTATCATTATTCTTTAACAAACGGGAAACAAATCACAACATTTAGGCTTACCTATTGTTGTAACATCAGTGATATACATTTAATGTGCACTATTTTTTATTGAAAATCATAAAGAAAGATCAGCTTCGTCATTGCTGTGTAGAAGAAACTAGTTTTTCCTATTTTATACATGCTGGGTAAATGTCCCTTGAGGATTGCCAAAGGGCAACAACCCTGTGTTTTGTAGAATGTGAAAAAAAATGAAGGGTCACGTTGGCCCATGCTGCGACCCAAAAGCCCAGTCTCCTTCCATCTCATGCGGTGCCAGTGACAAACCCAGGAGGCTTGGTTACACTACTAATTAAAGGGATTAGAGTCACACAGCTGCACACTGTTTAAAGAAAAAAAATGTGGATGCCAGCATCTCTGTTTTTGAGCAAAGGGGGCCATTATAACAAGAAGAAGGGTAAGACGATAACAGCGCACTGCTTTTTATAATAGTTTTTCTTTGGTTGAGCCATGACTCTTACTAATGTGGAGAAGTCTGCGTGGATGTGTATTGCGAGCCAAGATGGGATGTAAATGGCACGTGGATATCTTGTTGTGAACATTATTGTACTTACAGTTATCGAAACACAATAAAATGGACGATAACCAGTCTGCAAACAATTTCTAAACTTAGCTTCAATGATAATACGCTGTACAAATAGTTAGCCCTGCAATTATCCATTTTCATATTATCACGCTTTGCCCACATCTGCTGATGAAACAATTTTTAGAAACAAGTAATAACAGCATCAATAAATATAATGTGCAGAAGTCAATTATATATTTCTAGTTCAAAATATTCAACAACGGAACCTTAAAAATGTCCTTTAAAGGTGTTATCATCCAACCATCCATCCAGCTATCATGCCAGATGTCCTTCACCCATTTATCCATCCTTCTGTCTGTTCATCTGTGCACCAGTTCATTTATTTATTTGTCCATCCATCCGATCCTTCCCTCCATTGGTCCGTTTTCCACTGTAGAAACAATTTACAAACTTGAAATTAATTTCTTTTGGAACACTGTCAAAAAGTTTGAAATCTGAATCCTCCCTCTGCCAAAGTTCCAAATATGCTCAAAATCTCCTCAAACATGTCACCATCGTACGATTAACCCTCCTGCAGTCCCAGAGGGGTAACGAGGACCCCAGCATGTATTTCCTTTAACAGCCACCACCCAGATCCCTCAGCTCGGCCCCTGAGGGCTTTTTCACCAGGAACCAGGCCGCGCTCTCCCCACCGTGTGCCTTCATGCCCTGTGCCACACGCACCTAAATGGCCAAGAGGAGCAAGAAGAATATGCTGCCGCTCAGCATGGTGGACTGCGCAGGGCATCAAAACGGCGCAAGGATAAGAAGCCTCTGGTCCTGTTCCACCACAGCGCCAACAACCTGGACAAGCTCCTCGCCGCCTACAGCTGTCAGAGGATGACTCGCCACTGGACCTCGGCCCTCTTTCTCAACGTCCTCAGCGTATCCGCCTAAAACGTGTCTGGTGGTGCACCGCGCCCACGTGTCCCACAATTACTTTTCCACACGGCTGGTCAGGGACGCTCAGGAAGAATTGGCGCGGCAGAAGTGGGCCGCTTGTGTCCTTGCCGAGACAGAGGACACGAAGGAGAGGCCTGAGCAGGAGGATGAGGCCAGTGGGAAAAACAGAGACCAGATCGTTATGCTGTCTCTGTCACAAGTGCCTGTATAGATCCTGCCACCGCTGCCGATCATAGCGGCAGCTGGCGGAGTAGAACCGGGTTGGTCACGTTATTGTTTTTTTTCACCATCTTATTGACTGTCTTATTTGTAATAACAAGCCCCTGTTGGAGTTTTTTTTCTTTTCTCACATTTATTTACATATTTATTTATTTTGCTCATCCTTCTCCAATGTAACACGTTCTGGAGCAGGCCCGAGAGCACCATAACCAAGACCTCCTTGCATTGCTGGTCCGAGGAGGAGGAGGTTAAATGAAGTTGTTGGGAAAATGACATATAGTGCAGGTTTGTGGGTTCCTCATTGAGTGATACTTGGGCTTTTGGTTAGCCTAATTTCTAAACCAACTTTGTGTCAAAAAATGATTGATTGATCCACATAATTGGCCATGATCTAGTAAATTCAGGTACCTTACATTAAACTCAATTTTCATTATTTAGAAAGCTATGCTGCCCCCCCCCCCCCCCCCAAGATAAAATACAACGAAAATCCTCAAAGTTTTTGGGGAAAGTGACACATACCACATGATTTGTGTGTTGAACATCCTTTAGTTTGTGTAATATTCAAATTGTCTTAATGTCATATATTAACATGAGATCATTCATCCTCATTAAAAGCATCTTAGGTGGAGAAAGCGCGGGGGCGTAAAGATTTGGCCCCAGCTTTTCCTGATAATAACACCACTGGCTATAGCTTTTTTTTCAGGCTTGAAAACGTTATTCTTATGTATATATATAAAACTTCCCTCCCATGTAGGCTAAGGAAACTATATATTATGTATTATAGACAGTGCACAGGGTATTTTGCCAACTAAGATAAAAGGCTCAGCCTTTGTATCTTGGAGGGAAAACAGGGAAAGCCAGTTTAGATTGACCTTTGTTCCATCGTTATGCTCACATGCAAACAACTACTCTATAATATGTGCTGCTGTGTGCTAACGGACAGTTTTTGTAAACTGTGAGGAGCCATTATGACTGTGCTAGTTGCTTTATATAAACAGCCATAATCTTCCTAGGTAAATGGTCTCCACTGCCACAGGTCATTACTCAGTTGAGCATCTGGCCTTTTTAAAAGAGCACAGTTTGTTTTCCGCCAACGACAGCTGAGGATATTAACATATTTGCTTTGATTATTTTTTTTTTCTTAGAGTGTAAATGCCAACGTCTCTGTTTCATTGCAACTCAAAGCAGGTGAAGCGTTCTAACACTCGTGAGAACGATTGTAGCCCACAGAGGTCCATTCATTGCTTCAGCACAAAGCCAAACCTCACACACAGAGGCCGGGTCTTGTTATCTTACAACAGAGAGTCAGTACTCTGCATCACACTGTCAAGTTTACCACGGCAAGGGCAGACGAGGCTCGTAGGCATTTAAATCCCGAGATTATCAGCCGTCCCTGCTCGTGTTGATTCAGTGCGCCAGTCTCAGCAGTGGGACATGAGTTAAGACTCAGCTCTGCTGCACAGTTCTGTCACTTGATTTCTCACCAAGGCAAGAAAAGTCCAGCCTTTTTTTAAAATCTACTTTCCTTTGAAAGCCTTTCAAAAGTGAGTCAAACAAAGGATGGAGTTTTTATGTCAATAACCCAGCAGTGGGGAAGTTGACATTTTTGGCAAATCGACACATGCTTTCTTTATCCCTTTACACACCTTACTTTGTTCAATTTTCTTTTGTGATTTTTTTTTTTGTGTGTTTGTATTTGTAGATTTCAAGAACAAACTGGCCCGTATTGTCCTTGGTTGAATATGTCTGCCACCTTCCTTGCATGGACCCCAAAATCGCCTGTTGAGCACACTGAAATAGAAATGTATTCAAAGAGCTGACTGAGATGCAGGCTAAATAAAACAGAACGCTACCTCCAGCAGCAGCCGGTTAGTCTCATATGACATGATATATTTATATCGGACATTCACTTCAAATACAAAACTCTTTCATGTATTGTGACATTCTATTCTACAAACAACACAGATCCCAGAGATTAAACTTTAATATGCTCTGACACATTGCAAAGGGTAAATGCACGGGTAATGTTGTATTTGAGCGTCTGTAAACAGAATGGAATAACAGCCGAGGTAACCTTTTTCTATCACGCTTTGCAGTCTATTTATTTTCATAATGTAAACAGATTAACCTTCAAAATATATGAAAAATCTGCCAGTCTGATCTTATGTGAAACAAGACAAAAAGTGACTAATATCTCTAAAGCTGGCATTGACAGAGACCATGCTGTTCCTTCAACCTTGGTCACACTGTGGGTATGGTTGTGTGAAAAGCCTGAAAATAAATTCATATTTTATAACAATCTCACATTAGCACAATCTCACATTTTTAATTAATGAAATCCTCTAATTTAAGTACATTTGTTCAGTAAGAAAAAAGTTCACATTGAGAAATGGTTGGTTCTGATAAAGTTACTGCTGCCAGGCGTATTGGAACAAATCTTACACACTAAATGTATTTAAAGCTCTGTTCAATTAGTACTTTTACCAGTTAAGATTTAAAAAAAGGGCTTTAAACATTTAATGTGTATCCCATGGTTCCATGCTTTAATTGGGTAAAAGATATTATGTGACTCATGGTCCCATTTCTATTTGCTACTTTATTTCAAGGGTCTGTAAACATCTTAACCAAGAGTGAGAAGAATCATTTTGGAGGATATCTACATTCCTCTTCAAAATACAAACTTTACTGTCAAAAAGAATCACTGGTTGGCCTTCACTAACATGAACTTGAGGAATATCCCATTCTTCATCCGTATGGTTCAGTATTATTTCTGTCATATTTGGTTGTGCAGTCGGACCCAAGTGCAGACAAGGAATTGGGAGACTCATATTGGTCATGGTAGTTTGATTTGAAGAAGAAGAAAGTTACTGAACAAATGAGGAGATGACTTCTGAGAATAGCAAACAGCTGGCACCCCCGAAAAACTGGCAAGTAGAGAAAACCGTCATGGCGTACTGACAATCGAGAACAAACACAGATAAACAGGCAAAAGTGGTGGAAGAATCTGGCAGGGCGGTGAGGAACCAGAGAGGCTTTCAACAGCTGGGAGAGCTGATGAGTGGCATGAGAACCAGGTGGAGCTAATCAGGGGAAGAAATCAGACAAAACTGGGGGAAAATCGAATATTAAAACACAGAATGACAAGAGAGCGAGCCAAACCAAATCACAAAAAGATCTACTAAACCGAGGAGAATTAACTCGCACTAAAAGAAGAGCAGGCCGCAAAAAAAAAGAACTGAAAAACTCAATACATGAAAATAAACTTATATGTAAAGAAATTAATGACAACAGGGAACAGCTTCAATTCATCTGGGAAGGCTTTGCACAAGGTTTAGGAGGGTGTATGTGTGAGTTTTCGACATTCTCTCAGAAGCGTGACTGTGAGGTCAGACACTATTGATGGAAGAGGAGGTCTAGTTTTGAATCGCTGCTCTGATACATCCCAAAGGTGTTGTCTTAGGTTGATGTAAGAACTCGGAAATTCTGGCTTCTGATCGGAAGAATAAACTGGAATGACAGCTAAAGTCGGACCTTCCGCTTGTAAAGTCAGATAATTTTTTTCAGGCTGGTTGCTGAATTCAGTATGGCAGCTCCTCGCATCAACAATAGTAAGTTGTAATGAAAACACGTTTATTTTACAAGACACAGTTGTTAGAGTACGCCCGACAGCAATGTTACATTTAGGGGCTGCAACTCTTAATCAAACAAATTAAAAGTGGTGCTTGTGCAAAATACAGCTTTAAACGACGTTTGTAAGAGGTACTACGAATAAAACAACAGCTCTCCTGGACGTCGCCATATTGGAATCCTAAACTTATGTTTTGTAGTCTTTATTGTGGAATCCTGACTTCTTCAACTGTGTTAACTGGAACACTGTTTACCCAGGTTCACACCATTCCCAGCTCCTGTTTTCGATTTTTCTGAGGTAAATGGGATGCAGCATCTGTAAAGGCCAGTCAATCTGTTCCACACCAAACTCACGCATCCATTTGGTGCAGAATCAGGTTGAAACAGGAAGGACTGTGTTGGTAAGTTGGGAGCAAAGAAAATGTCATCTATAAATAACACACTGTTTTTTGATGAAATGTAAATGAAAACAGATAAATACTTTTTTCTAAATTGCTATTCTTTACTTGCCTAATTTCAGGACAGAACCAACGTCTTGGTTGAATAAAAACAATTGTTAAATCTAAATGTGCTAGTGGTATGAATACTTTTGGGTTTAGTGGTATTTGTGTAGAAATTATTGTCTGTTTTGTCTTGAAACTCCCATTTGGTTAAAATATGTTCATGCCAAAAAGAAAATAGAAAATCACACACCTTAGCTGAACATATATATCAAGTTATTTTTACTTGACCTTAAAGTTACTGGTTTTTCATTCAAATCAACAAAACTGACTTTGATAAAGTCTTTGACTGGGACTCAAAATATAAAGAAGCTTATACTTGGATTGGAATCGGTAACTCCTTGTCCATTTGGACAAGCAGACGTCCTTAGTCATTTCAACTCATTTTATGTCTCAAAATGTCTGAAATCATGTGTTTCACAAAATAACTAACTAAATAGATAAAAACGACAATAATGAACTTTTACAGTCAAGAAAAATGCACCACATCTTTTTGTCCGGGGTAAAGTGTTTCTACCAAATCAGTACTGCAACACACTTTTTACTAAAGTAAAGCAAAAATAACGTCATAGTTAGTAAATCATATGTGGCTGTGACAATAGCATTATCTTGTTACCATTGGCCATGTTCATCATATAGGCACTGCAAGGTTATAGTCTCCGTTGAAAGGAAGGTTCAGCAAAGCCCAGTTGTGGGGATAAAAGGGCTTAATTTTTCATAATCTCCTGACACTTAATGTAAAAGGCAAATAATGAAACAGTCATGTATGCCAGAGTAATTTGAAAGGGAGCCAATCAAGATGAACCTGTAATGAGCTAGTAAATGAGATGGCGGCTGCAGGCACAGATTCACACACTAGTCTGGACACAAAGACAGAAGGCAGCTATGTTGAACTTTCCTGTCTTCATCTCAAATTACTGCTATCTATCCATCCATCTATCAAATCCCAGCAAAAGTATTGGTAACCCTTTTAATTTTAATTTTTTTGACAATACAATCACAGATTTGAATGAAATGGGATTTTATGTGATAAACCAATTGAAAATACTGTATAATAAGTATGTAAAAGAACAACAATACATAGTTTTCAACTATTTTTACAAATGAAGAAATTGGAAGAAAGTGGTGTACATTTGTAAACCACTTTTCTTGAGCCTTTTATGAGCTTTGGGACTTTTTGTTTTTCTAGTGTTTCAGTATGTTGCGTGTTTTGGAAGACAGATAATTTTGCCCATTCTTTATTGCCAAAAAAACAAAACAAACAAACATGCAAACAAAGAAATTTCATCTTAATCTTTCCATTTCCTTCTTATCATGTTTCCTCCTCCTGCTAAACAAACACAACCCCATAGTAGGATGCTGCCGCTACAAATTTTCACTGTGGGGTTCAAGTTGATGTCCAGGTTATTTGTTCTGCTAACAAACAGCCTCTTGCACGTTGGTAGAAAAAAAAAAAAAGTTACATTTTGGTTTTATCTGACCACAGCAGCTTTTTCCACATGTGTTACCTGCAAGCTTTTAACAGGACTTCGTATGGCTTTCCTTCAACAATGGCTCTCTTTTTGACACCTATAAAAGGACAGACTTGTGAGCAGCACTCCTAAAAACAGACCTCCCACCTGAGCTGTGAATTTTTGCAGCTCCCCCAGAGTTACCATGATACCACATGTCTTCCTTATTTGGATGATTAAATGAACAGTGCTTAGCTGGCTTCTCACAAGCTGGGATAAAACTGCCTTAAAACCCCCCACACCTTTTCCCCTGACCATTCTGCTGTGTTCCTTAGTCTTCATGATGGTGTTTGTTCACGGATACTCACCAACACCTCTGGGGCCTTCAGAGAGCAGCTGTATTTATTCTAAGATTTAACTACACACATGTGGAACCCTCTTATTAATTTGGGCCGTTCTAAAGGCAAATGGTTTCACCGGATTCTATTTGACAGTATTTGAGTAAAAGCGGCAAAATGAATTCGTGAGCCTAACTTTTCAGATTTTGATTTATTTGAACTTTAGAAAACCATGAAGAAAAAAATGTCCTTCAACTTCACAACGATCCACAGCTGTTTTTCGGGACAACGCCTGAAACCTCAATAGAATCAAGTAACGTTTTGCGTTGGTAACGTGACAAATGCAAAAAATGGGTACTGCACCTTCATCAAAACTACACCCTTCTATTACCCCTCCCCCTTCTCTAATGCTAAAATGACCTTCACTGGAGCTGTGGTAAATAACCAGGAGTGCTTAGAGTGATGTGAAGGACGATGGACAGCATGATGAGAAACGAGAGTAAGATCAAATGGGAGCAGGGGACGCAAATGAAGAAACAAAAGCTGAACGGAATGAATAACGAGACAAAAGAGGAGGACCAGAGTGTAATGAATCCTAGTCTACTCACAGTAAATCCATGTTTTTGTTGTGTACTTTTTAGCTCAGTGGCCCCGCTGATCTGTCTCGAGTCAGATGCATTTACCCTGAATTTACCCATATATCAGTTGGCAGCAACTTAATGTGATGGTTATGGCAGAAATGCATTCTGCAAACAAAGGTAAGTCTAGAAGGAGCAGAGGCTCTTACAGCTGGAATTACATAAATTAGATTAACTGTATCCGTGTGTGTTTGACCTTTTTTTAACCCAGTTTAGGTTGATTTACTGCACCGGAGATTAACATAAAAGAGATGGAGGAGAGAGAGCCTGAAAAAATAAAAAAGTAGAAAGAGTGTCCCTGCAGTGCTGCAGGCTTCACTGCCTAAATGCTTTTTTTTTTCTTCCCTGACTCATCACAGAGTCATAAAACACTAAAGCTGGTAAAGGGAGATTAATTAAAAGCTATCCTATGCATTCAGCATCAAGCCTTGCCTGTGAACCCTTCAAAACACCCACCAAGATAAAAAAAAAAAAAAAATCTCTCTCTGACTTACCGTTTCTATCTCATTCTTTTATTCTCTATCTTCCTCTTCCACTCTGTATAATCTCTACCTCATTAGCATTTCAAAAATCATATCGTTATGAGTCATGCATTGCAGGCATTCTGGTGAGTTTGTCATTAGTTGGTTATGAAACCGTGGCAACTCTTCCTCCCCTCGCAAGACCCGGTTCAAGGTTGTCGGAAGGCTCTTTGCATACTACAAAATGACATAAAACACTAGCAGAGAGATGTGCAATAGAGTGAGAATTGCAGGATGCGCGCGAGGAAATAAGAGGTTGAATAAAAATGCACTAATCTTTAGGGAGAAACTGGGTCATCGCCGCTGGATTGGGTTTGAAATAAAGAAGCGAAAATAAAACAGACGACAGATTTAGAGTGAGGAGCGGCAGTGTCGGAATGTCAAGAAGATTATGCATCAACAGGTAATGAACTTTGAGCAAAATGATGGCAATTGAAGCTAAGCGCATTGGAGGGAGGAGAGATGGTTTCCAGAAACAATGCTGAATGTAGAAATTTGCAGAAAAACACAGCAACACAGAGAGTTTTAGTATTTCATCCCTGTCAAATACAGTGACTGTGGATCCTACTCTGCAAGAATTTTCCCACATTGTATCTTTTTTACTCATCTCATGCTGTCATAGTGAAATATGTAGTTACCGGGGATGGCTGTATTTCACGGAAAATAAAGAAAAACAAATTGTTCCCTGACTTAACACAACGGTTTACTGGTAAGCATCTTGAGAAGGAGTCTCTGCCTTGAAACAGGGTTTGACTATTAAGTATATTAGTGTCCAGTTTACAAGTGACTCCTGGAGGCAGCAAGAGATGGATGAAGCTTGTTGTTTACCAACCCGTCTACAGTGGTAAGGAAAGATTTATGGAGCTAACTACGAGGCAATCATGGAAGAAAACTAACATTTGATACAAGGCTTGAAAATTACTGTTCACAGATACTCTCCATCCAAACTGGAAAAGCTTTTTTTCGTTTAAAGAAAAGGCAGTCTTTTGATGTGCAAAGCTGTTAGAGACTTACCCCCCCCCAAAAGACTTCCAGGTTTTATTGCAGAAAATTGCGGTTCTACAAAGTATTGACCGAGTGTGGCAGGGTAGAAAAACATGCCAAAACTCTTAAAAGTTTAATTTGCAAGAAAATGCAAAAGGCATGCTTCTTCCTCCTTACACTTCCTAATTGTACTGCATTCTGTGTTGGTCTATCATTTAAAATCCTAGTAAAACCCATTGACATCTGAAATTTTTATGTAATAAAATGTGACAAAGTGAACTACTTGTACAAGACCCTATCCGAGCTATGGTGAAAAGCTACATAATGTATGACAAATTGTGAGGAAACCCCTGGAAGACTCACAACTTGGTGGGAGGACAACATATCCCTTTTACTCTCCTAATGCATTGGGATCCGCTAGGAGTGGGTGGAGATTACTGCTATGGAGAGAGATGTCTGAATGGGTGGGTGGATAGATAGATGGTGGTGTGAGGATGTTCTCCTTGTGACTGTGTGGGCTCTTTTCAGCTGGTTCTACCAATGTTCGAAGACGTGTATGTTAATCTGCCTTAAATACTGTATGTCCCATACTAAATTGGGAGTGGGAGTGCATGTCTCTCTGTTTTGTATGATGACGGATACAGAACTACAGAAACTACCTCTATTTCTCCTTTCTCTCCGTGTGAAATTAAAACATGATTTAGTTCACATTAAAGGTGCATTGAGCAAGTTCCAGGATTTTTACTGACGTCTGCCCCTTCTGGCGACAAGTTGAAATTACAAGTTTTTTAAAGGCATGATGTTTTTTTAGGTAAGCAAGTTAGAAATAGTATTTTGTTCTATAATATTTAAATAATATTTTATTTTGAATGTAAATATTTCATATTGAGTCAATAGTAAGACATTTTTTTAAAGGAAAACCATAGACCATAGACTGACTGATAGGGCCTTTAGAGGCAACTACTTTTTCAGCTTCCACCATTTTGTCCTCCACTCTTTTTGTCATTGTCATCTTCCTCAACATCAGAGTCATTCAATACACTGCCATCCTGTGCTGTCAGGCAACACTCACCTACCACTACCTTGTAGTCAATGAGTTCCTTCAAGTTCCATTGTTTTCATAATAAGTAATCTACTTGTTTGCATCTACCTCTCCTCTTGTTTCAGCTTGTTCTGGAAGAAAGCATTCACTGCAACCATTTGCACCCTCTTTACAATATCTAAAACATACGTCCTTCTGTATTCCTGTTTTGGATACCAAACTTGCCCGTCCCTTTGTCATCACCCCTGTTCCCAGTTGCAGCGTGTCCATTGAAGTCTGCACCTGTCACCACTGTCTCATGTCTGGGGATATTCTGCATCACTTCATCTAACTTACTCCAGAATTTCTCCTTTTCCTCTAACTTACACCCCACCTGTGTGGCACAACCACTAACAACACCGAATATCACACCTTCAGTTTCTCGTGTCAGACTCATCACCCTATCTCACACTCTTTTTACCTTTCCTGGTAAACTCCTCTTGCAAGATAATTCCTATATTATTTATCTTCCCATCCGCATCATGGTACAACAGCTTGAACCCTGTTCCTAAGCTTCTAGCCTTGCTACCTTTCTACCTTGTCTCCTGAACACAGAGTATCACCTTCCTTCTCTGAATCATGTGAGCCATCTCTCTAGCCTTTCTGCTCTCAGTCATACACTCTTGTCTTTCCTCTTCTCTTTTTGACAGGTCTTTCTCCTCTTCTTCTTTGCTGACCAGCAGGCATCCAATGTCAAAGCTTCTACCCCAACAGGTGATGGCAGAAGAGATTGCACTGTCCACAACACACTTATGAAACACCTATCTGCAGCATCTGGCTTGTATTAGCCACGCACCACGATGAGAAAAGAGGACGTTTTCTCTGAGGAAGTCCAGAAAAACTGAAGCGCTACAACATTACTATTACTAAGGACCAATATGAACTCAGTTTCTCAGTTCCTTCAAATATATGTTCCAAAACCGCTTTCTGAATTATACAGGACACTGTCTAAACTAGATTATTCAATATATCTTCCTATTATTAAATGGAAAGAGGATGTGTCAGTCAGCTTTGAACAAAACGCCTGATCTCAGATATGTGTTAGAACTTTGAAAATGACTAGAAGCCCGAATTTACAATTAATACAATACAAAATCCTTCATAGAGTACACTATACAGGTCAAAGATTATTCAGGGATGGGTTTTGCACAATCTAAGATCGGTTCACAGAGTACAGGCAATAGGCATGACAAGTATATTCCATGCACTATGGTTATGTACACCTGTTCATAGGTTCTGGGTCCAGATATGTAAGGACTTGTCAAAGTGCCAGAGATGTAAAATTTCACCTTACCCCTCAGTTTGCTTGCAGGGTAAGTTGGATGATAGCACTTTGGGAAAGAAAATCTGTTTGCATGGCTTTCATTGCCTTATGTAACACAAAGAAAACTATCCACATTTACTCTGTTTAAATCTGTCAGATACTAAAATACGTTAAATGATCTAACACATTAAGGGTGACAAAAAAGCCAAAAGAGGGAGGGGGGTGGGGTTTACAGCACTGTACATGTTGTATTGTGTTGACTAAATTCATGGCTGTTTCTATATTTATAGATGCATATCTGCTTGATTCAAAAGAAGAAACAACATAATTGCTAAACAACAAAAGCTAAAATAACTAGTAGTGGATTTGATATACACACACAGACATTTCACTTCTTGCACCAGTTTGCCTCACACATTTTAAAATATCACTGTGTAAAGCATTCTGGATGCTCACTCTGACATAATCTGGTGTTGGCACATTGTCTGTGAATTATGATTGCAATAAAAGTTGAAAGGTTTATCTTTCTGCCATGTAAGTTCCTCCCAAATCACAAAAGACATACTGTCTCTTTTTAACAGCACATTTTGAGACAAAATGAAAAGAAAAGGACAGCTATGAAACCAGGACACTCCATCTACAGCATAACATTTTTACAAGGTGTCAAGGTTTGATTTGTGGATTCTATGTATTTAGAGGTGACATTTGTGTTTTCAAGACATTGTTACATTGGATTTTGCAAGGTCAGAATACAACAGAAGCTCTGGGTCTTTTCAGAAATTTCTATCGTAAGTCACATTTTAATTTTTCTATTTTTTTATTTATTTATCTCAGTTTATTTATATTGCACCAATCCAGGGGCTCTGCTAGGGACTGCAGTTTCTCCTTTAAAATGTCCCTCTCTATACCACTAACTTCAGGTACTGCACTACCTGCCACCTCAAGACATTTTCTGACAACCAGAGAACTGGTGGTTAATTTGAAAGAGACCAGGGCTCAGGTAACGCCTGTTAACATCAAAGGGGACAGTGTGTGGACATGTTGGAGGTCCAAACATTTAGACATGGTATATAAGAAAGGGCCAGAGATGTCTCTATTTTTTGAGACAGCTAAGATCTTTCAGCATCTGTAGAACGATGCTGCAGATGCTCTATGAGTCTCTGGTAGCTATCCTGTATGCTGTCGTCCGGTGGAGCAGTAGCTTGATGGTACAGGACACTAACAGACTCAATAAGAATTAGGATTCTTATTAGGAAGGCCAGCCATATTGTATTTCCAAAAAATTAAAAAACAAAGCAACTGGACTTGTCAAGTCCAGTTGCTTTGACCTGGATGAATCTTTACCAGCAGCCATATTGTAGGTGGAGAACTGGACTCCTGGACAATGGTGTTGAAGAGGATGGCACTGTCCAAAATAAAGATAATCTTAGACTATCCTTCTCACCCTCTACACGAGGAGCTGATCAGTCATAGGAGCATGTCCTGTCACGATCCCCAGGTGTTTGATTGTTTTTTAGTCTTAGGTTTCTGGGGATCATCCATTCTGTCAGCTTTTCACATTGCAGTATTATTTATTCACCTTTTAAGTGTTGTTTTTTAGTCTAAAGATTATGTTCTTTCATTCTTGTTTCTTGCCATTATTTAGTATTCTGTTCATTATGGATTTAGTTAGTTTATTCTTGTTTCTTTTAGAGCTTTCGTCTCCTGCCAGCCTGTGTTCTGTATTCGGTTGAGTTAGTGATTAATCATTGTGGCTTTGTATTCTTGTTAGGTTCTGTTTTCCTCCCTGTGTTTTGCCATTTAAGTGCACTCCCAATCCCTCAGCTCATCACCGTCATGTCTTTCACCTGTTGCTAATTACTTTCACCTACCTTCCCCTCTGTTTCCTCCTCTACTTAAACTGCTGGTTTCTGGTTACTGTTTGCCAGATCCTCTGTTATCCTACTCTTGTTCTGGTTCATCACCTACGCTGCCTGTATGTTTTGCCATTTGGTTTAAAATGAATATAATTACTTATCTTCATCATGTTGCTCCCAAGCTCTTGTCTGCCCTTTGGTCCATCTATGAACACACTAAACCTGACATGTCGAAACCTTTTTAGGGGAATATTTTGATCATCTGGTTTAAATAAAGCGCTAAGATCTAACAGGACAAGTACAGACACAAGTTTATCTGAGGCCATGAAAATATCATTAATGGTTTTCACCAGTGCTGTTTCAGTTGTATGATAAGCTCAGAAATCTGACTCAGACTCTTTAGAGATCATTGTGTGTTTACACACTTGATTAGTATCCATTTTTCTGTGTAAATGTATCAACTGTACCTAAAGAAACCTAGGATTATCCTTATTATCCTCTGTTAATGATGAAAAATATTCTGTTCTATCTTAATGGAGTTTAAAAAAAAACAGTAGATTATTTATCTAGATTAGGTAGGAGTCCTCTGGACGTGTTGGATGCCATTTTTATCCAATTTCTTAATGTTGTGCTTTAAAGTAAGTAACTCTAAATTAAACCAGAGAGTCAGCCTCCTGGGATTACCAATTTATTTTAAGGCTTTTGTACACATCTATAGAATAGGTGCCAGTAATTCTGAAGTCAGTAGAAAAGTACACCTCCTTTAAGCTCTAAAGTTTTGCATATTTTATATATATCCAAGGTTTTTGGTGTGTGTTACATTTTCATGGTTTGTATTATCTGTTTTAATAAACAGTGACTTAAGGAGTTATATGGTGTGTGGTTTGATACAACAAAACATAGATTTAGATAATTTTAGTACTGGAAAATTAGCTAATTGTTTTCTACATTAAAACCTTTTTTTATTTTTTTTTTTACTTTACAGGCGTTCTCTCTTTACACGGTGCCGTACCCAAAATGTCTCTGTTTGTACAGCCTTCACACTTGTATTCTTCTAACAAAGCAATGGCAGTGATATTTTCTCAGGACAAATCAAAAGGTAGCAGAAAATCAGTAATTTCTGTGTGTACTACTCTCATGTCTGCAATCAGCACATTTTCCCTGAGGCTTTATCAGACATAATGAAAAAGGAGGAACTGGCTTTGAACTCACATCTTAAACCTTCAAATCTTCCCCTGACAAATTGACTAAAAATATTTCCACCGATAATGTCCTTTTAGATATGATCCCTGTAATTTTCCGTAACATGTTTTTGATGCTTGAGACCCCTGAGATACCCATGGAAGCTTAAGAGTGCTGTGTGATTGTATACTGAACATTATGCAGGATTTTTACGTTCAAAAGCAGAACCGTATTCTTCCAGCAAAAAAACAAACAAAAAACTATCATTTCAACACCATCGCTGTTGCAAACCTTTCCATATAAAAATATTCATCACTTTGAGGTGCCTGTTCTGTATTCCTTCTGCATAAGTCCGGTGAATTTTTAAGCTCAACATGCATTGTGTTAAACACGTCCTGAGATATGAAGATACTTTTCTGTTTGGTTCCTTTACATATCACATCATTGTTATCCACCTCTTTTAATTCATCATTGGCAATCTGGTATAAATACAATTTTATTTTTATAGCACCAATTCACAACACGTTAGCTCAAACCAATTTACAACAAGTCAAATTCAATCAAATTATCCAGAAAAACTGGTCAAAATTTAAGGAAACCCAGTAGTTTGCATGGAGTCTTGACAAGCAGTATTCACTCCTCCTAAAAGAGCTTAGAACCACAGGTACAGTCATCTGCATTGTTGATGGCTTCACAGCAATCCCTCATACTGAGCAAGCATGAAGCGACAGTGGAGAGGAAAACTCCCCTTTAACAGGGAGGAAAATCCTCCAGCAGAACCAGGCCCAGTGTGAGCAGCCATCTGCCTCGACCATCTCGGGGTTAGAGAAGAAGAGTAAACATTTAACTTTTTTGAAATGATGCAATTGTGATGCCTCTGCTGCCTGATATCAAACGTTTGGGCTTTTAACAAGGAAAGCTTTGGAGATTTAGAACAAAAAGAAAACATCCTGAACTCTAAACATGAGATTTGTGTGTTGTAACTATGTTTCATCATCTCCCCTAATAATATGGTAAAGTTGCTTCCATGAGAGCAAACGATACAGGTACACAACTCTAGCAGTGTCCCGAGCATACCCCATAAAGAGTGCCCAATCACGTGAGGGAACCATGAAATATGTCGGCTATCAAACTTTAATAATTTACAATCCACTGTACAATGGAAGGCGGAGTAATGTTAACTGGATTACTAGTCTTGCCTGAATTGGCCTACATTTGATAGATGCCCTATTATTTTCTCAATAACTCTTAAAGCCAATTTAAATCACAAGAAATATGCATGCTTTTACTTTGTGGAGGATGATGCTGCTGTGCACAATAAGAAAATAAAGATCTACGGTGATATCAAAGGATCTGACTGTTCATGAAAACGAATTTGCCCAGTAAGAATCCATTAAAACATTCCTCTGGAAGTAAGACAGGAAGCCTCAAAACAGCTTCATCCAGTGAATAACACACAGCAATGCAGTAAGGATAAACTTAATATTAACAGTTGACAAGTTTAACATCATTCTCTAAATGTGTCCAAAAGAAACACGATGCTGTTCATGCTGCTGTTTCTGATCTTTAAACTGCTCCTCTCTTGCCTAATTTAGACAGAGATCATTATTAGTGAATCCTGCTGATTGATGACTATTCTGCAAGTTGTCTCATGCAGTAACTGTAGTAGTTCAAGAAAGAAAATGACTGCAGGACTCTGCATGAAACACTGAGACAAACATTCTTCTTCTACTATTAAATCTTACAATAACTTCAGAAGTATTCATACTTTTTAAAGCTTTTCTACATTTTGTCATGTTGAAACCACAAACGTTGTTGTGCTTTACTGGGATTTTAAGGGATAGAGAAAACCAAAGTAGTGCCTAGAGACTCCTCGTTATTATGGGGAAATCTATTATTATTTTGTAGTTGATGTTTTTTGCAACTTTCCTTTTTTATTTCCATTTTAATCATTGTTACATAATATAGTATCTCTCTTCCCAAAACACTTAATCGGAATAATAGAAAAATGCCATATCTTCTAGAGCTGCAAAAACTAAATTTTGAGACAAAGGGCATAAGACGTATATGTACAAGCGATATCATGAAATATTAGATTTTTGCAGCCCTGAAAAAGAACAATGACGCAAGAGGGAAGAGGAAATAAAACTGAAGAAACCAATGGGGACATTGGGGCCGCTTCAACCTCAAATTGGGGTATTCAACGTGTTGGATTATCTTGGCCCTATATCCTAGAGTGTGTGGTGTTCGTGGATGACAAATGAGCAAGAAGCTTGTTAAATTCCAAAATGTAACCCATCAAAAAGCGAGGTGATGGAAACCGGAGAAAAACAAAAACTTCCCTCAATATCATATTATAGCAAATGGAGATTCCCTGTTCACGTTGCCCCAATCCTTTAACCAACACTTTTCTTTTTGTATTGTTTATTTTTTTTAAATGAGTCCACAAATTACCGCCTTTGTTCTCACTCGTCAGCCATGTTTATTTTCTCTGAACTCACGTTTGATGTTTCGCGAGATTTCCTGTCTGACACCTGAATATTCGTGAGTGAAATTTGTTTGTGTGTGGTGTTTTGGGCTCTGCCGTTTCACCGGACTGTACAAGCAAACCTGTTATATCTCCGATTTTGTATCATCATCATCATGTGTTGGGTCACACAGGTTTTGAAAATCAGCCGACAATTTTAAAATCTCGCCAAACACAATGAGAACAGTGGAGATGAGGCGAGGAGTGTAAACTGAAGGGAAACACGGGAAATTTATCTCACGAACTAAGAACAAAATCCACTAACTAATCCACCTGGGTATGAACTAAAATGGGAGCAACTGAAAAACATAAACAGAACAAACAAAACACATTAAGAAACCCAAACAGCTAAAAATAATAGGCATAATGGAATAACTAATGTCGGTCCTCTGCACAGATATCTCTTATGATGGTGTTGTGTCACAGTGAAATTACTGCTACTGTCTTAAGACATTAATTCCCTGTTATATTTGCATCGTAGCTTTTTTAGATTTTGATTAGAAATGTATGAAAAAGTGTGGCGAAGGTCTCAAGAGCCTAAAGTAACACAAGCCAATAAATTTATAAACAGTTAAAGAAATACTGCCCCGCAGTATGATCAAGTTACCAGCATGCACCTGTTTGCCGGCCCTTATCTACTGGGTTTCCACACACTCATGGTGCCAGATTATTGAAAGCCCTGTGTTAGTAAATGTCCATCAGTTTTCATTGCCTGCCTTACCTAGAGCTCAACCTCGTTCTCGTCCTTGGATTTCCTCATCTCGTCATGCCCCTGTCAGACTACTCATCGGGTTCTGTTATCTGAGCCCCCTGGTCGTCGTCCTTCCTCGTTTCAAGCCTGACCCTTGGATTTGGTCCCCACACCTGCCTCCTCGTGTACGACCATTGTCTGGTTTACAGATTCCCCTCACGTCTCAGCTCCTGTCACCACTACTGAGTTTAAAACTGCGTGTAGCACTATTCCCTGTGGTGATGTTTCCACACTCTCGACTGTCAGTCTTTGGATCTGAATGGAGCCGCAGGGAGCTGATGGCCAACGCCCCCCCTCTCGGACTCTGACAAGGTTAGTGGCTTTGCTCCAGAGCGTTGCATTGCTCCTTGATTCTTTCACAGCAATTAACCTGTCTGTTCTCCTTGCAGTTTCCTACGAGGGCTTCCAGCTATTTCCTGCATCTCACGAGCAAACTCTTTTAATATATATTTTTAATCACGCTCTGTGTATGGCTGAATTCTCAGGTCCTCTTACAAAAATATCTATATTATTTAAACATATTATTTCACTCAATACACGGTTAATAAAAGTCCCAATCTGTCTAAAGCAGTGCGAGCCCTGCTCATTGACATGATGGGTCATTTTAATGTAAGTACTTTTAATAAACAATGCATTTAAATAATTATAGAACCATTTCACATGAAATTAATCAGAAATGTAGGTATTTTACATTTAGTTAAATATGTGTTTAATACTTTTAACTATTCCCGTTTGATTTAAATTGTAACAAACATTTATTCAATTACAGGTTTATTGAACTCTGTGTCCTCCACAGTGAATCAGGATGTTCAGTTACAGTATTTTAAAATGTGAATACAAACACTAACTAATGTGTGTGTGTGTGTGTCGTCTTCTAGTGAAGTGAGAACTTGCAAAACATTAATCGCAGGACATTTGCAATGATCCTCTTTCAAAGTCTTAACAGGTCAAAACTATTTAACAGAACCAGAAGGGCTCCCAGACAATACCTCAGGTGGTTTTAACAATGTGGCTGATTGGTCTCTTGACCTATTGTTTGGAGTTTTGTTTTCCAAAGCTTTGAAAGGATGTATTGAAGGGAGGTGGTATGTTTCTTTCTTAGGGCTTTGATTCTGCCCTGTGGGGACAAGGATGTTCACACCTCCATCTTCCCCAAACATCATAATCACTGAGCAGTGCCAGCACATTTGATGAAACACATTTTATGAAGATCACAGTGAGCCATGGGCCAAAGAGGAAATAAAACACACATGGGAGATTGAGGCGGTGACCTTGTAAAGAGCATCATCATCATAGCTCGTGTCCAATTTTTGTCGCTGACTCTGACATAATATTCCCGCATTTCCGTAACAAAATGTTCAAAGGAATGTGTTTTTGATGAGCAGAGCTGAGTGGTTTGCTCTAAATTTCCCTCATGAGGGTTTAATTCGGACGGGGAAGGTGAGAAAACTCAATCCGGTGCTCAGAGAGGCTGCTGTCTCTCATTTTCCCATAAATGTCTCCAGACAGGAACATACAGTGCAAGCAGACATGGACAGAACCATTTTTCTTTTAAATGTGAAAACCTTTTTTTTTTCCTGGAAACTCCACCTGATATGTTACTGTCATAATATTTGGGCCACTACCGAATAGAGGACATCTGGTGTATTTGGATAGAGTAATAAGTAGTGTGACGAAGCAAAGCATCATAACAGGTATCATGCCTAGAACCGTTTCCCTTTGATTATGCACTGGAGTGTGCAGTAAAAACTATGCAGTATGATTTGTCCATGGATTAGTCAAGAACAGATGACTATGATGAGGATCTTTTTTTGGTCCTCACTTTACTAGTAAAATGATAAAATTTCTCACTTAACTTTAAGTATAAGAAGACACACACTCACATCTTTGTTTTAAATACAACCCCTAACCATTGCCTTGACTTCCATTAATAATCAACCCTCTCTATGGCCTAACCCTGACCGAACCTTAATCTAATTGACTAATTGCCCCACAGTTGAAGGAGGGGGAAAACATTGGACAACCACAATAAAATGTCAGGATCCCTGTAAATGTGACACAATCGGATTTATTTTCAAGAAATCCCAAAAGGTTGAACCACCTTTGTGGGGGAAAGGGGCTGTTACGTTGTGCGAAATCAAATAAATAAATAAAACAAAACAGGGCCTAACTATCATCTAAACCAAGAGAAAAATAAAGGGAAAGAAAACTCCTGCTATTCTAATCTAATAACAACGAGACTCAAAACATTAGATGGGTGGCACCAACCTACTTACATAGTGTGCATAACAGAAACAAAACCTACATGATGGAAATGCTCCGGGTACCCCAAACTTACCTAGCCCACAACCTAGGGCTTCGACCAAAGACAGAGAGCAAGGCATGTCAGTAAGTCACATGGCGGAGAAGGCCGCAGCCCTACAGGTGAGCAGCTTATATGGAGCTGTCTTGAGTCATGATTGGCTCCCTCAAGCCCACAGGCCAATCAGGGCAAATTGGCTCTGAACCTGTGAAGAGACAGGAAACAGAAAGAGGGAGGGGAGACAACACACAAACAGTCTGGCAGACATGTAACAAGACCTTATACTTAAATTTAACCCGTATAGCCCAGAAAAAAAGTAAGGAGCAAAAAAAAGGTCCCCAATGTGCAAAACACTTTCTCACTCAGCTGCAAGTGCACACACATACACACACATATATATATATATATATATATATATATATATATATATATATATATATATGACCAAGAGATAAGCAGGTTATTCCAGTAAGTATTTGTGAGCGATAGAGCATGGTGCTCAGCTCATGGTGTTTGTGCTCCTGGTTTTCTGCCTGACAGCCATACAAATATCTGCCTAATGGATATTTTTTTCGCTGCCATGTGTAATAAAATGTTGTACGTCACGATGTAGGGGTTTTCTCTGATTGTATCCATGAAACAAACCGAAAGAGAGCTTTGCTGTCTCTTTCTGTTTCTCACCGTTTCTCACATCAGCAGAGTCTGCCAGGTGCAAGGTGTTTGGAAAAATCGGTTTCCTCAGATTATGAAACCGTCTTCGTGGATTTGCAATCCATCCCCCTGGTTAATCCATGTGAACAGATCTGTAAACAAACAGCAAAATGTGCATGTTTCTAATTTTAAAGTTTTATTATATTCACATGAGAAAGTAAAATACAGTCCCTTTGAAAATGCATTCACACTCCTTAAACTTCTTGTCATCATGCCACACAGCAACCACAAACTTCAATGTATTTTATTGGGTAATTATAGAATAAACAAACCTAAACTTGTGCATAACTGTGAACTAAAAGGAAACGTATAAATGTACTTTTAACAGGTAAAAATCTGGGGGGGGGGGGGGGGGGGGGTCCATTTACAGTTTGCTCAGGTTTTGGCTTTGTTCTCCAAAGAGAACTGGTTTAAAAGTCCATGAACCACCCTGTTCACACATATGCCTTCTCAGCTTTGCCTGCAAATTCTTTATGGCATTGTGGTGCCCACTCCAAAAGGTTCATTTTCTTGGCTTCCAGGTACTTGGTAAATGATTGTTTGGTGTGTCTTTAGGGTCAGAGTCCATTTGGAAGACTCATCTCTGACCAAGCTTTAACTTCCTGGCTACTGTCTTGAGATTTTACTTTAATCTTTCCACATAATATTTTTTTCCTCATGATGCTCTCTGTTTTGGGAATTACACCAGTCCTTCCTGCTGTAAGACAGGAGTCCTTGTTTTTCACAGATCCAATGGTGGCCAGTATGACAAAACATTTCAGTTTTAATTTAATTGGTCACAGGACATGTATTTCAAAATGAAGGCAATAACAAAAGCCTCTGTTCAAAGGAAGCCCCATTTGCTGTTTGCCACAACCCACGTAAGAGATACGTAGTGCAGGTCAGATGATACGGAGATGTCATTTTTTGGGCCACAGACCAAACTCTACATGTTGCTGCAAAAGAGTTGGTAGACTTGGTGATACAGAATAAAAACGGTGTCAACACTCTTTCAAGATTTGTATTTGTAAAAATAAATAAATAAATATATCAATAAATTAATTAATAAAAAAAAAATAACTTAATCTTTTTATAGAATTCACATTTTTCAATACTTTGTGTTGGCCTATCAAATAAAATCCCTTTAAAAAATATTGAAGTTTGTGGTTCAGTAGTGACATATGTGAACATTTTCGAGAAGTTTGAATAGTTTTTAAATTATTACATTATTCAATATTTAATTTTTTTCCTATAGATTAATATGATGGGTGCACTATTCTCATCAGTCTGATGTGCCCTGCTAAAATATTTTCAGTACTTAAGCTGATGTTCCCCACTCCGTCTCCTACAAGATCCTACAAGTGTTGATGGCTGAGAGATGGTAGGAGAAATGGAGTTACCTGATACCTCTGTTTGTTTTCCCCACGTCTTCCAGGCGTTCCCTACATCTTTACCTTTATTTTTGTCCCTTTAGTCACTATAGGATGATTGCTGTCTGATAATTCACTCCAGCTCTATTCTCATGTCTCATTGGACTCTCAAGAGTCCCATCCCTCTCTCTTCCTCTTGCCTCAATTTATCATGACCTTCCCAAAGCTCTGGCTTTCCAGAACGTCTCATTATTGCACGATGGGGGGCTGAGACACACACACACACACGCAACCAGACGGTGAAATACGTACACACACACACACACACACACACACACAAATCACAGATAATTAAAGAAAGAATGCCCACTGAAACACACGAGCCAATCTGAGGGATAAAAAGACAATGCGGGTTCAGCCGCTCTGGCTTCGCCTTGTTGACATATGCATATTCCGCACATACACACCACCTGCAGAGGATCAGTGAGTGACAGGAAAACTCCAGAGAGAAGAGGAGAAAAAAAAAGGCCTAAAAAGTGGGAGAGCGTGAAGACAGATTTATGCAGACACACACTTAAAGATGCACGCAGACAACACACCAAGACCCAAAACCTGAAGAAAAAAATGAGTTAAATAAACAGAAAATCACAAGATAAACAATGGTGCTTAGGTGGGCTTTGAGAATGGGGTGTTTGTTTGTTTGTCGTAAACCTCACTGTCCTCCAGCTGGGGCTTTATTCAGCTTAGGATGATGATCAGAATTTTTGCTCTTCTATTGTGCTTTGCCTTTCGCTTTATGCATATAATTGACAAATTGCATAAACAAGCATTGTGTTTCTGCCAATGCTATTTCAAATACTGTTACAAGCTACAGAGAGATAATTAAAGCCTTAAGCTTTAACTCTGGACAAATGATGAGGTATGAATTTTTGTTTCAGGATGCAGAATGTTGCATGAAGGAAACAGACCTAAGCAAGAGTCCACCGATGCTGGAATCTTTCTTTGAAAGGAGAGCTGATTTTTATTTCCACACAGAATTAGAATACCTTCCAGAGAATCAGGTTTGTGCGTTGATCTACGGTCAGGTGAACAAATCAAGACACCCTATGACAGCTTAAGTGTTTTGCTAACGTAGTTGTACATGGATATGGATGGATGTCCAGAATCACTTTGAACGATACGGACCTGAAGCCTTTAGATGGATGACTTTAGGGACCTTTGAGTCTGGTTAGGGGTTTAAATAGGACTCAAAATAATCTGAAATAACTGTATGGAAAATAGTCTAAAAGTGGAAGCCATTCAAAGACAACTGTCCACATGTCTGGCTGTCCAAGCTAGTTAATCCTGAAAACAAACCACAAAAAGCTAAAAGCTCTTGCTATGTTCAATGTAAAAGTTTGGTGGCAGAGGACGGGACAGAATTGTGGAACACCATTTTTTAATGTTAAATAAAAGACGAAATCCCTATAATATGTCACAGCTGAAAGTGAGGAGAGGGGACAAGTCTCCACTGACTGATGTCAGAAACTGGTTAAAAGCTACAAGAAGCATCTCAATCAAGTTTTTCAGCCAACATTAGTTGCTATGAGGCAGGTTGTCTTCACTTTTTCCTCAGGTAGAAAACACATTTATTTTGGTGTGTTTTGTTTAACAAGTAAACAGGGGTTAGTTTTGTGGTATACCAGTAATTAGTTTAATTCTCTTTTCCAGAGATAAACAAAAGAGGTGACATCATTATGTGGGCATGTTTGGTGGTAAGCGATGTCAACAGAGTTCTTTATTAATAAAATGAGGAAAACTTACATATGGTGAAACACAAGCAGAACAAGGCATAAAGTACAGGAAGACAAACAGAGGAATGGGGGCATGGGGCAGTAATAGAAGAAACCAGGAATGAACTATGAGAACTCATGAGCAAATGTACTGAGGGAGAAGTGGAGAGTGACAGAATGCAGGTGAGTAAATCAAGAGATAATGTGAAGCAGCTGGGGCATATGGAGCGCAAGGATACGGAGGAAGGAGGGCAAATTCACACAAGTAGAGCTGAACTGAGATAAACAGAGACTTCTAATCAAGGGGAAACAACAAACACTGAAATGAGAGAAATTAATCAAAATGCACAAAGAACAGAACACAAGGATAAACTAAGGAACTAAACACAATGAATAAACTAGCAAGGCAAGGCATGTTAGAACATACTAAGACAACAGGGAAATGAAGAAAACACAATACAATACTGTGACATAACCCCCAAGGAACATAATATATACAAAAAGGTTTTATTAAGAACCAATGTTACTGTATGCACTGGAAATCAGATGTCTTCAACATGAGGCACATTGAAAAATATGACTTGCAATTCATAGCTCAGAGTCCAAAGAGGAGTGAAGCAAACATGTTGACAAAAATACCAAAAAAACAAAAACAAATATTGGTTAAATGAAACATCTGTTTACAAATCTTCTATCAAAATTGCACATTTTGTCTGAGAATTTTTTTTATAGAAAAGACAGAGGTGTAGTCGTAAAACTTATCTGTATGCACACTCACCCTCACTTCATGAAAATGTTCTTGACAACTACCTGCTCTGCTCTCATGCATAAGCACCGCCAGACATTATCTTCACTTTGCAGTGAGTTAGGAGGATAAACTTCACAAAAACGCTCACCTCACTGGTGCACACATTTGCATACTCATGCAGTTCACCTTATGTGAGTTCACTCCTGCAGACCATATGGAACATTTTCACTTGGGGGATTTTTTTAGATGAAGAAATATGGTGTCTTCATTGAAAGAAAATCTAGATATTAACAACTCCTGACTCCAAACTCCAGGAGGGAAGCAGTTTTCTAGTGAATCAAAGTGAAGAGAATCTCAGATGCAAGCTTCTGCAGGGAGATTATTAGCTGTTGTTTGTCATGCACTCCTTAAACCTAAAGAAGCAAATAAGTGAAATTTCCCCACTAGGTGGGGCCCTGAATGTATGCAAGGGTCACAAGCCCACGAGGCTGCATTAAACAATGCTAAATATCTTAGCTGGCCTACTGGGCGACTCTCCTTACATAACAGTAACGCCTGGCCCATTGCTGGTCAAACTCCAACAATTAACCCACATGCCGCAATTATACCATTACATTGAACAGAATCAACATGTCGACACAAGTCTAACAAGACTGTAACACGAACAAGAACAAACATTTTACTTCATGCTGTTACTCACCTGTCAGGAGGAGAAAAGCTAGCTCTGAGTCAAACTGGTGCTCCTTCTGCTCTCAGAATGCTCTACCTGGAAAACACGAGGCCAATGTTAATCCTCATTTTGTCTCTTTCCTTCTCTGACAACTCCTTTGCCAAACACCAAAAAAGTTTTTGGTGGTAATAATGGGTCCTGATCGTCTTCATGCGAACACGGTGGTGGCCTTTCATTGGCAGGGTGGGGCTAAACCCTGAGTGTCAGTTATTCACATTGACGTACATAAATGCCCAGCCGGCCCGGTTTTGTAAACAAGAGACTGGAGAACAACACAGTAAGATGGTGTGTGTCGTCATACCCTATTCCATCTAAAAGATACCTGTAGGTCTTCACAAAACTATTGAAAGTTTGCCTATTTCTTCTTCAAAGGTAAAGTCATTTTTAAAAAATCTGAACTTTGACAGTTTTGGACCAAAATGAATGGCAAGTGGCCTGTTTTGGGCAGATTGTCCTGCTCCTTCCTGCTACGAGCAATGTTTACAGTAGGTGTGGTGCTTTTGTTAACACAAAGTTAATTTTGCCCAGAAACTCTACTTTGGTGTTACCCAACTAAAGCACATTTTCCTGCCTGCTTTAATCAAATTCAATTCAAATTTAATTAAATTTTATTTATATAGTGCCAATTCATGAAACATGTCATCTCGAGGCACTTTACAAAGTCAAATTCAATCATATTATACAGATTGGTGTCCTACCGGGTTTTTTTGGCCTGTGGGACTCCGGAAGCAGCTGATGTGTACCGGCAGTCGAAGCGGCAGGCGGCTCGGCTGGTCGCCGAGGCAAAAACTCGGGCGTGGGAAGAGTTCGGAGAGGCCATGGAGAAAGACTTCCGTACGGCTTCGAAGCGATTCTGGTCCACCATCCGGCGTCTCAGGAGGGGGAAGCAGTGCAGTACCAACACTGTTTACAGTGGGGGTGGTGTGCTGCTGACCTCGACTCGGGACATCGTGCGTCGGTGGGCGGAATACTTCGAAGACCTCCTTAATCCCACCAACACGTCTTCCATTGAGGAAGCAGAGCCTGAGGACTCTGGGTCGGGTTCTCCCATCTCTGGTGCTGAGGTTGCCGAGGTTGTTAAAAAGCTCCTCGGTGGCAAGGCTCCGGGGGTGGATGAGATTCGCCCTGAGTACCTTAAGGCTCTGGATGTTGTGGGGCTGTGTTGGTTAACGCGGCTCTGCAACATTGCGTGGACATCGGGGGCAGTTCCCCTGGATTGGCAGACTGGGGTGGTGGTCCCCCTATTTAAAAAGGGGGACCGGAGGGTGTGTTCCAACTACAGAGGAATCACACTCTTAAGCCTCCCTGGTAAGGTCTATTCAGGGGTTCTGGAAAGGAGGGTCCGTCGGATAGTCGAATCTCGGATTCAGGAAGAGCAGTGTGGTTTTCGTCCTGGCCGTGGAACACTGGACCAGCTCTACACCCTCAGCAGGATTCTTGAGGGGGCATGGGAGTTTGCCCAACCAGTCTACATGTGCTTTGTGGATCTGGAGAAGGCATTCGACCGTGTCCCCCGGGGGATCCTGTGGTGGGTACTCCGGGAGTATGGAGTACCGGACCCTTTAATAAGGGCTGTCAGGTCTCTGTACGACCGGTGTCAGAGTCTGGTCCGCATTGCCGGCAGTAAGTCGGACTCGTTTCCGGTGAGAGTTGGACTCCGCCAAGGCTGCCCTTTGTCACCGATTCTGTTCATAACTTTTATGGACAGAATTTCTAGGCGCAGCCAAGGTGTTGAGGGGATCCGCTTTGGTGGCCTTAGGATTGCGTCTCTGCTATTCGCGGATGACGTGGTCCTATTGGCTTCATCAGGGCGTGATCTACAGCTCTCACTGGAGCGGTTCGCAGCCGAGTGCGAAGCGGCCGGGATGAAAATCAGTGCCTCCAAATCCGAGACCATGGTCTTGAACCGGAAAAGGGTAGAGTGCCTTCTCCGGGTTGGGGAGAATGTCCTGCCCCTAGTGGAGGAGTTCAAGTATCTTGGGGTCTTGTTCACGAATGAGGGGAAGATGGAGCGGGAGATCGACAGGCGGATTGGTGCAGCGTCTGCTGTGAAGCGGGCGCTGTACCGATCCGTTGTGGTGAAGAGAGAGCTGAGCCAAAAGGCGAAGCTCTCGATTTACCGGTCGATCTACGTTCCTACCCTCATCTATGGTCACGAGCTTTGGGTCGTGACCGAAAGAACGAGATCCCGGATACAAGCGGCTGAAATGAGTTTTCTCCGTAGTGTGTCTGGGCTCTCCCTTAGAGATAGGGTGAGGAGCTCAGTCATCCGGGGAGGACTCAGAGTAGAGCCGCTGCTCCTCCACGTCGAGAGGAGCCAGTTGAGGTGGCTCGGGCATCTGGTCAGGATGCCTCCTGGACGCCTCCCTGGAGAGGTGTTCCGGGCACGTCCCACCGGGAGGAGACCCAGGGGAAGACCCAGGACACGCTGGAGGGACTATGTCTCCCGGCTGGCCTGGGAACGCCTTGGGATTCCTCCTGAGGAGCTGGCCCAAGTGGCTGGGGAGAGGGACGTCTGGGCCTCCCTACTGAAGCTGCTACCCCCGCGACCCGACCCCGGATAAGCGGAAGACAACGGACGGACGGACGGACAGATTGGTCAAAAATGTCCTATATAAGGGAACCAGTTGATTGCTTCAAAGTCCCGACAAGCAGCATTCACTCCTGGAGAAGCGTAGAGCTACAGGGAGAGTCGTCTGCATTGTCCATGGCTTTGCAGCAATCCCTCAAACTGAGCAAGCATAGAGTGACATGAATCTGATTCTGACCTGAATGTTGTTGTTTTTTTTTAAAGAAAAGAAAAGGATTTTGCTGTAACCCACGGTTCAAAGATGGAGAATGCAGAAGACTTGCATATGCAGAGCATGACAACTTGCCAGATATTACATTACTGAAACAGTTTCAGTCATGTCTTTTTACTTTGGTGTTGGTAATGCCACTATTGCGTCACTTCTTGATCTCTGTTGTGGTCGTTTTCTTGATGACTCCCCTCATATCACCAAGGAACATTTACAGTATAACCCTGTGTTTTTTTATACTCTTCTGCTGAGTGATACCCTTTTTAAAATGACGTCCTTTGTAACCTTTCCCCAAACTATAGCTTAGGCTAGAGGGTGAAAATGAGCAAATGTCAACAAAATATTTCCCTGCGTTTTTTTTTTCTATTCCTTATAATTGGAAAAACTCAACTATATTGTAATGCATGAAAGAAACAAACATCTAAAGACTTTTTTTCCTTAAAAGTACACACTTGGATGTGAGCGGTCCTGAGGGTGTTTATCAAAATGTGTGTCCCAGTCAGAGGGAGAGCTAATGTTTGCAAAATGACAGATTGTCTCTTCAGCCCGCTGTGTGTTCATGTGGTGTCACTCATTTGTCTCCAGTACACTCCTCCCACTACCTCTTACACACACACACACACACACACACACACACACACACACACACACACACACACACACACACACACACACACACACACACACTTTTAAGATCTCTGGACAGCCTCGCTTGTGTTTGATTGTACCACCATGATCTAATGGCTTTATTGACCTGAAACCCAAGGACTCCAAAGTGCCATCCTCCCACAGAAAGGCCTGACTAAATGAAAGTCCTTCTCCTTTTCCTCATCTCATCTTCAGCACTCTTTTTTTTTTCTTCCTTCTTCTCCTTGACGTACAATCCCTTCTCTTCGTGATTGTCTCTCTTCTGCTCAATCTCACTGCAATCTTGTGCTCCTCTCTTAAAGTCAGCAGGGGAGGTGATCATGTGAGACATAAGAAATGAGAATGGAAAAGCTGACAGGGAAAAGTCCAGCACAAATGTGAAATTCTGTAGTGTCGGGTAAAAGTCTGCATAATCATACGGTTTAAATGGACAACATTGGACCACATGACCATTATTTTACCTAACTTTTATTGTTGTTTCCTTTTATAAATGTAAGTTTGGAAGAAAAGGCTTGAAAAGCCATTGAGTCTTATGGGTATTGTGTCCTTTAAGTGACTGGTGATGAAGCATTTGAAGAAGCTCACAGGAACCCTGCTGGCCATAGTGCTTCCCTCTAAGGGTGTTTTTTTGGGAACAGGGGGTGCCTATTGGAGCGAGCGGGGGAGCTGGCTTCCTGGGAGGACATGTTGCTCCCCAGTTCATTCCTCTCCATCCCCGGACACCTTTCTCTGTCTGCTCCATCACGCTGCCACACCTGTGGGACCTCGGAGAGTGGGGACGGCGCTGGGGAATGGGGAGAATTTCCCAGCCCCACTGTCCTATAACGTCCTTGGCCCCCATTTTATTGTACAACTTGGACACTTTCATGTGTGTGCATGTGGGGGGGGACTGGCTGCTTTCCGGAGGAGAGTTGGGCTACGCCGGATGGCCCCTTTCAGTTGTCCCAGTTTTAAATGCACTTGAGAACAACATGCAACAATGTGGCATCTGTGCAGGTGGAGGCAGGCTCTGGGTCTTTTTCACTCCCGTTCTCTGATGGCCATCTAGGGTTTGAAGCCTGGAGGAGGAGTGGCCCACCTAGTCGGGGTCTGGGCTGGGTGTTGGGTCCTGGGTGTTGGCCGGGGATGGGGCACTGGCACCTCTTCTCTCCCTGGAATATGGGGGTGGGGCTCCAGTAAGGAGGGCAGGGTGTGGGAGAAGCAGTGCCTCTGGGTTCGTGGGGTGGGCTCTGGTTGTCTGGGACGTTCGTTCATGTTGACACCATCTCCGGGTGGATGGGGTCGCGGGTCGTCTGGCCTAGGATCAGGGCAGGTGGTTGGGGCTGGAGTATGGACCAGGTAGGTCGGGTTTGGATGGTGGTTCTGATTCTGATTGTATGCTGAACACAGTTAGCTGTACACTTAGGCTGGATGTGATGTCAGAAATGTTTTTTATAGCTTTCTCTGATTGCTTTTTTCAAAGTGTTGGCAATGAAGTTATGTCCACCACAGTGGGGGTCAGACCTTAAACGTATTTTTTTAAATGCAGACTTGGTTTCATGCTACATGTGGACTTCTTCTATATCAAGCTCCAGAAGAAGAACATGATGTCATTCCACATCAAACGGAGCATCTAGAAGGTTTTACAGACAGACATATCAAACTGCAGGTAATAAATATTCCTGCTAGCAATATGACCATCACTTTTTCATCATTATCTCTTTCCCAATTTTAGATTTTTATTATGTCTTCTTTGTCCTTCACAGAAATACTCTCCATTCCATGGGTGAGCAAAGCAGTGAGACATGTCAGCAAAGAAGCGTCGGTTCCTCAGTTCAGAGCATCGTCTAAGTGTTGTGCAGGCGATGACTATATGTTGGACAAATCTGTCACTGAACATGTCTCAATGGAGGTTGTAATATTTATTAGAGGATAAACGTGTTTTAAAATATAATACCTATACCTGCATATCCCGCATGGATACGCCGGTATAGATGATGAATGCCAATCACCTAATCCCCAATGACAATGACAATATTTCAAATCATATCACACTTGCAGCTCTCAAAACGTCAAAATATGCATTTTCAAAATCACGCAGTGATGGAAGGTAAAAGTGTCAATTACATGTCATTCTTCTTCTGTATATTTTAGTTTGTCTGTGCAACCTAGTTGCAGGGAGACATGTTTAAGAAACATCCCAGGTCAGTTGCTGAAGATGCACTGCAACAACACCAAGAAGGCCTACAAAGTGCTGAATGGAAGAAAGCCGAGGCCATAACTTGGTCTCCACTACAGCAAAGAGGAGTTCAGAGCCTTTTGGGGTGCTGTTGTGGACAGGTGGTTTATGGAGAACAATCCAGAAGAGGTCTTTTCAGAAACTATGACTCTTTTAAAGATCCCCACATCCATGACCAGAGCAGAAGCTGAGAAGTGCTTCTCAACCTTGGAAAGGATGAAACTGTTCTCCGAGACGCTGTGAGCCAGGAGAGGCTGGATGCCATGCACTTCAATGAAAACACACGTTTGTGAAATGACTGATTTCAATCAGAAGTCACTGAAAACTTTTCTGCCGTGAATGAGAGGAAAGCAAATCTTATGTACAAGTAGATTTTTGTTTTGTGTTTTAATCCCTGACCTTTAGTACCTTTAGTTTTTCATCACCAGCCTCCACTGCCATGGAGTATTGTCTGAGCGATGGCAGAGACAACATGCAGACGAGCTGAAGGCCAGTATTAACCTGGGCTTCATTAACATCTCAGCAGAGCCACAGGCTGATCACCTCCATGCCACTCTCCAATTAGGCAGTGATTAATTCAAAAGGAGCTGGACCAAGCATTACCAGGAGGGATGTTCTGCACCTCTGCTTGCATGTTGCAGCGAGCGTTTCATAATCAGCATAAAGACAGTGGTTATGTTACTGTCCACAAACTATCCGGTAGCTTATCTCTCATAGGGATTACAACTTTAAAAGGCATGAGTGGGAGTTGTAAAACTCCAAAAACGACATTGCAACTGTTTGCGCTTGTAAACTGGATGTATGTTACACCTGCAGACAGCATACTTTGCAACAAAGTTTCTTCTTGAAAGGATTTCTTCTATTGTCACATGAAAGAAAACCCTGAGGTCTTCTTACCTCTCTAAGTGTCGTATCACAGAACCACTTGAGGGAAAACAGTTATCCGTTGTCCTCGCCGACCGTAAATTAATTCCAGAACGGGGTTTAATCATCTAAGTCTCCTGCGAACATTCTCGCTTGAGTAATAAAACTGCAGTGTAGGTGTGGAAAATCTCAAAGGTGTTTCTGCTGTCCTAACAGGTTGAGATTTCTGCATGTCTGTGTTGTTTTTGGAGTTGTATTATAGATTTGCTCCAGCAAAAATCTAATTTCTGTGTTTTAAGGCGGCATTCAAGAGTCACATTGACAAGGAGGGGACGTTTCTGTACACGCTCAGGGATGGGCAGAAGTCAGGTGATAAAAATAAAAAAGAACACAGTGCCTTGCAAATTGTTTTTTACCCTCTCTGGCCTTTTATTAATTTTATTTCATTCACCGTTTTAATCTAAAAAAAAAAATTCTAATCTTATTTTATGTGATGGATCGGCACAAAGTAGTCCAAGTTGAGAGTCATTTTATTATGCACACTGAAGTTTGCATCTTGAAATGGTGCAAACATTTCAAGGTGCATTTTAATTCTATCTTGTGAGGCAGCAAAACAAAGAAAATGCTCATGGGAGGTAATGGGGGGGGGGGAGTTTGCAGTGCACTGTATTTGATTAACTGAAGGCCCTACAGCAGCAACAATGTAAATACAGACATATAAACAAGACAGACAGAAACAAATCAGGACCTGGTTAAAAGGAAAGCTTCATGTGAATCCCAAAAAGTAAGAAAATGTGTATTTGCTTAAATATGTCTTCATTGTCACAATGTTTCTTGGCAGCACTTCCTTAGATAGATTTTTCTTTTCAACTGGTATTAAATAACCAACTAAATTTGATTTTACTGTTTTTTGATCTAAATCTGACAGTATAGATGGTCTCACTGAGATGAACTGAAAAAAATATGAATTGATCTGCCTTTGGATTTTATTTGATTGGATGTGAACTGCAACTGTTCATCTTGTAAAGTCCCTTGAGGTGATATTAGTTTTTGTGCATTGGCAGCATATAAACAAACTGAAATAAAAGTAATTAAATCCGGCCACCTGATGGGAATAGCATTGAGATATTTTTGTGCTGCTCCTTATTTATGTAGCATGACCATTTGTTTCATTTGCAGCAGTGTGTTTATTGACTTTCACCTGGTATCAGATTGATGTTTCCTTCATTTGTTTGGTTATTCATGTGTTTGCATTAGTTTTATGAAGACACAACACACCGAGTCCTCCCAGCGAAGCTTTTAATGTAACAGTTCTGCAGACACCGTGCAATCTAAAAAAAAAAAAAAAAGGCTAATTTTGTCCGCAAAGTGGACCTTGACCTGATCATGTTTCATTTTGAAAGTTGTTTTTTTGACAGATTACTGACCAGGATGACACTGTCGGGGTATGCCACGCGAGTCTGTTTCAGAAGAAAAATGAATCGCCATCTGTGCAAACACCCTGAGCGGTTTATGTAATGCGGTGCGTTTCAAGGACATATAGGGCAGTCATTTTATTTTTTATTTATTTTTTTGCCATTTAATTTTTCAAGCCTGAAAAAATAAAACAGAAAGGAGGATCCACCAAGCACCTGAGAGAGGATGTGAGATTGTCATTCAGCAGGCATCTGATGACTGTCAGGCATTTCTCCTCTACTGCAGATATGACGCAAACACATTCTCGTCTCTTGCTTCTCTCCGCTGTGTCATCCCCCCCCCCTTTCCATTTTTCCCTCTTATGTCCTTACTTTTGTCTCTTTTCCTTGTCTCGCTTCACGCTGCGTGTTTCTGTTTTTCCGTCTTACCCTTCTTTCCCTCTTTTTTTGTTTTTTACACTACAGATTTTTACCCCCTGTTCTCTCCATCCTCTCAGAGGAGATGAGTGGGTGGAGTGAAACATTGGGCCCTGGAGATCGTTTTGCCATCCGTTCTTCAGATGGTGTGCCCTTTGTGTGTGTGTGTGTGGTGTCTGTGTAGTAAGAAAAGAAAATGACTCTCCCACATAAACAATCTAGGATATTGTTTTGTTGTTGTTTTACAGAGATATTAATCTCATTTAGGAGAAGACAGGCCATTTCCCCCCGCCTTTTTCCTGCTTTCCCTTCTCTTCTTGGTTTTGGCTTTTTGTTGTGATCGTGTTTACTTTTTTTCATTCCCCATTGGCATGTTTCTGAGGATATATACCCTTCACTTTTTTTCTCTTTGTGATGCAGCTGAGAGCAAAACATGTAGGCGTCCTCGCTCAGAATTTTAAAGTATCTTCTCACTTACTTTGCCTTTATCTTCAACCCTCTTTGGCCATTTTTAGAGAGAAAATCCTCTCCTCTCCTACGGAACATCTGAGTGCCTGAGTTTATGTGTGTGTTTAGCAAAACACACACACACACACAAGGACAAACAGAAGATATTTATCTCTACCGACTGCAATGCCATACACTCCAGATTGCTGCAGTATATATAGTTGGTTCCTGGCACCGGATGATGCTTTGATACAATAAAACGGCATAATAAACCAATCATTTGTGGGTTTAATACATATTTCTAAGGTAAATATCTACCTCTTTTTTATGTTTTCACAACTTAACATTTGAGATGTAACATTGTAAATAAGTCCCAACGCTCCTGCATGACTATGGACATGACCAGGTAAGTTGCAATGAAAAGAGCTACAGGAGTCCTGCTAGTGTTTTAAAACTGTTCAGGGGTGTTGATGTTTCATCTGTAGAAATCGTAGATACACATCATGGATGAGCATTTTTAAAGAAAAAAGCTGTTATTCACTGTCATACTTCATGGACTGGGTTCAAGGAAATGAATCCTGATGTATCTTCCAAGGTTTTCTACAACGACTCGCTCACAGGCTGTCGTAAATAACATATTTATGAGATTTAAATATTCGCAAAAACATTTTTGCTTCCTTGAATAAACATTGTGTATAGCTTAAATTTTGTTCTCACTAAGAAAAACTCTTATTTCAGATCTCTATAATTAAAATTATTTAATTATGTATATAAGTCACCTTAAATCTCTTCTTCTTTATTTTATTTTATTTATTTTTTTCCCCATCCACTGTATGTATCTGGATGCACTGTGTATACTCCATGCACCTTTTCCTCCTTTGTGCACCTTCTGTTGCTTATAAGAGCCAATATCACAAGTAAACCTCTCCATTGTGAGATCAATAAAGTTCTATCTTATCTTAACTGGGATTTAACCCATTAAAACCTATTTGCCAAACTAACCTGTTGCTCATACTGGGTCGCTTCTTATCATTCAGGCCCGAAAAAGCGGCGTTTATAACTACATGATTACAGGCTGTTTCGCCTGCTTTCCAAAGTGCAGCGTGAAAGTGAACCAAATCAAACTGTGTCATTTTTTGGCATTTCCTACGACTCTCCTGGCCTGAAAAGAACCTCAGACAATGTACAGAAGGGGAGGTGGTGGCTGCTTGAGCCTTCATGACCTCCATCAAGTTTTAATGACTAAAAATGATAAGGGTGAAAAAAATGATTTTATTGCACAATCCAGCGTTAATGTAGAAGAGCAAACTTCACTCAGGTCTAGGTCTACATCTGCAAACATCTGAGTTCCTTTTTCCAAGGCATGACACCCATCAACCAAACTGCTGTTACTGAACCACCTTAAAATGTGAAAGGAGTCCATTCTTCTATATTGTGTTCACACAGGATGGATATGATGCCGTAGGCTCATACAGAGGCTTCATTTATAGGCCCAAAACACATTTGGGTCCATATATGTCATTCCTGACTTTGGTTCTGACACATTACCGACCCGACCTTTGACCTTCCTCACTGTATTTTAAAGCAGATCTCCGTTTGTGTCCTTTTTGTCCACCCATTAGTCCTCCCATCAGACAAGGTTCATGTTTCACCTAGCCCTAGGCTGTTAGGCCTGCATTACACTCTGCTGCCTGGAAGATTAATGCCTGTCTTATTCCCAGTCTAACAGACTACTAATAGCAGAAAGAGACAAATACTCCCAGTGGTTGAGAGCTCATTTTTGTCTTCTTTTAATTTTTTTTTTTTTGTTCTCCTGAACAAAGATCTATAATGTATGACTAAAATGCAATTATTTGTTTGTTATTATTTTTTTCCTCATGTTTGTTCCACATATCAAGTAAAGGTCATTCTCACTTTTCCCTCTGAGACATCTGCAGAGTGCATCTGTTGAACACATCTGTTCAGCTCACTGACCTCAGATCTGTGCAGAAAAGACCTCCAGTAAATTTTAAGCACAACTTGTGAGCAGGACAGAAGTCGACACTCTATTTTCAGTCAGTGGATGAATGACTTTGAAACTTTGCACCATCGCCGAAACAAACGGATACCTCTTTGGCTCACCAAGCGGGTACTTTTTGAGAGGCTGAGTTTAAACCCATTTCATATCCTACTTTCAGTTTCCTTAAATCAGGATCTGTAACTTGATTTGGAGACAAAAACCTACTCTACATTTTATCATGGGCTTAAAGCTTTGATATATTTTACTATTATTATCATTCATTCATCTGATGCAATTTCTTTCCATTTTAAGCCAATAAAAATCTAAACATCCATGTTACACCTCCTTTCCATTCCTATGTCTTTGTACTTGGAGCACCCTCCACTCGATTTTTTTTCATCTGGTAAGGATGCATAAAACCCCTAAAGTCAATTTAATATTTTCACTGCAATTGCATAAGCTGACCCTAAAAAAATAAAACCAAAAATCACTGTTGCTACACTAAATGGTATCCACAGCAGTTTGTATAAAATGAATGCAACCGAAGCATGTTTGTAATTTATGCTGTAATTCTTTAAATTGATCATGTTTTCTGTCTGAACCATGACTTCCGGTTTCCTTCGAGTACACATATGATGTGACACCGAGACGTGTTTCTATGATCACTTCTCAAGTTTAAAACAACTCGAACTGCAACAGACAAGATCGGCCAAGTTCAAACAAGCATGACAGGTTATCTGAAAGCCTTCATAAATGAAAAATGTACAGTGGCCCAGACGGTTCGGCAAAATACAAAAGTCACAACAAAATTAATAATAAAATGGAAGTAAAAAATAAGAATAATAAGTGACCAAGCTTTCTGGTTGTTGAATTGTGTTGTGAGTTTTGTTGTTATATTATGGCCTTTGTATTATGTTTAACCATCTCAGCCACCATAGGAAACACAGTGAAATGCTGGAACTTTACCTGAAGCTTTAGATGAAATGGAGACAAAGCTTTGCCACAACAAACATTCCAGGTAAGTCTGGCACAAAACTATATATAAATCTGGGGGGAGGGGGCACCTCATCGCTGTTATACATGGAGAAGGAGTTATGGCCCGTTTCTCTTCTAAAAGCCTCGGAAACTATTAGTGTGCATGTCAGGACTCAGTCAGCAGGGCCACGCAGCTTGCTGCCGGTCCTGTTGTCATTTCTTTTCCACAGGTGCGCTGAGTCAACTAGGGGGTGGAGCCCACACACCTGCGGGTGGTTGAGCGACACTGGCAGCACTACAAGAACTGCACGCAGACAGCAGGAAGGCGCCAGAGTGTTATCAGTGTTGGTATGCATTTAGCCGTGGCCATCCTTGATACCTATAGAAGAAGAAGAATTAATGTCCTACCTTTGTGTCTCCCAGGTTTCACCTCGTGCTCCCTCTCGAACTGTCCTCCTGAGAACCACCTACGTGCAATCCTCCAAGATAAGTTCTCAGGTCCGCCTTGTGCTGACATCCTCGTATTCCTTCCTGCTGTCTCGGATCCCTGGATTCCCCAGTGCTGCTCGGGCCTGCGAAAGTCCCACCCTCTGGTCACTCGGACACCTGTGGCTCCGTCATCACACTGAGTCCACTCCATCTCCCCGGCTTAGGTCGTCTGGCCAGTGGTAAGCTTACGCTCCATCATACGGTTCCCCGTGTCCTTACCGCATCTAATCACCACTCTCGTTCCCTTAGTGTTTCCCGGTACCGTGTCCTCCTGGTTCCTGCCCGTGTCCTCTTCTCCAGAGACTGACTCATCACTAGCTCGTTGTTAAATAAATCCTTGTTTACGAATCTGCCTGTTTTCCCCCGAGTGTTTTCTGCATGTGGGCTAAACACATCAAGTCGCCCACCATGACAGAAGAACACTCTGGCCAGACAGAAGCACTCGGTCGAACCATCACAGCGCAACAGGAACAGATTCGTGGGTTAGAAGCCGCCGTTGGTGGATTGCAGAACCAGCTTCAGGGTATGGCTGCTCAACTAGCACAGCTAGTAAACATAGCCAGTGCTAACTCTCAGCCAACCACTTCCGGGTCATCGGGCACAGCTCCCGAGCCTCTGCCTGAGATTGCGCCCTCACCGGTCACGGAGTCCTCCTCGCCGCCCCCCGAGAAATTTGCCGGGGATGCTGAAAGTTGCGGTGGTTTCTTGTTTCAATGCGCTCTAGTTTTTAATCGAGCGCCACATACTTTCGCCCCTGACTATGCCAGGATCTCTTACATTTTGCGGCTGTTAACGGGCCGTGCTCTTAGATGGGCAGAATCACGTTTTCCCGACTGCCAGCAGTTCGACTGCTCTTTCAGTGAATTTATCGCCGAGTTTAAAACAGTTTTCGCCGCCGAGGCTGATGAGACTCACGATTCCCAGCGCTTACTTACCCTGCGGCAGCGGGGCAGACGAGTCGCTGACTATGCCGTTGAATTCCGCACCGTGGCGGCAGCAGCCGGGTGGGAACAGCGGGCGCTTAAATCAGTGTTTTTACAATCCTTAGACGAGTCCCTTAAGGATGAATTTGCCCGAGTTGTAACACCGGAGTCTTTGAATGAGTGTATCGCACTGGCAGTTAGGTTAGATACCCGTCTGCGAGCCCGTGGCAAGAGCCGTCTCGAGCGAACACCAGTTTTTCGCTCAGAGGGCAACGAGCGGACTTCCGCCAGAACTGAGGCGGCTCCAGCTCCGCCCTCTCCCCCTGAGCCGATGCAGTTGGGTCGTGTTAGACTGACACCTGATGAGAAGCAGCAGCGCCTGAATTCTCGTTTGTGCTTCTATTGCGCCTCTCCCGCTCACTTTGTAAACAATTGCCCGGATCGGCCAAAAGGACAGGTCCGTCGATTGTAAAGGAGAGATCGGCGGACCAACGGCAGTTATCTCCTTCCTCACCCCCGCGTCTCTGTTTGCCTGCTGTAGTCATGTCCGGTCGAGAGACTTATCAAATGTCCGCTTTGGTCGACTCGGGATGTGATTTCAATCTTATTGACGGGAATTTTGTTAAACAGGCAGGGATTGTTCTAGTAAGGTTAGAGGCTCCTCTTCAAGTAACTGCTCTGGACGGGATGAAGCTGCCCCCCATAACTCATAAGACGGTTCCATTAGAACTAGTGGTCTCCGGTAACCACAGGGAACGTCTGTCTTTCCTCATTTTTCCTGTTAATCAGGCATCAGTAGTTTTAGGTTTCCCGTGGTTGCAACATCACAATCCAAGGATAGATTGGGTCGACCGCAGAATTGACGCCTGGTCCGCTTCCTGTCATTCTGTTTGTTTAAGTTCGGCCGTTCCTCCCTCCTGTGGTTCTGCACCTCCTTCCGCGCAGATCGATCCCGAGTTGTTAAAACTGATACCGGAACAATATCGCGATCTAGGCGAGGTTTTTAGTAAGGAGCAGGCCAGCTCTCTTCCGCCGCATCGTCCCTACGATTGCGCTATCGATCTCCTGCCTGGAGCTCCTTTGCCCTCTAGCAGACTTTATAACATCTCGCAGAACGAACGACAGGCTCTAGAAAAGTACATTAAGGAGTCTTTAGCTGCTGGGCTTATCCGCGCCTCATCTTCACCCCTAGGAGCAGGGTTTTTCTTTGTGGGCAAAAAGGACGGTTCCCTTCGGCCCTGCATCGATTACCGTGGTCTGAACGCCATCACTGTTAAGAATAAGTATCCGCTTCCCCTACTCTCCTCCGCGTTAGAACCAGTACGATCCGCCACCATCTTCACTAAGTTAGATCTTCGTAATGCTTACCACTTGGTACGGATTCGCCGGGGAGATGAGTGGAAAACGGCCTTTAAGACCCCGCTTGGACACTTTGAATACCTAGTCATGCCTTTTGGTTTGTGCAACGCCCCAGCAGTTTTTCAAGCTTTGGTTAATGACGTTCTACGTGATTTTCTCAACGTTTTTGTTTTTGTGTATCTCGACGACATCCTTATTTACTCTAGCAACCCATCAGAACACTATCAGCATGTCCGTCAAGTCCTTCAACGTCTCCGTGAGAACAAACTATTCGTTAAAGCAGAAAAATGTGAGTTCCATCAATCCACCGTCTCCTTCCTTGGCCTCATCCTAGAGGGGGGGCAGGTGCGATCCGACCCTGAAAAGATCCGTGCAGTTCTTGAATGGCCCATACCCAGGACTAGACGAGACCTTCAACGATTTTTAGGATTTGCCAACTTTTACCGTCGCTTTATCCGGGGATATAGTCAGATCGCTGCCCCCCTTCACGCCCTCACCTCAGTCAAGGTTCCATTCTCCTGGTCCCCCGATGCACAATCAGCCTTCACCAGTCTCAAGAACCGTTTTGCTCAGGCCCCCATTCTCATCTACCCAGACCCTTCCAAGCAGTTTGTCGTCGAGATCGACGCCTCCGACACAGGGGTCGGGGCCGTTCTCTCCCAGGTGTCCGCAGCTGACCAGAAACTCCACCCATGCGCCTACTTCTCCAGGCGCTTGTCCCCGGCGGAGAAGAATTACGACGTCGGGGACAGAGAGCTGTTAGCCATCAAGCTCGCCCTGGAGGAGTGGCGTCACTGGCTGGAGGGGTCCGAGCAGCCAGTACTTATTTGGACTGACCACATAAACCTAGAGTACATCCAAACAGCCAAGAGACTCAACCCCCGTCAAGCCCGCTGGTCCCTGTTTTTTTCTCGCTTTAACCTCTCCATCTCCTATCGACCCGGAACCAAGAACATCAAGCCTGATGCCCTGTCCCGCCTGCACTCCTCCCCCGACTCGGTTGAGGAACCAGCAACCATCCTGCCTCCCTCCTGTGTGTTAGGCGCTCTCCAGTGGGAGGTACAAGATCTCATCGCCCGTGCTCTACCCACTGATCCCGATCCCGGAACCGGTCCACCTAACCGCATCTACGTCCCCTCTGCTGTCAGACCTCAAGTCCTCAAATGGGCTCATGCTGAGAAATTCTCAGCCCACCCCGGAATACATCGCACCCAGACCTTCCTAGCCCGTACCTTCTGGTGGCCTTCCATGTTTCAGGACGTCAAACAGTTCGTTCTCTCCTGTCCCACCTGTGCTCAAAATAAACCCACCAATAGACCTCCTGCCGGCCTCCTTCAGCCACTGCCTGTTCCCGAGCGTCCCTGGTCCCATATCGCCCTCGACTTCGTTACCGGACTCCCGTCATCACAAGGGATGACTGTCATACTCACCATCATAGATCGTTTTTCCAAGGCCTGCCACCTCATCCCTCTCCGTAAGCTCCCGTCAGCTCTCCTCACGGCCCAGCTCCTGGTTCGTCACGTCTTCAGACTCCATGGCATACCAACTGAGATCCTGTCCGACCGTGGTCCCCAGTTCACGTCCCGAGTATGGAAGGAGTTTGCTGCAGCACTTGGAGCTCGCTACTCACTAACCTCCGGCTATCATCCTCAGACTAATGGTCAGACGGAGAGGATGAACCAGGAGCTGGAGACCACCCTACGATGCCTCACATCCAAGAATCCATCCGAGTGGAGCAAGTACCTCCCCTGGGTTGAGTACGCACACAACAGCCACATCTCCTCCGCAACTGGTCACTCCCCCTTTGAAGTATCCCTTGGTTATCAGCCCCCACTACTCCCTGAAGACAACACGCAGATCACAGTTCCCTCGGTACATGAACACATCTCTCGCTGTCGTCAAGTCTGGAACCAGACTAACCAAGCCCTCCACGAGACTGCCGAACGCAATCGCCGATTCGCTGACCAGCGGCGAGTTCCGGCCCCCGTTTATCGCCCTGGCCAGCGGGTCTGGCTCTCCACCCGTGATCTCCCCTCCCGAGCAGCCGCACGAAAGTTGTCTCCCCGTTTCTCCGGCCCATATGAGATTACCGCCATCGTCAACCCCACCACTGTCCGTCTTCGTCTCCCGTCCCACTCCCGTGTACACCCGACCTTCCACGTCTCCCTAATCAAACCCGTCCTGTCCAGTCCTCTGTGCCCTCCGGCCGAACCCCCTCCACCCACCCAGGACCATCAGGGACGTCAAATCCGACGGATCGTGGCCTCCCGTCCACGGGGTAGAGGTTTCCAATACCTCGTGGATTGGGTTGGCTGCGGTCCGGAGGAGCGTTCGTGGCTTCCTGGCTCCTCCATCCCGGACCAGTCCCTTGTCGATGCCTTCCTTACCTCCCGTCCTTCCTCGTCTTCCTCTGTGTCGCCGGGTGGCGACCCTTGAGGGGGGGGTGGTGTCAGGACTCAGTCAGCAGGGCCACGCAGCTTGCTGCCGGTCCTGTTGTCATTTCTTTTCCACAGGTGCGCTGAGTCAACTAGGGGGTGGAGCCCACACACCTGCGGGTGGTTGAGCGACACTGGCAGCACTATAAGAACTGCACGCAGACAGCAGGAAGGCGCCAGAGTGTTATCAGTGTTGGTATGCATTTAGCCTTGGCCATCCTTGATACCTATAGAAGAAGAAGAACTAATGTCCTACCTTTGTGTCTCCCAGGTTTCACCTCGTGCTCCCTCTCGAATTGTCCTCCTGAGAACCACCTACGTGCAATCCTCCAAGATAAGTTCTCAGGTCCGCCTTGTGCTGACATCCTCGTATTCCTTCCTGCTGTCTCGGATCCCTGGATTCCCCAGTGCTGCTCGGGCCTGCGAAAGTCCCACCCTCTGGTCACTCGGACACCTGTGGCTCCGTCATCACACTGAGTCCACTCCATCTCCCCGGCTTAGGTCGTCTGGCCAGTGGTAAGCTTACGCTCCATCATACGGTTCCCCGTGTCCTTACCGCATCTAATCACCACTCTCGTTCCCTTAGTGTTTCCCGGTACCGTGTCCTCCTGGTTCCTGCCCGTGTCCTCTTCTCCAGAGACTGACTCATCACTAGCTCGTTGTTAAATAAATCCTTGTTTACGAATCTGCCTGTTTTCCCCCGAGTGTTTTCTGCATGTGGGCTAAACACATCAAGTCGCCCACCATGACAGTGCATAAAGTAATTGACTCTGAAATATTGTAGTTGGATTTCTTATTTTAAATAAAAATCTAATGTCCTCTGACAGAAAGAAGAAAGTTAGTTGTGATCAGTTTTCAACCAAAATATGTGGCTAACAAAACACAAATGGTTCATCAACCACAAAATGTCTCGCTCTTGTTGCGATGACCGTTACCAAACCTAAATCCTATAAAAACAACCAAAGTCCTGTTGGCAAAAGGGTGTTGTATAAAGTAATAGCAATGACAGTGATTTGTTAAAAAAAAAGTCCTTAAAATGGGATTTTCTTCTGTTAAGAAATCATGTTTTAAATTGTTTATGGTTTAATTTTTTAAACATTTCAAACGTCAAACAATACATTATGCTTACACAATGGAAGATTGATATTAAGGCTGTTGGACAACTTTACTGGTTGCCCCAATAAAGTGTGGAGTGGGTCCCATATGTGTGTTCTCTATTCAGTGACATTAGGCCTTTCCTGCCTTGTAAATATTTTTTTCTTCTTTGACGTTGGCTGTCCATAGGTTACTCTGGATTGCTTTTTCCTGTTTCTGGTTTTTCTTTCTAACCCAGAGAACACAAGGCAATAGCTAACAGGACAATAGCTCAATAGCTCCATAAGTCCACCAGTCTCACTGAGACCACACACACACAGACAGAGCCATAACTATCGTGTTATTGTACTGTGCTACAAGAATTAAACTGAAATTAACCAAACCTTAATATGCCTATGAGCAATGGTGTCTCGTAAGGCTTTTGGCAGTAATTACATAAATAAAGCCTTATTATTCACTTCCTCTTTCGTGGGATAGCATTCAGTGGGTTCATTACATTTCCGTTAGGAATTCATGCAGAACAAAAACTCAATTTAAAGGTTAACTAAGAATTATTAAGTGTAATCATGCCACAATAGATTATAATCATTGTTAATCCACAACCTGTCCAAAAATACTTCAGTGTCCATTATGCAGCAATAAATGAGGATGCTTGTTTTAATTTTTTTCATGCGTTCTTTTTAAATGAGCTGAGACTGCAGTCAGTTAAGTGTAGAGAAGCTTTTTGTCCTCATATTACAGAGCTCAACACTCAGTCTTCTACTTGTGATGTCAGAGTCATTGGAACAAGCAGATAAACGCAGGATGTAACTCTCTTCACCCACTTTTCAAATGTGCCGTGATGAGTTGTCCTGCGGGAGTCAAGAGTCTTTTTACTGTCACCGTGGCGAAATTTCCCTTTGGCCACTCCGGTTCACATTACACATAATGAAGGCAAACGGACAAACAGGCAATGAACAAGGGTTACAGTGGGGTTTTTTTTTGTTTTGTTTTTTTCAGCGTTCAGGAGAGTCACAGATAACAGATAATGAGGTAGTAAGGTGCTTATTGTGCAATGATGATTGAGGGTTTGTTTACAGAAATGTGCATGTAGATATTCTGGAATGATAGTGTGCAAGTAGGCAGTAACATTAAGGTGATTGTAACGTATGACGGGTTAGTAACAGTGGGGGTGATTTTAAAGCGTTGGACTGCAGTCTTCCATCAGGGGGCGATTGCCCTCACAGCTCTTGGGAAGAAGCTGTTTCTAAGCTTACTTGTTTTGACTTTGAGGCTTCTGGAGCGTTTACCTGATGGGAGAGGGGCAAACAGCACATTCCCTGCGTGATGGGATCAGTGGAGATGTGTCTGACTCTTCTTTGGACTCCTTCTGCATAAATTGAGTCTAAATCCTGTAGATCAGGGGTGTCAAACTCATTTTTGTTGAGGGGCCGCATACAGCTTAATCTGATCTCAAGAGGGCCACATGAGTTAACTCATTGCAAGATTAAATAGAACTAATAAATGTGGACTTGTTGATTTTTATATTAAGTTAATTTCACTTTTACACAATATTTTATGAATAACCTCAGCGTTTTTTTTAAAAAAATGTGCAATTTCAACAATACTTTTACTCAGTTAAACATTTACTTGTGCATTATGCATAAGAACTGATCACAGTGATTATACAATGTTGAAAAACATTTATTCACATTTTTTGGAACTTAAAAACACTGTCCTGCATGACAAAATACATCAAACAGATAAAAATTAAGAAATGATTTGAATTTTTCCACACCTGAAGCTTAATCTGCTAATTAAAACACAGCGCCCCTCGTGGACAATATAGGAACTGCATATTTTCAATTAAACAAAGTACATGTTTTTTTCAATAATTGTTTTATCATTCTCTTCCTTTTATCTTGTCCACTTGTGAAAGTCAAATCTGATGAGCTCTTTGTGGCATCTTATTGCCACATTGCCAGACAGGACACTGGAAAAAAAACAACAACAAAAAAAAAACAACATTTTTTTTTTTTTTTTTTAAATGATAATGCATTTAGCCACAGGGCCGGACTAAATTGTTCGGCGGGCCGGATCCGGCCCACGGGCCGTATGTTTGACACCCCTGCTGTAGATGGTGTCCCACAATCCCCTGCGCTTTTCTCACCACCCGTGCTAAGTCCTTCCTCTCGTGGACTGTGCAGCTCCCATACCACACAGTTATGCTGAGACATAAAACACTTTCTATGGTAGCTCTGTAGAAGTTTTTCAGCAGTTTAGTGGAAGGTCGAGACCTTTTCAGTTTCTTGATGAAGAAGAGCCGTTATTGGCCCTTCTCCACCAGGTGGGAGGTGTTCGCAGTCCAGGAGAGGCCGGAGGAGATGTGGATGCCCAGGAACCTAATGCTGTCCACACGCTCCACTACCTTCCCCTGTATGTATAGAGGAGCATGTTCACTCCTCCTGGACCTCCTGTAGTCTATTATTAACATCTCACCAACTTATCTTCGGGACCTTTAATTCATAGTCTACTGTCAAGCATGCATACTTCCTTGTCTGGGATTAAAGTTTTTAAAAATAGTTGGTTCAAGAAATTTTCTAAAGGTCTCCATACATTTCCAAACTCATCTGCCTTTCATTTGACAAAATCAGTTAATATCAAAGACACAAGGTTCTTTGCATGGATACCTACTAGACAGAGTTTTCAATCACAGGCAACTTTTAATGCAACAATGTCAAAGATAGTACATACTACCATCTTTCAGCATCTCTGGAATTTGGGGCAAACTATACACTACAAGGTACCTTTACCTTCATAAGACCACAAACATCTGGAATGCCAGCGGACCATTCATTTAGCCTTAGAGATGTAAGTCCTCATTAACCACTTGTATTGTGATAGTGCCGGTAATGTATTTCTTGATTGCTTCTCAGCTATTAAACATGCCCTTTCACACACGTCTGGGTGTGTGTCTTCTTGTATAGCAGTCTTTCATGCCTCTAATCTGTTAAAATACTAGAATCTTTGTCATAGGTGGCAAATTCAGTAGAAAACAAGAGAAATTTGCTTAAACCTTTCCACATTTGTCAAAACTTGCTCCTATTCTGGGCTTTGTGTTGTTCCAAAATTAATTGAATTTTAACTAAATATTTTACTTTTCTACAAACTCATAGCAATATGACATCTGTCAATGGCATGTAAATTAACTATCACTGGCAATGACTTAACAAAACTCCATTTCAGGAAAATCTACACTAATACCTTAAAAAACAACATTAAATCAGCACATACTATATGACTGAGACACTTTATTATTCCCTTTCACCAACAGTTGCAGTTGATTCAGTTTTTGGTGGGACGTGAACTGTATTGTGTCCTTGTCCCTCGTCCTGGGGTTGTTCATTCTCATGAACCAAAATCTGCTTTTTGAAGGAAAGAAGAAACCTTTTATATTTATATTTATGGATTGTATCCACTTTTCCCGAGGATATTTGGACAAAGAATGCTCACTCCAAACTTATTTGTATAGAGACTTTTTAAATGTTTTGGGTGATTTGTTTTTTACGTACATATTAGCTTTCATGGCATCCCATTTGTAATACAAAGACTTTCATACGCTATTGGCCCACATTTTGCTATTCCCATAAACCCTCTCCCAAACCTTGCAGACAGCCATTCTAGGAGACTTGAATCTGTTGTCTCTCACTCGGTTCTTTCTGAAAACGCTTCGATACCTTTCCAGAAGTCTTTGTCAATTCTGGTCGCTCGCACTTGAGCAACCTGCAGTTAGTGCACTGCTGTTTTTAAAAGACATGAAGGACCATTCTCCTAGATGCCTTGTAGGTCAGACGCAAATCAATGACCCACTCACCACTGTCCTGTGTCGTCAGAAGCTATTGCTTGGTTTGAGTGGAGTTCTTGGTCACCTGAATCAAGAGACTGCTGAGGTAATTTCTCTGGAATGTGTCGGAGGACCGAACTGTAAACACTGGGGAGTTGGAAACACAATCTTCCTCCTTCGTTTAGTGATGGCTTTTCTCTTTTGACCAAGATGGCTTCTTTCACCCTCCTTTCAAACCTGCAATCCCGGTCCAAAATCTGGACATTATTGTGGTCTAAAGTGTGCCCTTTGTTCTTGAGGTGCAAGTGGACATCTGAATATTGCCCTGAGTTGCTGGCCCTCCTGTGCTGTACCATGTGTTTATGTAGCTGCTGTTTAGTTTCTCCAATGTAGGAGTCTGAGCAGTCCTCGCTGCATTGGACCATAAATACAACACCACTCAGCTGTGGTTTGGGTGTTCTGTCTTTGGGATGTACCAGTTTTTGTCTGAGTGTTATTAGGTTTGGGATTTACTGGAATGTTGTGTTTGGAGTTTCTCAGAAACTCCAGACACATATGGAATGATACTGTTCTTGCATCTCTTTGTTCTCTCCTCTGTGTTTGATGCTGTGTTGTTTTGTTCTGCCAGCTTTATTGGCTGATTTGATAAAGGCCCATTTTGGGTAACCACAAGCTTGCAGTGATTTCCTGGCATGCTTGTGTTCTTTTTGTTTCTACTCTGTAGCAGAGGGAATGTTGTCAGCCTGGTATGACAGAGAGTTTGTGCTCCAGTGGGTGATGTGAATTAAAATGCAGATATTGATTGTATTGAATTATTGAACTGAAGTACCATTTAAATTGAGTTAAAGAGCTGCTATATCATCAAATTGATATGAGGTTTTTTGTACTTCAGGGATTACCGCAGTGACAATCATTTGAGATTAACAGAATGACATTCAAAAACATTTAACAAAAACTAAAATTAAGATTTCAACCACTGATTTCATGAATGTGGGTTATATAAAACACCAATGCCTGTTGATGTATAGTCAACATTTACCAAGAATCAAACTGGAAGCCTTTCGCCACAATACAGTGGCCAATGTGATGTTTAATCTAGCTAATTTGCATTTTATATGCATAAATGCATATGTGTTGTAACCACTATATTCAAACTAACAATCTGTACTTAGAATCTATTTGAAACACAATTTAATTTTCACATTTTGTAAATAAATCCAGGCAGTAAGGGCTTAAAGCCACTAAAGCTTTGCTTGAGGAAAGATGCATATGACTCAGAGGACCTTGGTTAACCTCTGGTTTCCACTATAAAAGGCATACAAGTAGCAGATCTAATCCACCAAACATTGGCGTGATTTGCAAAATCATCTTTCATACGGACAGCTGGGTATGTGTGAGTCATTTATCTGGAGGAAATGGCAGCAGTATGCTTTATGGAAAGAAAAAAAACAACAACAACATGGCGGGGTTAGTGTGATGCTCGAGTAGTGTTCTGCACACCAGTCTGGGGTTGTGCCCCTTATGGCACATCCTTCTTTTTTATTTAATTTAACCTTTATTTATCCAGATAAAAGACCCAGTGAGATTGAGACCTCTTTTACAAGGGTGACCTGGCTTCTTAATAGCAAAAAAGTAGTTAGGTCATACTGGGATTGGATTTATTATCTGTTAAAATAATATTTTATGTGCAAGTATCTTAAGCCAAAACCTTTTTAATACATGTAGGCTGTAACTGTACATTGATTTGTGTGCAAATCTTTGTACAAATAATAGGAAATTGACTCTGAACAGCATCAGTTTTGATTGACATCCCGCCTTATCTTTAGCGATGCATCAAATACAAAGATGTATTTGATGCATCTTTGTATCCAATGAAATGGTATGTCCTCTGAAATGATGGAAACACGAGACATACCAGTGTGCAGCGTGTGTTTCACTGATGGATCCGAGGATGTCTCAAAAGTTCAGACTTTGCTTGAGGCTGGCAGTCTCATCCCGAGCAGACTAACGCTGACAGATTCTCGCAGAGGGGGGAAAAAAAAGAAGACGGAGAGCAAGTGGCACAATGATATGTTTATTGAGAGGCTTTGGATAATAGAAAAGGGGTGGCTGCTCCTGCTGCTGGAATGTTACAACGGTTGACATGGACATCGATTCCCTTACCTAAGCAAACACTCACTCGATCATAATCGCACGCATGACCAAACACTCACCACCCGATCACTCTTTTGAGAGAAAAAACTTACGGCAATGCACGGGACGAGACGGTATCACAGGTTCTACGAGGTTCAATTCTACATGAGAAAATTCACAGTCACATATAGGGGAGTTTTTTTTTTTTTCCTTCTTAGGCACAGCAAAAGCAATAAAGATGTGCATCTCAACATCAGCAAAATAATGAGAAAAGTAAAACACGTTTCGTTAAACTTTAAAGGGGCCGAGACGAACTGAGTTTTTACCATCATTCTGCAGTCCGAACATTGTTTTTATTCTCAAAAAAAGCAAGGCTGCACTTAGAACAAGCAGAGGGTATATTTGCTTTAAATGAGCAGGGAAAGCAAATGTTTCTCTCTTTTTTTCTGTAATTAACTCAAAGTAAGGACTCAGTTCATCTAGCTCCCCTTTTATACATACATTTTAAATCCAGCTCTTCATATACATATACACATTTAGGATTTTGCAAAATATGGGACTAGAACATTTAATATAAATGTAATCCCAGGTCAAACAAAGCAATGGCTATTAAAGCAGTTTTTAAGTCTACACACACCTCCACTGGTCTCCTCCAGCACTTCAAATAATCAAATACGAATTAATCACACAGACAAAATCACTGACAAATACTTATTGGAGCCGTTTTAGCTCCTTTTCTAGATTTGCCGTTCACCTTCAGAGTTCGCTAGCTTGTTTATGCCTGTGTGGGACGCTCACTCTTTGGATGACCGTGTGCTCAGAGGAAAGAGTCTGAAGCTCTCTTGCAAACCCCACCTCTCTCATTGAAAAACATCTACTTCAGCAGCTGGACTGAGAAAAAACTAGATAGCTCTTTGACGGGATGTAGCACACATTTGTAGCCTTGCACTCGACAGAGGAGCACAGCTGAGTTGTAAGCTGGTGTTTTTTTTTTTTTTCTTCATTTGTGTCACAGGAAGTAAGCACATTTGTTTCAGTGGGAATATGTTTGTTAGTTTGTTATTTACTCCGCTAGCCTAAGGGAGTCACACAATCAAACAAGGAAGCATTGAGGCGAACAGTTTTCGAGTACTGTGACAACACTGAGAAGGCAGAAAACAGAACGCAGCCAAACACTGAGAAATATTGCTGGCATTGAGGAGTCGGTTCTTACACAAATACTAATCTACGGAACATCTATCTAATGATTTGTTTCCTTTAAATTGGAATCACCGACGTCTTCAAGTGACGACACAAAACTGTTCTGACAGGTCAAGGTGGAGGTAACCCATTTACTGGACTTCTGGTGCGTTTGCATTATATCAAAACCATAATATTAAATAGTAGTCAGACCCGGAGAAGTTGCAAGAGCATCACAACTTAATATTTTGTCATATTTACTGATTAACCTGGCTCTAATGTTGCTAAACAACCAAGGGTCTGCAAGTTTGCTAAAATGTATCACAGTAAATTGTCAACCTGTTCTCTTCCTCAAAAATGTCAGTGCAAGACAAATGTTTCCTTCGATTAAAGCCAACAATGACACAACACACTTTAAGGGTGTTGACATAAAGTCCATGTATGAGTATTGCAATTATACAATCATAGAGGACGTTCAAGCGTTACCTTTGTACTCATCTGATACTTTAGCATGTGTGATTTTATCTCCAGCTTTGTGAGGCACACATTGAATGTGAACTCTAACCTATAGACCTGTCTTTTTGCATGAAAATGTATCACATAATACATTTCTTTTATTCTTATGAAATGTACATAAATGCAACAGTGATCCGATAGGATCGTTGCTTAAGCTCATGTTATGTTATGCATACGCTCAGTCTGCACTGAGGATGTGTAAAATCACACCATGACTGTCTGTGTTTTTCAACTACTGAAAACTTTCCCAAAAAAAAATTGTCTTTCTTGTAAGGAAAAGTCTTCTTTCGGCCAGCTGACCAGCAATGCTCAGCAACTGATTGAGGAGGCGGCAATACAGGTAACTCAATCACTTCCTCTGACCTCTTGTTAAAAATATTTGAAACCTTAGCAATTTTGAAACCATAATTTCTTGAAAAGTGATTAGCAAATATTATAATCACCGGACGAGCTATCCAGACTTGTCTGTGTTCTAGGACTCTTGATCTTCAGATTTAGAAATGTCTTTACTATGAACCTAAAACTGAACCCTTCCTTTTTCATAACCCCTGACTTTGACAAAAGTTGACAAATGCTGAGAAACAGAGCCTTGACTTGCAGGTTACTACTTACTCCAGGTTTATGTCAGGAATCTGAAAATACTTTTACAAAAACAACCAGGCCAGTATAATGAAGTCTCCACCTAGCTTTAGCCATCCAAATAAATGAACAAGAAAAGGACAAAACACAACATTATCTGAATTCTCTATTGAGGAGGAGTAACAAATTTGGTTTGACCTCACAGTTTCCTGGAGAGGACTTTGTGAGCTGCATTCCTAAAAGGATCCAGACCCTGCTTCAGAAAAGCCTGAACAGTATTGAATGTAGTTACTTCAAAGAACTTAGATTAAAAATCTTCTCTTTAAACATCTTCACACAGTTAGACAGAGAAATGTCAAATTCCTGATATATGGGGAATTTGAGGCATCTTCTCCTTTTTTCTACCGGTTCACACTCTGCCTCTATTCTGAATGTCTGTGCCAGTAGCTAAATTAGCTACCACAGTGATTCTATTGCTTTATACACAGGAAATTATGATAAAAGGCTGGATGCTAAATGGCAAAGAATTTAGCCTAAACATGTCAATTTGAGATAAACGTTTGATCTTCAATGCTAAAATGCATTAATCACAGTGGAGATGGCATTATGGCACAACTTGTGTGAGGGTGTATTCCTGCATAAGAGACAGCTGTGTTTGTTTGCTAGATAAGCCTTCGCCTGGATGTGCTGCTTCCAGTGTTTTTGGGCGAGTGTCTGTGTCAGCTCACCAGCTAGAGTTTGATTCTCACCACGGGGATTTTTCAATCCCACAATGCACTGGGAGTGGCGCCAAATGAGGAAGCAGCATTAGCTGCATCTATGGGTAACGAATCACAGTTTGTGTGCTAGGAAAAAAAAAAAAAATCTAAAAGAATAAAGTGCTTTCTGTTTTTTTCCCCCGTCCTTGGAGGCTGATTATTGTTCAGATGCCCATCAGCATTTATTGGGTCAGTAAGAGCTAATCCTAGACTTCTGTGAATAATGTGCGCACATTTCCCCAACGCAAGAGCAAATAACAGATCACAAAGAAAACTGATGAGCGATTTAAAAAGAGGACGATTCCGCCACTCTTTCCTTTTTTGTGTCTGAGCCGACAAAGAAAAAGAAACATCTAGAAATCCTGGGTTTGGAATAAATTCTCCTCTAAATGTAAATCATTTACTGGCTGAAGGAAACACTTTTTCCAAGTTCAGGTCTGTTCGTCTAAGAGAACGATCACATCTCCTTCTAGATGCTTTCTTAAGTGCTAAATAATGTCTTTAAAGTGAATAGATTTAAGGTTTCTTGACAGCTTATACAGTAAAAGCTCAAGAATGAGAGACAAAATTAAGGTGCTATGAGTGAAAAAGGAGGCATTTAAGTATTATCTCAATTAATTATAACATGTTTTCTTTCTGCAGTAAAGCAGACTGGTTCAATTAAGTTTTGGTATTTATCTGTATATCCTTAAACTATAAACACTAATTTACTAATGTGCACTATTTAATCAATATTTAATCTAGAAATCTGTATCTTATAGTTAAATATTGCCCTGCATCACTTACATTTAGCTAATTGTAGATGCCCATTTAATGACATCAAGGAAGAAATTTACTAATTAGACAAATCTGGTTCTCTGGTAATTCTACTAGATGTCACAAATGTATGTCTGGTTTTAGAAGAACAGGGCAGCTGCTTCAAATCTCGCAGTGAGTCTGCATATACTGTAGAAATATAAACAAAACATAAAGACATCTTCCATTCCCTTAAGCCCTTCATAAGCAGGTCTGGAACAAACCTTGCCAAACCCTACACACCAATCACAGTCCGATCCATGCAACCAACACCTTCATGTGAGATTTGGAAAATGATTTTAAAAAAGGGTAAGAAAGAATGTAGGCCCAAGTTTAAGGTCTTTATGTGATGCTTTCAAATAGGTTTAGTCCTGTTGGGCATTTTAGCGTCCCCTGCTATTGTAATCCCAGCAACTGGAGGCTGATCTCCCATAAACTTAGTCGAAGCTGGGAGTCAAATGGAGACGCGCTGGTCATCTCCCTTCGCCCGTTGGCCCAATAGCCTCCTCCAAGATCCCCATTAAGGGCTGGTGACAAAGCAGCTGACAGTACAGTGGCAGCGCCCTCTGCAGGAGTCTAGGGAAAACATAAATATGTATATGTATACATGAAATCCTTTAAAATCACAAGAAGCAACAGTATTAGTGCACAAATATCTGAAACAAAAGCAATAACCAAACTGCCGCCAGATTAATGTTCAGTAGAAAAAAATATAGCATGACAATGATTCATGTGCCTAAAAGTAAAAAGGCTGAATCCATGGCAGGCTAATAAAAGAGAAAAAATAAGTCTCATACAAAGTGTGAGTTGCTCCACACATAAATGATGGGTATAGTCTCATTGAAATAAATTAAAAAAAAAAAATTCTCTGTCACCAGAAACCCATTTTAAAACACCTCTTGAAAGCATGAAAATAACCGTTGTGGGATAATCTGAATGGACATTGGATCACATTTTTTTTCAAAGTTAAAGGCATACTATGCAACATTTTTCAGTTAATTAATATGTTCCATACCGTTTTGGATGATTAAATGAGTCATTTCAGGTTGAACTAAGGTTTTCTCGGCCGCCCTGGTGGTCTGTGGGGGAAATACCGCACTTGCAATGCAGGAGCAGTCGGCCCGCAGTCACAGGCTCAGTAGTCTCGTGTGCATCGCGAGAGTCGGTCTTGCTTTACGGCGAGAACTGCTACACACCCCCAGTGAAAGGTGTGCTCGTTGGTAGCGCAGTGGCGATATTTATGCAGTTATCATGGCGGAACCAGCGAGAAAACAGCAAAAGCCCATGTCGGAGCAGGCAAGAAAGAGGAAAAGGGTTCTGGACAGAGAGAGGAGTCGTACACGGGTGAACATAGAAGGCTGCAAGGCTGACGCGGACCTCGCGTTTCTGCTGATGCGATTGTAAGTAACATTGTAGGGTTTCCCTCACGCTACTGCCTCGCTGACATTCAAAAAAAATAATAATAAAAAAATAAAACTAACTCGATATGTGCGCCGCTCCGCTCCGCCGGTCACCGGTGCAAAGTTTGTCTCCCCCCCGCTCTGCTCAGCCCCCCGCTCCGCTCAGCCGGTCAGCGGTGCAAACTTTGTCCCCAACCCCCCCCCCCCCCCCCGCTCCGCTCCGCGGTGCAAACTTTGTCTTCCCCCCGGTCCGGGGGGGAGAAGACAGCGGTGCAAAGTTTGTCTCCCCCGCTCCGCCGGTCACCGGTGCAAAGTTTGTCTCCCCCCCGCTCCGCTCCGCTCTGCTCAGCCCCCCCCCCCCCCGCTCCGCACAGCGGCGCAAAGCTTGTCTCCCCCCGCTCCGCCGGTTGTCCCAAACTCCTAGGGGAAACACTGCATTGGAATGGTTTCTCTCTCTCTGTGTTCATACTTTCACTGTGTTAGTCATTGTTTGTACTGCCATTTTTTCCACTTTTGTATTCGTTGTGTTCGCCTGTCTGCTAAGCTCAAAACAACCGCGCCTGGCTTGACGGACAAACCAGGAGAACAGCTGAGCATATTTACGACAGTGCACTTTTACTTTCGCCCTCTGGGGGGAGCCTCGCTGGAAAATCAACCCCGGTTGCATAGTATACCTTTAAACCTTAGTTTTTCTTTTGTATGATGAGTACAATTTATTTCTCACACATCGAGGACTATGATCCCCAACAAGAGTCTGAGAAGAAATAAGTCCTCATCTCTTGATAAAAGGCAGAAAGGGGAGTACAATGAGGAAATAAATCACAGCATAGTGTTCATGATGCTACAGGTATGAAATTCAAACAGATTTCACTAAAAATCCAAGTAATCCACATATACAAAGAATTCAAAACAAACAAAGAACAAAAATATGTTAAACATTATAAAGAGGAATGGCGTAGAGTATTGCACACAAAGAAAAATTGCAAACAGACAAAGAAATACAAGCCATTAGCTAAAATATGAAAGCAATTAGAAAGCAATGCTGCTCTTTATCTATGGGGCGGTTTAGTTTTTACTGATTACCTGCAAAAGGTTTCACAGTACCATAGTACTGCACAGGCATCTCATGATGAGTAAAAGACAAAAGCCCTATCAGTACTTTCTCAGCCCGATTATTGCAAAACATACTATCTTGGCTTGAGATGCTATTCCCAGATTATGAATCATCCAGTGAACAACGTTGGGGCCATGATGAGGAAGTGGAAAGCACAAAAAGTTAGCTATTACCAGAGAGAGAGAGAGAGAGAAACTCCAGAGAGTTTCTGCAGAACCGAGGACCACTCTTTGCTCTACAAAGATCTCAACATAGCAGGCACCGTTTTACCAATGAAGCAAAAAGCCTCGATGCATGCTTGCTGCACAAGACTCCACTGCTGAAAAAAAGCATGTTGACGCCCATTTAAGGTTAGCTGCAGAACATCTGGACAAGTCACTGACATGCTCAGAGAATTTAATCTGGTCAGATCAGCTTTGAAAGTCATTGCACACAACATTTTTGGAGGAGCAAGTCACATCTCCCTAAAACGCCATACCAAACGTTCAGAGATGTTAACATCAAGTTTTGGGACTGATTTCCAGCATGTGGTACTGTTAGAATTTCCATAACTGAAGGACCAATGAATGAAGAAATTATTTTTTTAACATTTTAGCAAATAATCTGAAGATGAAACAAGAGAGTATTTTCTAGCAAGAACCAGTTATCAAACCTGAAGCCAATACATCAAAATAGTCAAAATAAAGAACTGAAGACCAGAGTGAATAGAAGGGAGCCCCAAGAACCTTCAAAATGTGACGAGCTGAATGGCTCAAAAATCCCACCTGAGCAACAATATGACTAGTCTATCTATACAGGACACGGCATAACTTTAAAAATACTTATGTAGAAAAGCTTTTGTTGGTCATACGTTTATGATAAGAGTGGCAATGCCTATTACCTTTGCTATTCCACTTCACACATAATTTATAGATTTATTTGTTATGATCCCTTTGTAAATGTGGATTGCTAGGGTTGGCTATTTTACTCCTTAACAGGCATAAAGAGATTTTTTTTATTTTTTTTCAGATAAAGTAGAAGGATTTACCCTGAAAAAGAGCCGAGCGATTAGACTTTGTGCCAAACGTAAAGGTGTGCAGAGATGTTGATATAAAGCAGTGTCCACCATGCCCGGGTCCACGGCGCATGAAACCACTGGAGAACCGTCTCTATGCATCTCCTGTTGAAGGTGGCAGCTGAACAACGCCTGGGCCAGTTTACTTTGACAGTAAGCAGCATGAGCTGAATAATGTTGGCTGAAAAAACAAAAACGCAACAGTATATGAGTGTTTAACACAAAGCCTTACACGTTCAGTTTTATGTAGTTGATAGAAATCAACATGGTCTCTAAAATATCAACGATGTTCTATGATTAGTCCATCTTAGTTTTTAACTTAAAATCTGTAAAATCTTGGACTCATAAGAAACTATATTAAATGCAAGCCTGATATGAATGTCAGGTCATGAACCAAGATCCTTCAACAAAAAAAACAAGTCTTTCAAAAGACTTCAAAATTGACACGCCGCTCCTTTTGTTCCCCAACAATAAATGTGTCACGTTTGGTGCAGATCCGATAAAAATGGCTGATGAGAATTAAAAAAAAAACAATAAGAAAAGACTACGATCTATTTCTCTGAAAGATAAAAAGCTCCAAATGTTCATGTTTCCTGCTAAAAAAAACACAATTATGACGCTTAATGCCGTCTTTGTATGCCAACCCCACGTTAACGATGAAGTGAATCAGAGTGACAGCCTGTTGCTAAACAGATCTGTATCTCACATGCATTACAAGCTGAGCACAAAACTAAGAAAAGTCTCGTTGGATCTTTCTCTATGTTACAGATAGTTATCTCTGTCACAACACAAGTGCTGTGCGTGGAGGACTTTAGCGCCATGAATAAAAAGTTAAAGAACGTTAGCCACGACCAAGAGACATATGCAAATGGGCAACAAGAATGAAGAAATCTGAGCTAATACTTCCTGACAGCAGTGATAAGAGCTGAGACGATAACGAGACAAGTGGAACAATTTTATTCTCGATTCTGAACGTCAATTAACTAAAGCAATGAGGTTTGAATTTTCCCTCTTTTGAATCTCAAAAGTCTGGCATTTGTATTCCCTCCCCTTTACTCTAATGCCTCGAAAATAATAACTGAGGTAACTAATTGCTGTCAGAAGTGAGCAAATTAGTATCAGAGTCTAACTGTGTGCAATTTAATCTCAGTATAAATACAGCTGTTCTGCGAAGGCCTCACAGCGAAAACAAACCTAGCATATCTCCCAGAATGCAACTCTCCCAATCTGTCTGAGCTTGAGCTTCCTAGCAAAGAAAAATGTCAATCTTAATATGTTTCAAGCTAGTAAAGACACATGGGAAAAAACTTGAGACAGTAACAGCAGCAAAAGGTGCTTGTACAAAGCGCTGAATCTATCAGGGGGTCTAATAGAAACGTCACACTTTTCAGATTTTTATTCCTACAAAAACACTGAAATTTTTTTTACAAAATGTGTGAAGGCCTATCACATAAAATCCCACCAAAATACATTTCGGCTGTAACACGATAAAATGTGTAAAAATCCAAGGGGTATGAAGACTTTAGCAAGGCACTGTACAGAAAAACATGAGTGCAGAAGAATTGCATACCCACCAGCTATTTAAGTCATTCAGTGTGATTTTCCCGACGGAGTGAGCCGACGACGAAACGCTGACCACACAGGAGACGGGACCGGACTTCCCAGAATCCTTCAGAGTGTCCAGGAGGAGCCAGGTCAACAGAAAGTGACCCAGGTAGTTTACACCAAAGTGCTGCTCAAACCCATCCTCGGTTCGGCCCTCAGGAACCAGCATCACACCGGCTTGAGATAAGCAAAAGCCAACATCCTCTGTTATCACTTGCAACACATGCGTAAAAAAAACACATACAATTGAGTTTAATGAGACTTGGAAGTTAGCTTGAACAAAAGAGAGCAAAAGCGTACCCCTTTCAATTCTAAGTAAAGTTTTCTTAGAATTAGTGTATTTGTCCTAGATTTGAGCAGGTAAATAAGATGATCTGCCAATGGAATAAGACTTTTGCACCTAAAATGGGAACAACTCATCTCCCTCATCTTATTTCACATGCAGGATATTTAATAATCCTTTTTTTAGGGGGAAAAAATACTCCTTCCATTGGCTGATCATCTTTTTCACCTGCTCAAATCTAGGACAAATACACTAATTTTAAGAAAACTTTACTTATTCTTGTATTCTTTTGCAGTGGTTGAACTTGACAACTTATAAACTAAACTAATTAAGTTGGATCAACTTAATTCAATTACTTGTTACCGATTGAAGCAATTAATTTAAATTGGAGCCGCATTGATTTTTTTGGAGTGGCTTGTGTTAAGTGTAAATTCACTTGTTAGGTTTTGACAGTGCAGTCACACCACTGGGGAATGAAAGCTGTGTCAGGACAGTGAATCGACAAATACAACTTGAAAACCTGTAAAATAACGTCCGGCTTTCTTCCAAGGAAAGCACATTTTAACTTAAAAAAAAAAAAGATCTGATAACGATTTTACAAGTAGAACTTGTCCTCCGTGACGAACTGGCGTCTTAGCCAGGGAGCGCCTGGACATCTCGGCCGCTAAAACTAAACTTGTTGTGAAAAATGTTGCTCGTTTAGGGGCGATCCAAGTTGACGAACAAGAAGGGATTGCTTGTGACACGTTGATTTAGTTGTTAGCTTTTCCGTCGTCACTCCCGCCTCCTTTCACGGTCGCAAATTCTTTATGCTGTGAGCAATCTCACCGACCAACCTGACACTGATTTAAAATGTCAACGAGTGCAGACGTCGTGTTACCCCCGCAAACGACAAGGGTGACAAACACTGGCAACCTTCCCGAAAGCCGACTGCTTCGTCGGTGGAGCATAAAAGGGCCTACGGACAACGTCGATGACCAGCAAAACTCTATGAAAGACAGAATTACGAGCCGCTCTTTTCCATATGGTGCATCGATGAACCCTATCATTCATGGCTAAACAACCTCTTGATTTAATATGAGGTCTGTGCTTCATCAGTCACCCAGCGTCTAAGATTGTCTCTCTCTGGAATAAACATGATTCAGAGAAACCATTAAAATTTATGTCATAGCTGCGCGTCTGCATACCTAAACAGAGCATTTTATGCCGGTACAAAAAAAAAAAAAAAAAAAAGCTTCCAACTGTAATTAGTAATCACTGACAGGAAGTTAAGACCTTGGCAAGTTTGAAATAAGATAATGGGATTTTCAGCATCAATAGACTGTCGGTGGATTCTCATTTCCAAAACGATTAGTAATTTTGACCAAAAGATGATGACAAAAATCTCATAAATTAAAACCTATCCACTCGGTTATTGCTTAAAGTTATTTTGCATCTCTCTTTTGTGCTAGAAAAGCCCAACTCAGGCCGACAGCTCAAAGTCCACCTCTGCAATGACAAACCGAGGGGGATACAAAACACAGTAAGCGAAACTGAATTATTCAGTAGCTTAAAAATCCGCATATCATGTGCCCTATCAGCCTCTAAAGTGGAGTTTAATACAGAGGGAAGAGGTGCTTGAGTTAAATTTGTAAGTATGTAAAATGTTTCTCTAAACCCCCGCAGCAGAGATCTAAATCCTCTGCACAGAAGTGTTATTCTGGCACTGTTGCTGGATCAAAATTACGCAGCAGTCCTGAGGATTTAAAACTTGTGCTGAAGACATAAACTAGTGGACATGCAGAGCCTTGCAGACGTATTCGTACAGCAGAACAAACTTTAGTGCATTGTGTCGGGATTTTAGGCGCTAGACCATAAACACGTAGTGCAGGATTAAGAAGGGGGAAGAAAATAAAACATGCTTTGTTTTTTTTTTTATAAATAAATTGTAAAAAAAAAAAAAACGTGTGGAATTTGTAGTTTTAGTTTTGTCTGCAATTACAGGTGCAGAGGTACCAGAGCTAGGTGGTTCTAGCTTCACACCTCAGACTTATAATTTTATGTTGTTTTTTTTTTGCTTTTAAATCTTTGCAAAATAGCTCAGGCTCAGGAAGATTAGACGGGGAGCGTTTGTGAGCATCAATTTTCAGGTCTTGCAACAGATCCTCAACTTTATTCCAGCCTAGACTTTATCTGGACCACTATAACTCGTGTAATGGCTTTGAACTAAACCACGCCGTCGTAGCTCTGGCTTGCCCTGCTGGGAGGCGAACATCCGCCACCACGGACCACCCTGTGTTCACGTGACTTTTTGTTCTTTCACGTCACCCCGCTGAACTACATTATGCCGACCTATCGCATAAAAACCTACAAAATGCTTTGAATTCTGTGGCTATAACGTGACAAAAACAGCTCTGAGTATGTTTGTAAGGCACTTTAATGCAATGACTCCTACACAAACACATTAAGACCACATTTCTCTCACCTACCATTATTTACCAAGATATTCAGTGGCAGGTCCCTCTTCTTGAACCTTTCAGCAAATTGGTGGATAGACTGCAGTGAAGCGAGGTCCAATTTCTCAAACTCCACTGGAATAGAAAAAAACACACACACACACGCGCACACACACACACACACACACACACACACACACACACGCAATGTGAGCTATTGCAAACGGATTATTCTTGCAAGCACTTTTGCCAGTAGAAACATCAAAGGGTGTATTAGTGGGTTCTTCCCACCACACTGTTCCCACTGCTATGCCTCAGTCCATTATTTCATATCTTAATTTACTAATTCTTTCTGAACCCGTCGCAGCTTAACGCATTTCTATCTGCGCTCCAAAGTATGATAAGATAAAGGTAAGAGCACACTACTTAGGAGCCATGCTGACTGTTCGTTGGACAGGGTCCACGCACATTTCAAATTCTCTTTTTTTCTAGACACAAGTCAGCAAATTCTTCTTGAATTTTTGAAGAGTAAACATAAAAGTTAACCAAAAATGAACTGCAGGCATGTATATGTGTGAAGCTTAAGGTTTTTAGATAGCTCTTAAAATGACAGACAGAAACAAATAAGCAAACAGAAAAATTAAAAAAGAAAGAAAGAAAGAAAGAAGAAAAGTTAAAAAAAAAAAAGTTTGACAACATTTCAGTTCCGAAAAGTTTCCTGCATGATTACGGTACATTAATGAATAAATAATCAAATTCCAAGTTTTCTCTCTCACAAAGATTAAGTTGCAAAAGAGTTGTTTTACTGGCTTATCATTTGTACAAATGTCTGTGTCCCATAAACTGGAGGATCGTATTTGTACATTTTAAGCGAGGCGCAGAGACAGAGCTTTTGGAACCTGGTAACTGTTTTTTAAAAGATGCCCGTTTTGTCTGCTCAGTTAAATTTTGACTAAACCAGAGGGTAATTTTCCCAAAAGAATATGCATGCATAGATGTATGCATGCAGATACTTTATAAGGCATTTCTCAAATTGCACAATGCCTAAACTGCTAATCTTGTTATCAACTAACATAAAGGTCCTGGAGGATGATGTGGATGTGAAAATTAGAGAGTTAATTATTCTGGGTCTGAGTAAATGAGATTTAAATGCCCAAAAAATAAATTTGTCTAAAAAAAAAAACCTGATGTTTACATACACACTTCTTATTTTTGCTGTAGAGAAGGAAATAAACACAATAAATTGTAACTGCAACACCTTGGTTACATCTGTTTGGTGTCCACATAACAAGCAACTGAGAAGGTATACCCGTTTAGATTGAAAGAAATCCCGGTGGACTCCTTTTGTTTTGGTGCCATTTTTTGCCACAGTTTGGCACAATTTTTGAAATTTGGGAAAATAGAAAACGTGGGATGCTATTACATATTTGGTAGATACTTTTGTAGAGGAGTCTCAGATGAAGATTTGGACATATGGTGAGTGTGTGTCTGTCTCGGTTAGTCAGCTGCAAGCCTGTTATTGTTCCAGATATCCTCCACTTATCTGGAACAAACTTCCAGAAAATTGTAAAGGTGCGGAAAGCCTGAGTTCCTTTAAATCAAGATAAAAAACACATTTGTTTAGGATTGCCTTCAACTGTTCTAGTTAACTGAATCACCACTTTTGTTCTAATTTCTATCTACATTTTATTCCTACTTGCTTTTATTCTGTTTTAATTTGCTATATTTTAATCATGTAAAGCACTTTGCATTGTCCCTGTACTGAATTGTGCTATATAAATAAATTTGCCTTGCCTTGCCTTGCCTAAAGAGCTCAAACCCCCTTAAAAGGGGGCTCACGGGCTTTAGCGGTTAAGAAAGCAGAAAAAATACATACAATCAGAGCTTTTCTTTGTTGTACTTAAAGAATTACACAATTGGCGTGACAGCCTAGAATAAAGTAAATAAATCATAATAATTATACTTCGTTTTCTAGCTACATCATTTGTAAATATACTTGACTTTCTTAACCCCCTAATGCTGGTAATACAAGCTGATAATTACCACACATATCTTATTCAATTGCTTAAAAGAACAAACATAGATGCCAAGCAAGTTGAAAAACAAAAAGAGAGAACTATATGGTTTAATTTTTAGCCGCAATCCGACTTTTTAACTGAGCGGATGGTCTAATATTTCTTAAAGATCCGCATTCCAGCCTTGATTGGTTGCTTTTCTTTTGCATCGACCATTTCAATGAACGAAAACATTGATGGGTGACAGTGTCATTCTCCACAAGCTCTCTGGCAGCAAATGGCCCTTCCATTACGGTCATCAATGTGGAGTCATTTCAAAACTACCGCAGCAAAATGAAAACTCATCTCATCGGGAAATGGTCCCGGATACACCTCTAGATTTATTACAGTTACATTTCAAGCATAATAAGCGCAAAAGTAATCTCTGTATTGTACCTTGTTTGATTCTTGTTGCAGTATAACTCTTTGTTAGAGTCAGAAATAATTAAGCACAATTAATATTTTCTTCATCTGGCTGGTGTTCTCTTATATAAAAAAAAAAGAAAAAAAAAGTATTTCCACTGCTGATCCTCTTTTCTACTTTAGCTGACAGAGTTATACAAACGCCTATAATAGCAGTTAGAAGAATCGTTCAAAGATGGCATGTGCTGCCTCTTATTTTAAATGGTCCCATGATGTGCATGGCAACATGACATTGAAATATAATACGTACCTCACAGCGTTAGGCAGAATATAGCCTCAATATGATAAAAATGTTAAGAGAGGAACTAAGAGATCATTCAGTTTGACAAGTGTGCCTCAAACCGCTTAGAGCCTTCAAAATATTCACAGCGTTTGAGCCTTTTTATTAGTGAACAGGCTATAAGCACCTCCTTTATATCCCAAACCCGCATTATATAAAAGTCTTGGGCTAATCTTTTGTTTTTGTTTCCTATAAAAAAGGTACAAAAAAGATAAACAGAAGATCGTGACTTTCAAACGGAAGGCAATAATATAATATTAGACCTCTCTGTAACCCGTGTATGTCTGAAGAGGTTCAAATATAATGGACAAAGACAGAGAGAGGACTGAGAGGGAACAGAGGAGATTTGATGGGACTGATTAAAAAAAAAAAAAAAAAAAAGGCTGCAGAGACAGTGAGAGTGCGGCTGTCGCTGATCAAGATGTGATAGCAGACTTATCTGCAGGCCATGCCGTTCACCTCGTTCCGACGGCACGTGTGAGACGGAGAGATTGAAAGGGTAGCGGGAGAAAATAAGTTCACAGAAAAAAAAAAAAAAAACAGTGTGTGTGTGTTTGAACGGCTCTGAGCACGTGTTTGCCTCTCGTTGGTGAACGCGTTTACCTTTCCCGAAAACAGGGACGTTTATATATGCATGTCTGTCAAATATAGCATTGACCGAGTAAGTGAAAGACATTTACACAGTATGATAACCCTGGAGTAAAAAGACAACTGTTTCACAGGACTGATGCAACAAGTCTAAACAAAGATGCTGGTGAAGATTCTCAGTCATCCAGGTCATGGTCATTCCCAGAAAAAAGTAAAAAAAACAAAGCAACTAGACGTGTTTTCCGTAGTTGAAGACATTTCGCTTCCTCTACAGGAAGCTTTCTCAATTCAAAAAGTCTGGAGTAATGATGAGTACCAAGCTATATACCACTGCCCAAACAAAGGCCTTGGAATGGCTTAGATAACATGCAAATTTAACAGAAACAGGTTTTGATCACCCAAATAAGGGTGAGAGTTAACTCTCACCCTCAAAACGATAATAACACTAACGACTCCCCGTTACAGAGGAGTGGACCAGTTTCGGTTTAATCTGCTGCCTTAATGGCTTTAACAACCGCCCACTACTAAGGGGTGGACCTGTTTCGGTTGAATTTGCATGTTGTCTAAGCCATTACAGGGCCTTTGTTTGGGCAGTAGTATAAAGCTTGGTACTCATCATTACTCCAGACTTTTTGAGTTGAGGAAGCTTCCTGGAGAGGAAGCGAAACGTCTTCAGCTACGGAAAACAAGTCAAGTTGCTTTGTTTTTTACTTTTCTAAACAAAGATGTATTCTGTGACCTGCCTTCATTTACACAGTTAGTCCTACTGCTGCTAAAGTAACACAACACATTACTACTGTATAATTACAGGCCTTTCAACAGTATTCACACCCTTCCCCCTTGCATTTCTTTTCCAGAACACGTCTATGACTTTGAAGATGTATAACATTTTCAATTTGAAGAAAACAACAAATAAGGACCAAATAATAGAAAACTTCAGTGTGCATAACTGTTCACCTTCCCCCCAAAATCAGTACATTGTAGAACCATATGTTGCAGCAATTCAAGCCACAAGTGGCTTTGGATCAGTTTCTATACCCATTTTTCCATCAAGGTTTTTTTTCTAATGAGCATTTTGAAATGGCGCATTAGAAAAGGTTGATGGAAACCGCAATATTAAAAATAAGTTTCTCAATTTCGCAAAAAAGGTTCTTAAGCTCGGAAGATACTTGTGCTGCTTTGAGTTTGGTAAATCTATGACGATATCTCGGATACTGGTCTACTCCCATTTCAGTACCTCTGTAGCTTTATTGTTTAAAACCCAACACTTTCAGAAACAAAATAGATCAATTTGCAACAGGATGTTTCATATCATCCAGGGGACAATTTTTATACACAATTTTTGGCAAATGATGTTCTACATTGTTCTTATAGTTTACTGTAAAGAAATATGACTATGTTGTTCAAAACAAATTATATTTACAACAGGAGGTTAGTTTAATTTATCATATTTCATAATAGTTGGCCCAAACAGATTAGAGATCATAAATGTGAACGGTTTTAAAACTACTTATCTATGAATTCATGAAAATACTTTACAAAAAAAAAAAAGAAAAGAACTTAACGAATACATCTTATTTAAGCATGTGGGTACAAAATCGCAACGCGCTGGTATAAAAATAGTTTGCTATCTACATCATTTATTAATTATTTCAGTTTTAATAGACTGCATTAAAAATCTAAAAACAAATATCCACTAAATTTAGTAGTATTTTTCAAGTGTTAATTGCACAGAATATGATGGCTGTTAAAACGGCACCATCAAATGAGACCCAGTGTGGTGTTTGTTTAATTTCCGGACTACATATGACTATCAGTGTTTTTCACAACCCGAAATGTTTGAAATCAGATTAATACGTCTTTCCATAAACCAGGGAAAAGCATAACTACAATATTTCAGTAAGCTGAAAGGCAGTGTGCTTGAACAGGTTGGGGAGTGCTGCATTACTTTAAAATCCATTCAGCTGGAAAAACTTAAGTCACTTTGGCATTTTCACAGGCATTTTCATTGACTTTGAACAGTAGGAAAGGTTCAATTGTTTTGGTTTTAGCAGTTTATAAAACTCTAACATTTTCTAACCTCAGTTTACATTCATATCAGACATCAGCCTGTGTGTTTGGGTCATGATGGCTGCACCTCTCCAGTCCTCACCAAACCTACAAAGCTTACAGGGACCGGCTGTGGGTCTAGTCTGTTGTTTTATACCCACTGCTGATGACAAAAGGCTTTAAGACTGCACTTTTATATTTTTTGTTTGATATAATTAGGAAATTCAAAGTCAAAAGTTAACTTCTCTTGCAAAATAGGTACCTTGAATCTCACACAATGTTATAATTAAGCTTTTAGATCTAGTTCTCATAACAGAAGTTACTTTTTGCATTTTAATGTGGTGCCAAAAATACAGAGTTAAATTCATAATATCAGTCCGTTCTGCAGCAATACATCCCAAACCACTGTCAGAAAACAGACCTCTGAGTGATTGAGTAACCAGATGAGAAACTGTTTTTTTTTTTTCATTTTTTGTTGAGATATGTAATGTAAATAGGAGAATATAAAGGGAGTTTGATTAAAACTGCCAGACATCCTCATTAGGCTGTTTTTCGGCAGGGGTCATAAGACAAAGATCGCACCACTGCTCAGCAGAGATTACATTTTTACTTTAATGAAACAGCCATGGGAGTCTCAACAGACTAACAACGTGGTCACACACTAAGGTGGTCACACAGGATCCAAATTTAAATTAATGGCTCCATCGGTTGAACTTAAAATAAAAAAGTTGGAAAAAGTGGAGCCATCTTTAGTTGTTTCTCCTTGCTATGACAGAAAAGTTGGAGAGGACCACTATTATTCTTTGCAATTGAAACAAAAGTTAGCAGATAAAATCTGCCATAATGTGGTGTTAAAAAATTCAGTTTTAATTTTTGAAGCCGAATGATTTTTTTTCACTTGCTCCAGATACCTATTCCTATATTCAACCAGCCTTTCCACAAACATATTACCAAACTGAACAGCCTTTAGCTGTATTGAGAATAGAAATATTTAAGGACTTCTACCCATCAGAACTTTGTAACCAATTTCTGATTTTTTTTCTAAAAAGCACTAAAAACATGTTTTCCAGCCTCCAGTTTATGCACGGTCATTGCTTATTCATATCTGGAGCAGCCACATGCTACAGCATTAGAGAGCAGCAAATACCAACTGGAAATAAAGGGTTTAATATTATTTTAAAGTGTAACTCAACCCAAAATCAACTTTTTTTGCAGATAACTGCATAAACTGGGTCTAAGGGTGCTACCTTAATGTTACTGTGTATTTGAAATGTTTTAATGTAAAATTGTGTTTTAGTAACAGCTTAACAATTCAGATAAATAGAAATAACATTCTGATAGAGAAAAACTAATGTTCAATGTTCAATGCAACATTGCATCAACTTTATAGAGAAAGGGCCGTTACCGTAATCTTTCCTGATCAAAAGAAAATGAGTAAACATTTTAGGATATAGTGTGATATCCTAAAATTATGAATTCAGAAGAGCACATCAAAGGATCAAGGTAAGTATTAAGAAATACCACCCAGTTTGACATTGTAGAAAAGTATTATTACAAAACTGTAATCATGTCATATTTTTATACTAATGGCTAGTTTTGTCTTTAAAAATCATACTGTATTTCTAATATGTGGAAATCCAGGTTTCCGGTAGTGTGGTAAGTAGAATTTGTATGAAGTTGCTAAAAGTTTCAAGCTCAGTTTGAGGTTAAACCAGAAACTTTCTTCCTACACCAAGCTCTGCTTAACAACTTTTCCCCCCCAGTGAAACCATTTAGTACCGCCACCACTTTGAAAATCAAGAACTAAATAAGTGACCAGTGAGTGGCTACTATGATGATTTGTTTTTCACTTGCTCCTTTCACTATTTCAGTGACGTATTTCTTAAAGAGCAGACCGGTTGGAATAAAGAAAATGACAGGAGTGCAGCTCGCTTCTTAGAAATCCCCATTTCCACCTGGCTCTAACATGCTTGCTGAGACCACACTAGATATGATTAAGCAGGATTACAGCTAAATCTGATATTAAAATGCATTGCTGTTAAACACATTAAAATCCTCCCCTGGCTGCCAAGAGACCAGAGATGCCGCATTACTCACATGCGCTAAAGGTGACAGTAAATACCCCTGTGCAAATGGGATGATTTAGCGTTATCCTCTGACCTGATTTGGTGATTGATTTTTTAGTCTTAATATAGCACGGTTTGACCTGAATGAAAGCAATAAGGTTTCTCGATTAATTACCAATCTGAAAAGCATTTTTTTTGATTCAGGGATGATAAAAAAAAAAAAATAAAAATAAAAAATACACAGTGAATGAAGCGTTACCTCTGACCGAGCGAGCTCCAGGAGACAGCAATATAAATAGATTCACTTTGAGCTGTCTGATAAAACAGTGGAATCCAAGAGTATTAGCTCTGGGCAGCATGCCAGTGTCAGCTCCTCCACAGATGTTCTTCATTCAGCTGATGTGAGGGAGAGGCGTCTGGCTGGTGCTTCAGTCAGCTGCAGCGCGTACGTTTACCCACCAGTGTAAAGACAGCTGGGAATTCAAACATGTGTACACTTTCCTACGCGTGAACAAAGAGAAGCAGCTTACAATTTGTGTGATCTCGGAGAACCATGCGATAATAAGCGCCATTTTGGAGTTAGGTAAAGGCTGAAAGAAAGTTAACATGTTAACCACACACACACTTAAACAGCTTGCCTTGCTTCACACTGTTAATGCCTATGTTAAGGCCTATGGCTTGAGGCACGTTGTGCTGCTTTCAAGTGCACCGTGACTAAAGTCAGCGGACAGACAGCACTGCCTGTGGCAAACATACAGAAACGGCCGGTGTGTTTGTGCGCGAGTGTTTACGTCCAAGCTCATAATTTAAGGTAAAATGCCCAGACTTCACGGACTAGCGCCCAATCGTGGAATAAAGTCATTATTGTGTACCTGGAGGGCTGTTTGAGGGTTTTCTGGGGACAGAGGCTTTTTTTTTTTTTTTTTTTTTTTAAAAAAGAGGTGATCCACTAAAACCTTGTTGCCAGATGGAACAAAGAGTTTATATTTCTGCATGAAACCTCCTGTCATAAAACAGACAAATATTTAAAACATCACTTAACTTTAACTGCTTTGGAAAAGTAGCAATATCCCCAGACCTTTTTCACATTTTGTCACATTAACGCCACAAACTTCAGTGGATTTTGCTGGGATTTTATGATAGACCAGGGGTGTCAAACATAAGGCCCGTGGGCCGGTTCCGGCCCGCCGAACAATTTAGTCCGACCCGGTGGCTAAATGCATTACCATTATTCAGTGTCCTGTCTGGCAATGTGGCAATAATAATTGTTGTCTTAATGCCAAAACAAAGCTCATCAGATTTGACTTTCACAGCAAATGGTAGCACTGAGCTTCAGATGTGGAAAATTGATTTTAAACGATTTCCTAATTTTTTTCTGTTTGATGTATTTTGTCATGCAGGACAGTGTTTTTAAGTTCCAGAAAATGTGAATAAATGTTTTTCAACATTGTACAATCACTGTGATCAGTTCTTGATCAGTAAATGTTTAACTGAGTAAAAGTATTGTTGAAATTGCACATACTTTTCTTAAAAACGCTCAGGTTATTCATAATATATTGTGTAAAAGTGAAATTCATTTAATATAAAAATCAACAACAAGTCCACTTTTATTAGTTCTATTTAATGTTGCAATGAGTTTACTCGTGTGGCCCTCTTGAGATCAGATTAAGCTGTATGCGGCCCCTAAACCAAAATGAGTTTGACACCCCTGTGATAGACCAATAAAAAATGTTGTGTACTTTTTTGTACATTTACAAGGCTTTTGGTGTCTTCCTCTAAACATTTGAACCTGATAATGTTGCCCATTATCAATTCTCAGTTATTGACGCATGTTCACAGTTTGACTGAAGTCTGGACTTTGACTGGGCCGTCCTAAAACATGGATATGCGTGGATGTAAGCGGAGCGGGGAACTGAAAGCGTGAGGAACTGTGCTGCTTTGTGTTGGGTAAATCTTTAAAAGTTTGTAGTTATTTCACAAAATGTTAGAGGAATTAAGGGGTATTGGACTTTTGCTTACTATGATGAAAAAAAACAGCCAAAGAAAAGTTGTAGGTCAGAAAAAATAAAGCCTTTTGAAAGTGCATGAAAATGGCCTTTATGGCCTATATCTAATTTGATCAAACAGATTATTAGCTAACACAAAATGCTAAACAGATTGTTATGGTCGCAACATAAAATGAGCCAAACTAGGGCATCAGATATGCTTTAAGTTTGTATGTTCCTGAAAGCAATGATAACACTGTGTGCTTTATTTCTTGCATGTTTTACTATCTTCATCAAAGCAAAGGAGCAGATCTGCCTGGAAGAAAACAATGACTAACTTAGTTACAGTAGATATAAAAAAAACATCTCCTTTTATTTAATATGGAATACAAGCAACTTTAAAACTGTATATAATATATATCAACAGCTGGTAACAAAGAGGTTGAAAAGGTTGGTAAAGAAGCAAAAAAAGCTTTTTTCACACAGAACTCATTAATGCTTTTTTTTTTTAATCTATATCAGAGTACAAATTAGTGTGAAAGGGGCAGTATCTGTAATTAAACTTTATTTTAAGACTCTTTTAAATTAAATTAGACAGAAAAAGTACAAAAGATAACACTGTCTATTCTCTGAGCTTAGCATGAAAAACTGCATTTCAAAGGTAATGCCACTTATTTTGTGTTGCAGATACATGTATACAGACACACAGACACCTGTGTGTCTCTGTGTGTGTCTCTGTGTGTGTGTGTGTGTGTATATATATATATATATATATATATATATATATATATATATATATATATATATATATATATATATATACTGCTTTGAAATAGCCCTTTCCCTGGTGAAGACCTGAAATATTAACAAGACTGATGCTTTAGAATAAATGATAAATGTTGGTGATGTTTACTAGAAAAATGAGTGCTAGCAATTATAAAAACCAAATAGATGTTTTCACACTGACTCTAATTAATTGCATTCTCAGTTCTATAAAACCCATACAACCAGCCAGCACTGAAGTGGATTTTTTTTCCCCCCGCTCGTGACACCATGAAGTGATCAGATGAAACTACCTCTGAAGCCCACATGTCTATTATAAACTGTCGCTTATTTCTCCTAACAGACAAATGCGCACAAACTGGTAAGGGTGCCAAAGGGCTTTTGGACAGAGATGTTTAAGGCTGTCGCCTCACATACTAATGAGAACCCATTATTGTTTCAGTCTACACACTCGGACACACGCACCGCACACACACACAGCCACACACATTCAACACATTCTCATTCAGCGCACAAGCAGCTGGCTGTAGACAACCCTGTGTCCCTTATGTCTCAATGTCTGCCAATTACAAAAGAAGCAATCAATTCCACCATGGCCGCATCCAGGGAAATCGACTTCAATGACACCACCTGCTGTCTAGGTACCTGCAACCCAGCCGACCCGGCGGGTCAGCTCTCTGCGGCCCTCCGCCGCAAGGCCAAGACACACGCACCAAAGCCACGCTCGATAAATGGCACTGCCATATTTACAGCTATTCTTCCACCATAAACAAATAGATCAAAAAATGTGCTTTTTAAAGTTGAAATTAATATATTAGTCTTCAATTTGCAAGAAGAGGCGACGCAACACAGTGGTGAACAAATCCTGATGGTTTTCAAATACACGGCTGGCCTTAAATTTAAATCAAGACTCATTTTATTTATTTTATTTTTATTTTAAATCAAAAAGCTGCAAATAAAGAATGAAACTTCAGTTTTGTTCTTTTATTTTTATTTTTTTGTAGTTTTCTAATCTAACTGCTGGATTTTAGACACACTACTATTGTTTCACTTGTTCTGCAGCCTCTTTCTAACTATAAATAGTATAGCATTAATCAGGTAAAACGTTCATGTTATTCTAACCCACCCATAGATAACTCAATTTCATAGGTCATCAAAGAACAATTTTTTCTTTTTTGCTTTTGGAGTCCCTCATTACAATGATTTCTTATCAGGGTTTTTTTGATTCAAACAGAGAAATGGACATTGAAAACCCAAAGACTGAAATTCAAGGCAAGAAAATGGTGGGTAGTGAACCACCTTAAAGGTTAATTTCGACTCTGCCACCGTTACAGTGTGGAGATACTGTCTATACCAGAGGTTCCCAAACTTTTCAGCCTGACACCCCCAAAGTTACAGTGCCGGAGACAGGTGACCCCCTTTTGATGGGTAAATTTGTTTAGTTTTTTTGTGGCGGGAGAATAAAGTCATAAATTTACAAGACTGAAGTAGTATTTTTTTGTAAGAACTTGTACCAAAACATGTGCAGCCTTCCCACTGTGTTAAAACGAGGAATGTGGAGCATCTTGTAAAGTTATTCTTTTCGTATATTTTATCACAAACAATGAAATAAAAAATCTTTTTAGCACATCAGCAATAAATCATCTCGCGACCCCCACTTTGGAAACCCCTGGTCTAGACAGTAAATAAACTGCAGTCACAGGCAACAACAGCTCACCAGTTGCTTCTGCTCACTAGCCTAGAAATTAGCCATCATGCTAAATCCGGCTACTAGTCTGTAAAGTTTTATTTCGTCAGTTTGTTTGTCCCCAAACTCCAACAGGACCACCGCAGTTTTACAACTAAGGTCAAAGCATAAGCCCAGTGAACCTTCCCATCTCATGGGATTTAAAAAGTAAAAGACCCTGAAATATGTAAAGTAGCTTCACTAAATAGAAGTGTCACAAAATAAAATTAGGTTTTGAAATAAATAAAAATATTTTGAAATAAATAAATCATGAAATAGAGATATTTAAATAAATATATAAATAAATAGATCTTTAAATAAATAAAAATCCTGAAATAAATAATTGAATAAATATATCTTGTAATAATATTTAAATAAATACTTATTTAAATAACTAAATACATACAAAAAATAACCAAATAACCAAAAAAAAGCTAAATAAATGTTTTAAATATAAATTAGATTTTACTTCATGGAGACATTTATTTATTTGTTGGTATACTTATTAATAACCTACCAATAAAAGTATTTACTGATTTACTAATTCATTTAATTCTGAATGAAATGGCTCTCCGTAATAAGCACTACCAGTTGCATTAAACACAACACTCTCCATTCAGAATGTTGTTACTGAGGAGGGGGAAAAAAATCAAAGTCAGTCTTTTTCAATATCTGTGAGGTTTTAAACATAAACTAAAAGGAATCTCTGAACTTTGAAGCTATTCTAAAGTAACTGTAATTTCCTCGACGTGTCAAAACACGTCTGAGGTTTATTTAGGCTCTGAGAAAGAGCGACACTTTAAGCAGATAACAGAAAGGCTTAATATATTCATGTATTGCTCTGTTTTATCCTTGTGAGCTCTCAGCCTCGGCATGTCATGAAACATGCTAGATTTGGAAATGTCAGTCTTTTGGAGTATCGGAGTTAGTGAAGTAGATTTTCTTGGGAATACAGAGCCGGGTGTTTTAAGACGTTTAGCTGCACTACGGTGAAGCTAAAGACAGTTTTAAAAAAATATCTCTATGCTTGTTTTGTTTCTATTGCTGTTTAATTCTGTGTGCAGGTGTAAATAACAACCACTCAGCAGGAAAGCTAGAATAAAAATATACTGAATGCTGTTTCTGAAATCTGGAATTGGCTACAATCCATATAAGCACGTTCCCCTTGGAAGTAAATTGGACATAGGAAACAAGTTTCAAGATTCTGATTGGTGCATCTCATCAATTGAAAGAACAAAAAAGACGCATTCAGATAGTTGGCTAATCTAACGAGGGTACATAAAGTGTGATGTATTTAAATGAATTTAAAGGGCATATTTGTTATATGTATTACGTTAGTTGTTTTCAATGTAAAACAGAAAAATAAGTACAACTTCCTAGAGTTCATTTTGATGGATACAGTGAGGGAAACATGCGTTTCAAACTCAAGGTCTCTTCTGCAGGGAGAAAAATAACTTGTGACAGCTCTTCGTCATGACACCGCTGGAACGGATGGTGCTGTGAAGGTCGGCCGATTTAATTTCTCAACACTGGAGTCACAGAGAGCCCCGTAAGCTTTAGTCGATGGAGTGATAAATTTCTGCTATCAATTGTCTTGTCTCATCTCCATCATCTCTGCAGCACCATTCCTTCCTCCCACCTCCTCTTTAGCCACACGTTTCTTTCATTTATCTTCTTCTCTGCCTCAGTAAAGCTCCTCTTTTGATGGAAAACCACCTCTGTTTACAAATTCATCAATATGGAGCGCATATCTGAATGCTTTCCTCATGTTGCAGACAAAAGGCTTAAGTTTTGGTATTTGTATCCTTTTGTTTATTCCGGCTCCATTTCTTTTTGCGCCCCTTTGTTCATCATGGTGCATTATGGACTCCACTGAGTTAAGAATAGCTTAATGAGAGCTTCTATGTATGCAGGTATGCAAACAGGTGGCCCGGCTGTAAGAACAAAGCTCAGACAGTCTTTACTCTGCTTTTCCACAAAAGTTGTGGAACGCTAACTCAAGCATGCTTCTCCTGAAGAGTTTTATGTGTATGCAGATTTGCTTAGAGTGATACCTTTGGCCTCCTTGTAGTCTCCACAAATCCTTTTGATGGCAGCAAGACCCTCCTGCTCATCCCTTCCACCTAAAATAGAGATTCACAGAGACACGGATGAATATTATCTCTGACAAGGCCTTCGAGGCTTTTTAAAAAGAGAAAACCATGCCGCGTTTCTGTTATGCAAGTCCTTTATATCTTCATCTCGCAAAAACATATTTCCAAGAGGGGGCTTTCAAATGAAACATGTTCTGGATAAAAGCTGTCCGGTGTTGAGGAAAATTTATCTGTTAACGGTTGTAATAATCCCCTCAGTTAAATTGCTAAAATGTTGTCAAAGACTGTAGCCTTGATTTTTTTTTAAAGGACAAATAAATAATAGAGGGTTTTAATGAAAAGCATAGCATCAGTGTGATTTGTGGATGTTTGATTTTAGTAAAGCATTTTGGGCTTTATAAGGCCTTTGGGAGTATTCTTGACTTTATATTTGGTGGGTATTGCAAGAGTATCAAGAGGTAAAGGGAAAAAGTACTCTAAATAAAAAAAATTAAAAAGCATTTAAAAAAAAAGGTTTTTCTCTTAGTGTGAGACATTTTTAAAAACTCCTTTTCAGTTTAAGCCTAATAAACGACTGATTTCATATGAATTTATCACCAGTCCCTTCATTATTAGGAATTAGGTAAAAATGTGGCTAATGCAAATCATTTCTTCATATTCCTTCAGTTGAAAGATGTCCGTGATAACCCAGTTTGACAGGCATAAAATAGTGCTTTTACACCAGGATACAAGGTTCCAAGGAGCTATTAGTCAAACACCTGGCATGTCTTGGCATCGTGCACACTATGTCCTCAAAAAGGTCAGACCAGAGGGCGCAAGTAGAAAAAAACTTTAGAGAAACAGAAAAAAAAGCACTGCAGATGTGCAGTTTTTGAAATGTATAACCTTAACAAATCAAGATCAATTCATAGCACTCAATCTGACTTTTGAAATGTTTTATTTTTTTGAAGAAGAAGAAAAAAGCCTGGGACTGCAGCTATAGATTATTTTAGTAATCAATTAGTCTATAAAAATAAATAAAATTATGTTGATCTAAAACAGGATCATTATCATACCCCCCCCCCCTTTAATCAAGAGTTTTGAACTTAAAAAAAAAATCATTACACATTTTGAATGGATTGTAAATGGCAACATAAAAAAAAAATCAATTTAATACATGCAACAAGGCAGCTTGATTACTAAATTATGTATGCATGTATGCATATACACACACACACACACACACACACACTATATATATATATATATATATATATATATATATATATATATATATATATATATATATATATATAAAGCAGTTATTTTGATAATTGAATAATCTGTTGACTATTTTCTCAATTAACAGAGTAGTATTCAATTCAGTTAACTTTATATAGCACCAATTCACAACACATGTCATCTCAAGGCACTTTACATAATCAAATTCAATAAAATCAGACAGATTGGTCAAAAGGTTTCCTAAGGAAACCCAGCAGATTGCATAGAGTATTGACAAGCAGCATTCACTGCTCCTGAAAGAGTGAAGAGCTACAGTGGACAGTCGTCTGTGTTGTAGTTGTTTTTGCAGCAATCCCTCATACTGAGCATGCATGAAGCGACAGTGGAGAGGAAAACTCCCCTTTAATGGGAAAAAAAAAAACCTCCAGCAGAACCAGGCTCAGTGTGAACGGTCATCTGCCACGACCGACTGGGGGTTAGAGAAGACGATCCAGGATCAGTGAGTGCTTCGGCAGGCAATGGGTGCTTAATAGGATTTATTTTTTATTTTTTTAACAAGGTGAAACTAAATCTATGCCACTTGAGGTGTTCTGGACGGACCCTATTTAGAGACAAAGAAGGTTTTTCATAATAAATGAAAAACTAATATGTATATAATATATAGTTCTGGTTTAACGGTAGCTCTGATTGGGTTGTTTTGTCAGCAAATGGCCTGTTTTAAAGTCTGTATACTCCAGTTAAGGATTATCAGATTACTAAATTGGATTACTTCAACAATTGGTTTCAGCCTTAAAAATATATATTTTTTAAACTTTCTTTAAAAGTATGAAATTAGAAACACAGGAACTTTTGCAAAATAAAATTGTCCTGAAAGAAAGAAAGAAAGAAAGAAAGAAAGAAAGAAAGAAAGAAAGAAAGAAAGAAAGAAAGAAAGAAAGAAAGAAAGAAAGAAAGAAAGTGGGTGGACGGGTGGATGTGTGGGTGTGTGGACGACAACATCATTTAATTTGTCCGCATTTGTATTAAATGTTAAAAGTTTCATCTAAAAAAAATTCATTAAATTAACATGAAATAAACATTTTAATCTTGGTTTGCTAAGTAATTGGTGCGGAAGTTTGAACACAGTGGAGTATTGTAACAAAGGACCAAAACTCAAACTCATGGTATCAATATTTGTCTACTATAAATATCTATTTTTTTTAAATGGGGTTCACAGAAGAAGAAAAAAAAAATCTAATTAAAAATTAGTAATCTCTTTACTGTAATTCTCTTTGCAGTAGCCTACAGACTGAAGAAAATAATCAGTCAGTAAAGTTAAAAGTCATTTAACAAAATATTACCCCATGAAAATATCTGAACATGGAGATAGGCACCAGCACCCCTCCCGGCCCCCACAAGAGAAAGGCGTGTTAGAAAATGGATGGATGGATGGAATATCTGAACATGTATTTGTTGTAGAAATCTGCAGCAGATTGATGAACAAACACATGGATAGATGCACACGCCGACCGTTTCACTACAAGGCAAGACACACATTCTCATTTCCTCTCTGGACATGAACACTGACACACTAATCTTGGATTATAATGCTGGGCTTTTCAAGGGCACAACATTATTTGCCCAGATGCACTGCGGTTCACTCAAGGCTCACACACGCGGCTCCTCTGTATGAAATGCCACAAAGGGTCACACAAACGCACAGGTGGCAAAGCAGGACAAGGTTCAACTCTTTCAGTCTTTATTTTTATATATATATTTTTTTTAAATCACATGATCGCTGGCACGTTTAAAGACGGGCGTTACGCTGCATAAAACATCTGCCGAACCGTTTCAGGACCAAACTGTTCAAATAAAATCCTGAGCAACCGTTTGTCTGCATGACACCAAAACAGAACTTTTTGGCCAGAGTAGGGCTGAACGATAATCCAATAACGATATATATCGATCGATAGATGTATATCGATATTCCAAAAAAGTAAAAAACAAAACAACTGGACTTGTTTTCCGTAGTAGAAGACGTTTCGCTTCCTCTCCAGGAAGCTTTCTCAATTCAAAAAGGGTTGTTATTGGCTTGGCTTAAAGGAACAATATTGTTCCTTTTCCTCTCTGGACATGAACACTGACACACTAATCTTGGATTATAATGCTGGTCTTAAAGGAACAATATTGTTCCTTTAAACCAAGCTAATAACAACCCTAACGACTCCTTGTTAGAGAGGAGTGGACCAGTTCCGGTCCAATCTGCTGGCTTAATGACTTTAACGACCGTCCATTACTAAGGGGTAGACCTGTTTCTATTGAATTTGCATGTTATCTAAAGTTGTTTGGCAGTAGTATAAAGCTTGTTACTCCACATTACTCCAGACTTTTTGAATTGAGAAAGCTTCCTGGAGAGGAAGCAAAACGTCTTCTACTACGGAAAACAAGTCCATTTGTTTTGTTTTTTTACTTTTTTGGAATGACCATGAACTGGATGACTGAGAATCTTCACCAGCATGTATATCGATAGAAAAAAGGGTCAATAAAAAGTTCGACAGAATGAAAGTTTTCCTTCCTTATGCATTTTGGCCATGTAGGTTAATATTGTAGTCATTACATGCTTGCAACCGATCACAAACGCAGAACCAGGAACCTCCGTCTCCAAGCTCTGCTCTCTTCAAAGGGTTCAGAGAGCACACGTTCTTTTTTTTAAAAAAACTTGTAGTGTTGGTAAAAAGTTGGTTGAATAAAGGGTTGAGTTCGAATTCAGTGTTTGTGTGTACTGTGTCTAAAATAGGTCGCTAGGCAAAAGCATAAAACAGCCAGGGCTGCATTTAAAATATATGTTTTGAATTTGCTGATAATTATCGGTATAGATGGCTTTGTTTCCTGCGTCTGTAAATCCTTATTAGACGTTCGTTTGTCTTATCCACGTCCCAAAAGTCGACTCTGTTTAACCATAACATCCTGAATGTTACGGGTGCCGCCATTTTGATTTGCTTGGTCCCGCCTTCAATTCCAGAGAGCGATAGTACCGCAGATCGCCACTAGGAGGCAAGGAGCAACCAAGGAACCGGGATAGTGTGGTGTGTAAACGGTCGTCTTGGCTTGGTTAACTGATCCAAGCTCGGACTCGGCTCAGTTAAAAAAGTGTAGTGTAAACGGGCCTATAAACATACACATGAGCGGCTCAGTTTACCAACTAGAATGCAAACGTACACCGCTCTCTTCAACTTTGAGCTTTGTTGGTAAAGAAATTGTAACCTTTTTTGCTTTCATTTCACAGTTATGCCCCACTGCATTGGTGTGTGACGCAAAATCCCAATAAGAGCGCATCGGCGTTTGCGGCTGTAACGGGACAGAATTTTTAAAAAGTTCAACAGAGTCTAAATCCTTTCTCTGCGAGGCACCGTGCTGAGATTTCAGTCCTGATATCCGTCATCTATTATTTGAAAGAGCAGAGGCTGAAAACTCAAACACTCCTCCTACTCCTTACACAAGCACTATGCTAACACTCCACCTGAAATATGCATCCACTCCATTATCAGAGCGGGATCCACTTTACCATAAATATTCACACTTCATGAATTCGGTTGTGGGATTTGCAATGGAGATCCATGCGCAGTCATCAGCTGTGGCATTAGTCTATAAACACAAAGGCTTGTCTGAAGCCACAACAGACACTTGACAGACTTATTGTATGATTTATTTATTCATCTGCGCTACGCTCTTACATGAGGCAAATCTCATTATTGTAGAACTGTAATTCTAGCGAAGAGCCCTCAGACTCCGACTTTCTACTGTAGCATCTCTGCACACAACAGTGGGAGGAACTGATCTACTTCCAGTGTAAAAATGTGAAATCTCTTTGTTTGAGTGACGTTCAGAAAACAGCAAAAATACTAGAAACTGCTGCAGGGAATTCAATCTTTATTACTTGTTTGGGAAAATTAAAATTAAAGTTCACCGTCCACACACAGATTCCAGTTTCTTTTTTTTTTTTGCAGTCAGTATCTCTTTCAGATTTTTTTGTTTGAGCACTCAAAAAATATTAGGACATAAAATGAGTACTTATCTTATATAAGTGCTATTTTGATTGTTTCAACTTGTGTGGCTGTTAAGAGGTCAGCGCAACCACTTTGCACTCCAATGCTAATTTAAATGTGGACACAAATTGCCCGTAATGACCTAAATTGTAATACAGAACACAACGCAACGCCTGAGAGCTAAAAAATATAGCACATGCCACATCAAGCTCACATTACAGTACACCAACCGAAAACAGAACACTATTTAACGGACAATCTTATTCTCATCCACACACGTTTTCCTTGTGTGAAGCGAGGCTATGGGGAGCAGCCCCTGATCCCTCTTTCAGGAGCAATCTTGCTGTGAGTCACAAATTGAACTGGCTAAGGTTGGGAGGACACCTGAGGGCAGATGGGGAACGCTAAAGTAACCAAATGACAAGCCGCCAGGTGGTAGACGAGTCAAAATCACTTTCGATTTCCACTTTTGTGTAGAAGCTCGTGAAGCTCCGGGAGCGCAGTTACTTCATTCACCTGTGGTTTGTTTAAGGTTTTCAGATTTGGCAGCATTTGTGATGTTTCCTGGTTTATTTTTAATACAGAATACTTTAGAAGATCAGACCTGTGCAGTAAAGCGGCTCCTGGATAATGCGCAAAAAGCTCTCCTGGTGGAAGTAGTCTGGTGATTCAGTAATAAAACAGCATTCAGTAGGAAATGTGAAATCCAGCTTCTGAATTTGAAAAAATTAGAAAAACCACACCAAATGTTTGATTTGTCTATTTTTGTTGAACTTTTGTTTACACTGCAAACATTGCTTGCATCTTGATTGTTGAAAATTTACTGAGCGACCATTAAATCAAGCATGTGGGCAACAATTTACCCAATCCGTAGTCAGACCGTTGAAACGTAATGATTGTGTTTTGTCAGTAATCAAGGGCATTCTCAGCATCCTGTATATTTAGACAAGAGGACTAATTTATCCTCATTTCACATAATGTAAAAGATTTTATCATCTATAGAAAATGTAAAATGTTCATGTTCACTGTGCCTTTACACTTTATTCTGAGATCACACCTATATGAATTCACCAGTTTTTAACCAGTTGGTCATGCTCTGTAAAGAAAAACAATTAGCTAACATAAGACAATGACAATACACATGGAAAAATAGAACACGTTTATATTAAGAAATCCATCTTGCCTTCTAAAACATTTCTCTGTATTCTTGATCCTTCACTGTCTATAGTATTTTTTTTATTTTATTTTATCCATTTTGTTGTCATGCGGATTCCCTTAATGCTAAAATCCCTCTTTAAATGAACTGTCACTGAACCACAAAGAGGTTTAACAACTTTGAAGATAAATATCTATCAAAATTAAAAATATTTTTATTAAGATCAAAGCAATGCAATCCATACTGAGGGGAAATCTCTCTGTACATCTGTTTGAATCTTTACTTGAGTTTGCAGGTCAGTGATGAGGTGTTTGATACTGTACCTATAATAACGTGTGCTCCGAGTCTCGCCAAGTGCCGGACCACCTCATAGCCGATTCCCCTGCCTCCTCCTGTCACTATGGCAACCTTGCCATCTTGTCTGGGCATCACTAGCGGAGTCAGAAGAGGACACAGATATCAGAGAGAATTTAATTTCATTGAAGAATTCCTTGTCATTAGCCTAAGCTGTTGACAGCCTGTAAAAACCCACCAATTCACATTATGTCAAAGCAGCTTTGCACAACAAGCAGGTCAGATTTTTATCCATTTATATAGAAACATTTTCAGCCCAAATTATTCAAGATTAATCTTGTTCCATAAATTTCAGATCGTTTCATCAATGGAGGTTACTGAAGATTCATGTTTATGCATCCATAGCAGAGCAGCACAATATCTAACAAGTAACAATCCTTATTGCAATATCAGTGTGTATGATATTGCAATCACCAAGGAGTGCTTGGATGCAATATTTTGTAGAATACTTTAATTGTCCATATAGAAAACAAACTTGGCCAGGTGGATGGACTCTATGTATAAAACATTTTAATGGCTGAGTTACTAACGCTAATGTTTAGCAATAGAATCACAATTGTGCAATTCATAGATTTTTCTGACACTGAGTGGGTCTGTTTCATAGCAGAATACATTTTTAATGAAAGGAATAACAAAACAACAACACAACAAATCATTTATCCAGAATTTGAACAAACCATTACATCAGTAGTAAAGGTAAACTCTTAAAAAAACAACAACCTGTGGCTAGCATAATGTAACAAAAAATAACGGGAAGTACCGCTTTTGTTGTTGGAAAAAATTGCAATGAATCTGCTGTACATATATTATATAAAATAGTAAAGAAATAATTGGTATTGTCCCTCAGTGGGGAAATTCGGCTGTGCCAGCAGCAAAATGAAAGGTAAATAGAAGCATGCAGATACAAACAAAGGTTAAAAAAAATTATTCAAGAAAAAATGGGTTAAAAGGGACCAACATGTGGGGTAAATTAAGAATTGAGACCAAAGGATTACTATTCCACTTTAAATTGACCACAACTGAAGGATTTCAATATGAAAAAAGAAGAACTGAAAAGCATGATATTGTCCGTTTTTTAAGTCTTCTCCATCCTCCAATAGGTTTTCTTCAAGTAATGGCTTGTAATTAGCTCCATGCATGCAGAAAGAAAAATACTGAACATTTATTAACAATGGCATGCTTAAAGTAAAGAAATGTGCAGAAGAGTGATCAACAAAATGTACAAAATGTGACTATTTAGAAGAATGAAAAATAATCTAAACACTAATTAAGCGTGTTGGGAAGCAGTGATGGTTACAAAGTCTAACAGCTCCTAGGAGGAAGGATCTGCGATAATGCGCGGATGTGCAACTAGGATGCAATAGCTCTGCAACAGTTCCATGTAGGCGGCTGGACACACTGTGCAAGAGTGATGTTACTTTTGTCCGCCCATCGCCAGCACTTGGTCGAGGGGGCATCCTGGAACATGCTTCCTTCTCAGCTGCAGATTAGCTCCATAAAACATGGCCACCAAAGAATCCAAAAGGGTCTACACTCTAAAAGATGTCAGCCAGGTGGATTCTGCTCTGTGTCTGACACTTCCTGTAAAGAGCATCACTGTTGTTTTGACTCCAGCCCAGTATATGAAAATAATTCAATTAATTCAACATTAAATATTGAGATATTTGTGCAACTCAAAGATTTGAAGCTGCAATGGTAACAGAATAACACATGCAAGTATTCACAGTACACAATTGATTAAATTTCCCCAGTAAAAAAAAAAATGCGATTATGAATTTAGAGGGGGGGAAAGGGTACAAGAGCTCCCATTAAACATAAATCCTGTAAATGAGCAAAATAAATTAATCAATGCTGAATTAAGTTAATCACTTTCTTGGATAAACGCGGGCTAGTTGCAGGGCTCGTTTCTCTACACCAAACTGCATTACAAAAAGTTACTTTTTAAACGCACATCACTATGGAACAAAAATAAACGCTTCGGAACGGAAACTTTAATGTTTCCTGTGCTTAGTGGGCCACTCGGCCAAATTCGGCTACATAAAATCCAAAGAAGGCTCTTTAGAGCTGCGTTTTTTTGCACTTTTTTTCTTAACTTAGCTAGCTTAGCTACATTAGCATCAGGAGTCAGCCCGTGACGAAATGACAAAGCTACGACTCAATGAGTTTTAAAGGGTAGAGTAACTCTCGTATTCACGTACGTACTCCCGATCACTATCACTACGTTGCTGGGGAACGACGCAAGCACACAGCCTGTCTGGGTGAAACGAACAAACTGAGAGGGGAAATGAACTAACCTGGCAGCCGTAAAGGTTTGCTTAACAGCTGAGCCAGCAGGACCTTAAAGCCTAGCAGGTACAGCTTGACAGCAGGCAGGAGACGAAACCGAAGAGCAGCCCACATCCTTGCCGGAATGTGTGCCACACACACAGCAGCAGAGAAATCAATCTACAAAGGCAGAGCGAAACGAGCCAGTGGGACACATTCCAACATGAAATTGTGCATCCTCACCTCCTTCCCGTGCTGTGTGACATGTAAAATTTGAAACCCCTGGTTAACTTTGCTTTTTATTTTCATTGAAGATTCTAAAAAAAAAAAAAGATAACTTGTCTGGACAGGTCCAAAGGTATGCCACGGATGGAGAAGCCGTTGCTTCTGTTCGATGTACCTTCTCTGTAGATCCTGCATATTGCTTCCTTCAACCCACTGACTACCTCATTAAATGCTGCCAGAGAGGTCACATACTTCAGAAGCAACAGCCATTTTCACACTCCGGTCTGATCCATAATTTCCCCAGACAGGCTTGAAGAGCGTGTGTCTGGAGCTGAAGGAGCCTCTGTCCACAGTGCTGTGTTAGGCTTTTGACTGACTGATGGTCTGGCAGTTAGCTTTTCCTCTCCTGGGATCATTTGAGACTGCCAACTGTTTTTTTTTCCTGAATGCCGGGATGATAACCGTTTTTTGTTTTGTTTGTTTGTTTGTTTGTATTTAAAAAGTCTCAGCAAGCACAGTGCCTTTGCAAAAGTATTTACCCCCTTTAAGCATTTTCCCATTTTATCACATCATAGCCACAAACTTTGTTGGACCTTTATTTAGTGGTTATTAGTGGTGGCCTAGTGGTTAGAGCACAGAGCTTCGATCCCAGAAGTTCTGAGTTCAACTCCCACAAGCTGGCATTCTGGGTCCCTGAGCAAGACCCTTAACACCTAATTGCTCCCCAGGTGCCGCACAGTGGCAGCCCACTGCTCCCCAAGGGGATGGGTTAAGATGCAGAAGTGAATTTCTCCATTGTGAGATCAATAAAGTTCAATTATTATTATTTGACAAACCCTTAATAGTGTTCAGGTGTAAAGTGTGGGGAGGGGGGGAGGGAGTCTACCTCCTGATCTGTAAGTTTAGGTGGATGGATATGCCTTTTTAGGTTTGCAGTCATGCCATGCTCTTTCCCTTTTCAGACGACAGATGTTCAAAGCTTTGGATATCGTTTAATAACCAAATGCTTCTTTAACTGTATCCACAACTTTATCCCTTCTTTGGTCTTCATGATGACGTATGTTCACAAATGCTTTCTAACAAACCTCTGAGGCGAACAGCTGTATTTATTCTGGGATAAAATTGCAACCAATGGCTCTATTACTAATGACGGGACTCATGAAGGCCATTTTTTGCACTGGGTTTTTATTTTGGGCCATCAAAGGAAAGGTGGCCGAATTCACATGAGACTCAAAAAAAAAAAGGAAATTGTATTAGTAGCGGTGTCTGTATTACAATGTAGTGGTTTGCTTGGTAGGGTTTTGGCTTGTTTTCATGGATCAAGTCGATTTTTTTTCTCTCACATTGTTTGTGTGTCTGCAATAAGCCTTATAATAATTTAACTAATAATAAAATAACTTGCAACAGTCAGCCATGTTCAAAGTATATGGTGAGAGCAGCGGAGCTACAATGAACGGCTAACACCTAACTGACCGCTAAGCTAACCAGATACATAAACTGGGGCGACCAGACGTCCCCGATTTCCAGGGACAGTCCCCGTTTTGGATGACCTGTTCCCGGCAATGTCCCCGATTTTAGTGTATTATGATGGGGTAAAAAAGTTTAGCGCAACTAGAGGTATTTACACAGTCCTACCGCTGTCCCGATGTAGTAGAATAGCTGAGCTGAACTCGCCTTCCTGTGAATTTCTCCAATGTGAGATCAATAAAGCCTATCTTATCTTATCTCATCTTATCTTATCTTATCTTATCTTATCTTATCTTATCCTATCTTATGTGAGTGAATCAAAATAATTGGCATGTGGCATAGAGGGGGGTGACTGCCTTTCGGTGCGAAGAGAGAGTTTTTACAGGCCTGCAGCTCCCACACAGATACATTTTTTATACTTCCTTTAATGTATTGACTACTTTCAGAATGGAAGGACGACGTTACCCAGTATAACAAAAAGTGTTTCTGAACAGGATTACCAATTATAGCTTTAAAAGGACACGCCTTGTTCAGAGTGGAAATCCGGGTGTATTTTAAATCACTTGTGACAAATGTGGCAAGTGTAAATTAATTAATCATACTCTCTGAAACGATGTACTTACTGTTTTATAACAACAGAAGGCAACCACTTACTTTAAATTGTTTGAAAACACATTTCCTTTAGCCAGTGTGCACAAGAGAGTCAGTGTGAATCAATGACATTTGTTTGTTTTTGCTTTTGGGAAACCCTTAAATCCTGATTGTAACTTTTGCTCTCCTTATCCAGATTTATCTTGAAAAACATGGAAATATCCTAAATGCATGTCTTTAAAAAAAATCTAATTCAATCTAGCTAAAAATGCATTGTTTCTGCTTCAACTTTAATTACAAACCTTTAATTTCAATTCTGCACAAATAAAATCGACGTTTTTTAGTAATCATTCATATGTCTTGTATTGCATTATATATATATATATATATATATATATATATATATATATATATATATATATATATAGTCCAAGAGACCAATTGAATACCTTCATATAGATGCTGATGCATCTATATTACCATTTAAATATAGAAACTGTTTGCAAAAGTTAGGTGAACATTTCTTACGATGTTTTTAATAAAACAAGGAGATGTGTGATGACCTGATTTCCAAGTGAGTTTTGCTCGTCACTTTTCCTTGTTAAGTAATAGAAAAGGAAAAGAGCAGTAAGTCATCATCCTCTTCTGCAGATCTGCTCATTTGAAAAAGCTTTTTAAAGTAATGTAAGAATCTCTCAGCCCATTTGGAGGATTTATCTCTCGCTCCCTGCACAATGTTCCCACTTCTGCAAAATGTATTTGCTATCTTGCACTGCTTTTATTAAATCTCCCCACTAGTGGTGTTAAAGTCTTTTTTACCCATCCATGGATAACATTTATAATGGTTTCCCTACGAGGTTGATTATGGTTGATGATGTGAGCTAAGGATCATTACCTTAATGTGGAAGCCATCATTTGTTCACCTTTATCCTTTTTAACAGCAATAACTTTTGTATTTAAATTCCTTCATCCTTTAAAATTCCCTGTGCCACTCTCTGCAATCCTACATCAAATAAGTTTTTTTTCTCTCTTTTCTTTGGACAACTGGTGAACAATGAAACTGATTAATTTGCAAAGTTAAGACAAATAAACTTCCAGACCAAGGCGTCTGACTATCTGGAGTAACTAAACACAGAAGGCAATGTGTCGCTTGCATCTGTTTCTGCCACTTGAATATATTTGTCACTTTTTTATATTACTATCCACTGTTATGGGCTATAATTATATTACTTTTCTGAACTCCGCCTTTGCAAAAGCCGTTTAGTCTGAAAGAAAGTACAAATAATGTCTGAAACAAAGGATAATTATATTACGGCACGTAGAGTGAATGTGCATCGTAAAGCTACATGCATTTAAATGTAACTACATTATCTTTTTACTCTGAACTGAACTAAATCAAAACACCTTTATTTCTGTCATTTTAACCTGTTCTTTGAAAAAAAAAAAACAATATCACTGTCAAAGAAGTAACTCTACTAGAAATGGAGCAACATACTGAAATGTATTGAAAAATCAAACCTTGACCTTGAGCACATTTGTTTTTAGGGGAAAAACCCATATACAACGATAACATATGTGAAATACGTATTAACTCAACAGCTTTAAAATAAATCTAACATTGCATTTTGCAGTTTATATGTGGTATTTATTTTTATTTGATCTGAGTGTCTCGGATCTGGGAATTGGCAACTATCACAGGTCACAATGAGAACACAAATGTGTTGGGAAATCAGAAAACTCTAACCGATTGTGTCTGCAAAGAAAAAAAACAATGTTCGGGATTGTTCCAGAAGGGCAACGTTTTAAAATACATTTAATACAATTATTGTGAGTTTGTTTAGTGTTACAATTGCACCACTTGCTCGCCTGTAGTGTATCAAAGTAACATGTTTGATGATAAGTCAGGCTATTTTGCTATTTGAGATGTAAAGTTTGAAACCTGGTTAATTGGTCAGAGTCAGAGTAATAACCTGCAATCCTAACTGGGCCCGTGACAAGCCAGGCTGGATGAGGGCCCACATTTATCTAACCTCCATCCACAATCGAGCAGGGTTAACTTGGATTCAGGAGGACAGTAAAAGAAAGTTTTCCCAACTTGTTATAGCGTCTCATTTTAGAGAAATCTCTGTCACGGCAATCTATTGTATAGTTTTTAGACCCATCTCACCAAGGGTTTAAACAGATGTGGAGGGTGGATAGTTCGGGAAGACGTTTTACTTTATAGCAGTCTTTTGTGTGCCTCGCAGTGACCTAACAACAACTCTTAATGTGAACAAAACCGAAACTGAACAAGCAGTCTGCTGAAGTGATCGGCCACGTTTGGCTAACAAGCAGGCGGCTAAATGATCGCTGGCATTCAATGCAGGTCAACCAAGCTCTCCCTCATTTCAATTTAATTACAATCATTTCCACTAAAGACAGGCTTGGGGCTTTCGCCGTATGAAGCGGCCTTTTGTTTTTTTGTTTTTTTTTTTCTCTCCCCCTGACAGGGAAATAATCATTATTACGATGTGTCTTGCCCACAATCCAATAGTTTGGTTTGGGGCAGAACACCATCGCTGACAAGCTGTTAGCCTCAGTTATTAAAGTCTGCTCTGGAAGGCAGATAAATAAGCAGCAACATAAAGAGAGCGTGTCATCGTGACTCCGCAGATGGAGGCTATATGTGTGCATTTAAACGTCCGCGCACGGACGTTTTAGGAGAGCAAAAGCGGGCACGTCTCTCGTTTCCTTCGTGCGCCACATGCGAGTGTTTGTTCTGCAGCCTGAGAGGTTCAGAGGGGTCAGCAAAGCGAACTGGCCCGCCATTGTTTAAAGGAAATCGCATCTCACGCATGACGGCGGGATGATTATTTAGGATGATAGGACATCAGGGAGCGCACGGACACGCGCGCGCACAGACAGGATGAAGACACATGGGAGACAAGCTGGGAACAGTACGTGACAGGAGGGTGCGTGATGTAAATAACATGTGAACACCATCAAAATAGCTTTAACCCGACAGCCACCCAGTCTTATATGACAGCTACAGGCTGACTGCAAAGCACAATTTGTCTAACTTAGAGAATCCGGGCTGACAACAGCTCAGTGGGACGTCTGGATCTGCATGTGTGTTCTGACAGTTAAAATGTAATTTTTTAACCTCATGACTCACATATTCGGCTAAGAGAACGTTTGAGAACTTTTTTTTTTAGGGACTTTTGATGTGTTGTTCTTTTTAACACAACAGCTGTCACCCAGGTGAGAAGGGAGGTGAAGTGTCATATCTGGAAGAAAGGGAATTTAGTTGGTTTGTCATGGGCAATTTGATCTTTGGAGGGTAACAGCCTGAGCGAATCAATGCCGTCTTTTCTGCCAGCTTGAGCTGCATCCTGCACAGCTTTTCCTTCTGAAGCTTCCTCCGCTTGAGAGGCAGAGAATAAAGGTTAGGCTTAAAAAGCGCAGGCTTTGACAGACAAAGATGCTCATTGTTTAGCCAATAATGATACTGTGCCTGTGCATGTGTACATGCAGGGAATACACATCCCCAGGGATTTCCTGGTTTGCAACCTTAAGTACAAAGTCCGTGTGCTTTCATGTCAGAATTTCTTATACCTAAAACAGAAACAACAGGAGGAAAGCTGTTTTTGTCAGTGATTCAGTGTTTTAAAAAATACAAAACATTCCTGATTGTATTACTGATTTTATTACATTATTACAATGTTTTCTAAAATTATTCAAACCTCTGCAACTTTTCCAAATATTTTCATGTTATGGCTGAAAACCTTAACATCATTTATTGGGATTTTATGTAATATACTAACACAAAGGAATGCATTATATTGAAACGAAAGGACGACAATACACATTGTCTTTTTCTTTTTTTCTTCTTTTTTTACAAAAACGAAAATATGAAAGGCATGATGTGTAAATGTATTCAGCCCCCTTTACTTTGACACCCCAAAACCAATTGCCTTTACTAGTCACTGGTGTGTGTGCTATTTAAGTTTAATACCAACACTGTGGCCACAGAGATTGTTAGAGAACAGCTTCAATCAGGGAGAAGTCTAAGAAGAATTAAAAAACAACAATAACCCAAGTTTTGAACCTCTCAAAGCGGATTGTGCAATCCATAATCTACAAATGAAAAGAACACAGATCAATGGTAACGGCTAGGCGCAAGTAGGGCTTTAATTTAGCCAGAGAAGAACCCAAGAACCCCAGGCTAAATCAGAACAACTACTGTCCACATGCTTTGCAAATCTCTTCCCTTCTGGAGGAGTGCTAAGAGAAAAGGTTGCCATCTTAGTTTTGATGAAAGTCAAAAGAGGGCCTGTTTAGAGTTTTCTGCAAGCCATGTGGGGGGCATAGCAAAAATATTGAAGAAGGTGCTGTGGTCAGACTAGAAAGCCTACTGATGTGTTGCAGAAAACTCACAATACACATAATCCTGAATGCAGTAGCAGCCACACAGTGAAACCTGATGGTGGCAGTAGCATGCAGGTGAAAAGCTTTACTTCAGCAGGGACAAGGAAGCAAGACAGAGTTGATCGCAAGATGGATGGAACTAAATCCGGAACAATCCTTGAAGAAATATTTATGCCAGCTGTAAATACAGCAAAAGCTATGATGGAACAATTAAGATCAAAGCATATTCATGTGTTAAAATTAGCCAGTCTGTGTCCAGACTTAGAAATGTCAGTCTGCAAAGCTGGTAGAAACATATAAAAGAGACAGCATGCGGGGTTCCCCAAGTGTCCATCCATGGTCCCCTCCTATTCAGTTTTCTCCCTCTAACTCAGATCATGAAACCAACAACATCGGTTACCATAACTATGCAGACAACTTACAGCTCTACCTCACCATGACACCAGGTGACTAAGAACCCATTCAAGCACTGAGTAAATGCTTAGAAGAAGTCAATGCATGGATGTGCCAAAAATGTCTACAGTTGAATAAAAATAAAACTGAAGTAACAGTTTTTGGACCAATGGAAGGGTGATCAAAAGTTAGCACACAGCTTCAGTTGCTTCAGCTAGCAACCACCGATCAGGCCTGAGATCCGTGTGTAGGGATGGACTCAGACCTGAACCTTCAAAGGTATCTAAACCCAATTACAGAGTCGGCCTTCTATCACCTGAAGAATGTTTCCAGGATTAAAAGACTAATGTCTCAGCAGGATCTGGAAAAACTAATCCATGTACTTTCGTCCAATCAATAACTGCAAAGTTGTTTCACATGTCTGCAAAAAAGTGGATCAGACAGCTGCAGTTTATCCAGAACGCTGCTCCCCGCGTCTTCACTAAGACTAAGAAAGTAGAGCACATCACCCCAGTTCTAAAGTCCTTACACTGGCTCCCTGGATCTCAGACAATAGACTTTAAAATACTTCTGTCAGTCTATCAGTGTATCAACCCTCCCGACCACTCAGGTCTTATGGCTCAAGTCTACTCTGCATACTCAGAACCAAGCAAGGGGAAGCAGCAGTCAGTTCTCATTCTCCACTTATCTGGAACAAACTCCCAGAAGACTTTAAAGTTCCAAGGTAAAAACCTATTTGTTTAGCGTTGTCTTTGAATGTTAATGTTGACTTTCTTCTGTAATGTTTTCTATTTCTTGTTCATGTACAGCACTTTGAATTGTCTTTACAAACAAACTTGCCTTGTCTTGGCTATAGTTCCACGATCGGCAGCTTTAATTAAACCACGTCACCGCGGTTCTCAACCCCTCACCCTGAACTCAGCTCACTCTTCCCCAGCCCTCTCATCTTTTCCACCAGTAAGCTTGCCTTGATCAATACACGTCTGCTTGTTTATTACCCAGTGTCTCATCTCCACTCCTTCTCTCCAGTTTGTTCCTGTTCGCTCCCCGGGCTCGGGCCAGCCCTTGTGGATCCATTGAATACATTGTTAAACCTTCTCCTTATCCTGAGAATTCTTCTTGCATGTGGATCAAAGGCCTTGAGATGACATGTTTCATGAATTGGCGCTATATAAATAAATTGAACACCACAAAAACAAAATGACAAATTTTGGACTTCAGGAAGGGCAGAACGGATCCGGTCCCACTCTACATCTTTGGGGATTGTATGGAAAGGCTCCACTCCATAAGATTCCTGGGCGTGCAGATATCTGATGACCTCTCCTGGACTGTAAACACCACAGCGGTGGTGAGGAAGGCTCAGCAGCGTCTCCAAATACACTAAAGTGATATTAACTGCTTCATTTCATGTTTATAATCTTTGATTTGCACCTGCACTGACTAAAAGTGCCACCGTGTACCTATCTGTAGGTACATTTTATTGTCTTTATTTTATGCTAGTGTTGCTTCTTATGCTCTTTGTATTCTGCACCAAAGGGAGTTGCACTCCAACTTCGTTGTACCCTGTACAAGGACAATAAAGGCCATTCTATTCCATCGCCGGTCTTGCACATTAACTCTTTTTCGGAAAACCAAAAACCACCTCAAGCGAACATACAAACGTTTTTCCTAAACTATGGAAGTTATTTTGAATTTTGCCGTTTCCATAAACCTTTTCTAATGCGATACTTAAAAATGTGCATAAAAAACATTGATGCAAATATCCCTATAGTACCATAATCCAAACAACAATCCATGTTGTCTTCCACTTACAGGAAGATAATGTTCTTTCATTTACATATGTTGTTACATGTGCATATTTACATGTATTTTGTGGATTATTTTATGATGAATTAAATATTGTATATAATTATAAAACTATTTTTAAACACTCTTAAAGGTGGTTTTATATAACCCATAATCAAATCTGCTTGGTTCCCTTACAATGAAAACTTTTTGTGATTATGATGGGCTGCGCTGTGGTGCAGTTGGTGGCGCTGTTGCCTTGAAGCAAGAAGGGTTTGAATTCAAACTACAGCTTGAGGTCTTTCTCCTTAGAGTTTGCATATTCTCCCTGTACATGAGTCAGTTTTCTCTGGGTACTTCCTTAGGACCAATTAACCTAACATTGCCCAAATTGCCCTTAGGTGTGTGTGTGTGTGTGTGTGTGTGTGTGTGTGTGTGTGTGTGTGTGTGTGTGTGTGTGTGTGTGTGTGTGTGTGTGTGTGTGTGTGTGTGTGTGTGTGTGTCCCATACAGATAAGAGCGTATATACAATAGATAGATGTTTGTATGATTTGATATAATTGACTTTGTCAAGTGCCTTGAGATGACGTGTGGGGAATTGGCACCATATAAATTAACTAAATTAAATCAAATAGTGTCTCAAGGGTTAAATCGACCCAAAGCAGTTCTGGTTTTATTTAGTATCTTGGCTAACACAAGGGAAGTCTATCAGAAAAGAAAAAAAAAAGTCAGAAAAGCTTAGTAAATGGAGAGATGGGTAGGAATCCCAGGAGAGGGAATCCAGGTCGAGATATCTCTGCTCCTCAGATGTCTGAGTGCTCACTGGAACACGTGGGTTGGAAAAGGCAGTGGACTCCCAGAGAGCCGATTTGGAAGGTTTTGCATCATCTGAAGCTGCTGCCTTCATAGCTTTTTCAGAGGGAGACAAGCCAAAGGCCAACTTGTAAACTCTGAAAGTGAAACGGAAATTCTCGCATGTGGGAGTCTATCAACATTTTGCTCAAATGCAGCCTTGGAACCTCCATTATACATTATACAGCACATTGTTTATAGATCAGGCTCTTTTCCCCACTCTGCTCTTTGCATTATACATGTCATAAGGTTTGTGTTGTGATTTTTCTCTTAATTTTCTCTTAGTTTTTTTTTCTTTGAAGGTACCCCTGGCCCACTGATATAGTGCCTGGTTATGTCTCTTTACTTTCACAAAGCCATTGCTGCCATAAACTGCATACTATTTATCTTTCCTTCTAAACGAAAATTCTCCATGCTTAGTGTTTCTGTGTTTAGTTGTGTCTCATTCCTTGGCAAAGGCATTGGGAGAGTTGCTGTCATTTATGATTTTCTTACCTATATAAAGTACTCCTCGGTCAATGTTTCAATATTTAGAAGTTTCTTTGCTAAAGGAAGGCATTGACAGAGATAACAGTATGACATCTTTCTATTATAGGCAAGGGAACTATTAGCTACTGATAACATCACCATTTAAACGTGTGTACTTTCCTTACCTTACTGTCCTACAGAAAGTATCCCTTGGCTAGTGCTTGAGTTTTGCAGAATTGAGGAAGTTATTTTTAATTTTGCTGACTACAGTGATGAGGTCAACAGACATCTTGCCATTAAGAAACTATTGCTAGAGCTTTAGTTGTCATTTTGTCTCTTTGTTGTTTTTGCTGTGCTTATGTGTTTAGCTGTGTCCTTCTTTGACAAAGTCATTGGTGGATCTGATGCTGCCATTAACTCTGTGTACTGTGTGCTTTTCTTTACCAGAAATAGTTATTTTGGAACAGTACTGTAGTGTTTTGCAGCATATACTTTTTTTTTCACCAGATGGAAGATGATCACTCACACTGAGCCTGCTTGTGCTAGAGCATTCTTCCTGTTAAATGGCGAGTACTTGTATAGCGCTTTATCAAGTCTGATGAGTTAGTCATTCACCCATTCATTCACACACAGCTATATTAGTAGCCACCGCTGCCTTCGGGTTGACAGAGGCCAGGCTGCCATCCAGCCGACCTCCGCCAGCAGTAAATGCGGGTAAAGTGTCTTGCCAAAGGACACAACAGCTTAGACGGTTGGAGCGGGAGATTGAACCAGCAACCTGTCAATAAAAGGACAACCTCCCCAACTTTTGCACAACTCTGGTGGCACAACAGTGAGTCTTTCTTTTCCACTGTTACCGCATGCTTGCCCAAGAGGAGGGATTGCTGCAAAGTTGATTTAATGCAGAAGACCTCCTTTTATAGAAAGGCTTTGACTGATCTGCATTAAACAATCGATTGAATTTGATTGTGCAGGAACAAAATTTGTATTGAACTAGATTCTCTGTAAATTAATCTGATGTGGGAATGAATTAATTGATCAGAATCTGATTTGGAAATAATCATAACTGGATAGGTAATGGAGCTGTTTGTCTTTTAAAGTGCCTGGAGATCTAATTTGTTGTATTTTGGCATCATATTAAAAATTTAATTGAATTTGTTTGAAACTTTCACAGATGTCAGTTGGTAGGAAGGCATTAAGACCTTTTATGCCTTTCTCTTGATAAAAAAACAAACAGGGTTGGCCTTTTTCTGTGACAATTTGTTCACTAGAATAATAATATAATATTTCTACTACTTACTAACTGGATGTTCTGAACAACTATTTTTGACATGTTTGTTTAGAAATGTTCATACCGGTATGTAACTGATAAAGATTAAATACGTTCCACCTGCCTTCAGCGGGCGTACGCTCTCTTTAAACTGTATGTTTTTCATTTCGGGTTTCAGGCTGAAAAAAAAAAAATGCTTCGGAAATGTCGGATGTATCCAAGACCTTTCCACAGTTTCTTGAAATGCGCCTGGGGCAAGGCGATTATCCATCTTCAAAGATGTCCTCAATTCATGACATATGGCTTATAAATAAAACAAAAAGCAAGATAGACACAAAAAAGAAACAAAAAACCAGGCAACACTTGTTTTAGGAGGATGGTATGTAATCTTCAGATCATCCTATGATTCTATTTTGCGTCCAAGTTGTGTATTTTCCCGTTGTTTTTGACTCTGGACATCAAAAATCTACGGGGTACTTCATTAAGCACATCCCAACACATTTCTTTTTTCTAAATGTCATCAGGGAGCGGATGTCTTTCTATTAGTAGATGTAGAATGAGGAGTAGTGGGAGGAATATTTTCTTGCACCAATTAAGTCTGTCATTAACTCAACGACACACTCGAACACACACACACATACACACATTGAAAAAGTGACGCAAAAGTGCACACACAGTATTTAACACATTTAATTTAACACTCTGTTAGTCTCTGTTTGTGTGTATGTGCGCTCCTCTTTCTGTCTGAAACCTGTTGTCATTGAGACAGGACTGTAAGAAAAATCCTTTCATCTTCTGCTCTCGTCCCTCCCGTCTCTCACTCTAGGATTAGGTGAACACTGGGAATTTATATGGCAGTGTGTTTATGGGTGAGCCTTCAGCTTCAAGGCCTTCATCTTTTTCCGTGTTTCACCCAGAAAAAACAGCTTCAGCCCAGTTGTGCAGCTTCACACACAAACACATTTTGTCAGAGTAACATTCAATCTGATTTCAAACTGCCTCGTCTGATTATTTGTAAAGTATATTAGTGCCAAACAGCTGGCTAAACTAAGATCTTTCAAAACAGTATAATTTGACTCAAACAATGACCGTTGTGCACATTTCATAGACCCCAAACACACTACTTAATGACTTTGTGGCCATTAATGTGCTTAGGCATTTTTAGCAACAAAGATGTTCCCAATAATCAGCTTTTTAACTTAGCATTAGCTTCCTTGGTTGGCCTGGCCCACAGTGTGTGTTAAAATATTTTTTGACCGATGTGGCCGAGTGCACAACCTTTATCACTACTTTCACTGTTTCACATTAAATATTTTAAGTATACTAAATAATACACATGAATTTATCTCTCTTTCTATCAGAATACAGCTGTTTTTTTATGGGTTTACACATTTTTTTTTACTTGTTGATAACAAAGGTTTTTAATTTGGTTACAGGACAAATTTTCTTAAAGTTCTGCGGTTGGCATGGAAAAAGAGCCATTTAAAGGAGCAATGAGCGATATTTCACCACTACATGGTGCTTGAGCACTGTCTGTAGACCAAAACAAAAACCCAGCCTATCCTTACCCTTCTCATGCGTCACCTCCTATGGGCATATTTGTAAAGGACAAAAACACAGTAAAACAGCATCACCTTTCAGAGGAACATTTCAAGTGAAGAAGTAAGTAACTCATAACTTTATAATGCTGTTAGCAAGAAAACATTTTGAACTGCTGGGGGTGCTCTCCACCATGTTGCTCAAACGCTCCGCTGCTCTGACTGTGGCATTTTAGGGCAGGGAGGGGCTAAGCCCTGAGTGGCAGCTGTTCATGTGCACGTACATGCACACACGCGCATGTACACGAGATGGCCCGGCTATGTAAACAACAGACTGGAGAACAACTCAGTGAGCTGCGGTGTGACATCATACCATACTCCATCTGAAATATTACCTTTAGTTCTTCACATCAGTATTTTTTATTGTTTTTTATCTAAAATATTGAAATTTAGTTTATTGCTCCTTTAAGTTATGAGGCCTGGGGAATTTCTCTAAACTTTGGGTATTCTTTAAAAAAAAAAAATTATAATAAAGGAAAAATTATTGGTGGTAACGTTTGTGTTACCACTCTGGGTCAGCTCAGTCCTATTAAAGTTTGTTTTAACCAGTGTACACCATCCTAAATTCATGCATTATATTCATTCATAGATGAAAAACTACAGGTTTGAACGGCACAACAAAATAGCTTACTCATCATTAGGGCTATATAAACTTAGCACAGTATATTTGTGTGTGTGTGATTGATTCTTTCTTGTTGTAGCAATTCATCTTTTAATACATCTTATGTTGTCATTTTTGCCTTTGTGAGTTGAGCTACAAAGTTGAATGTGTTGGTTGAGCCTTAAAAGAAATCTCGCCAGATCCTCCCGGCCAATGCCAAACAGCTTATTCTGCTATATACTCTTATTTTGGATTGGATACTTGGTTTAAAGAAGAAAGAGATGTTGGTAATTAACAGAGGTGAGTAAGAGCTAGGTTACATGAACACAGGAAATGTTTTGAACAAAATGTACTTTTAGGAGCAGTTTTACTGCACTGTACTTTTTATTTTTACTTTAGCAAAAATATGTTAAAGTAGTGCAACTCTTACTTGAGTACAATGTTTGGCTACTCCACCCACCTCTGGCAATTAAACTAATTATTCACTTAACAAACAGGGGCATCAATAGCATATGGGAGACCAACCATGGTTGTGCTGGTCGCTCTGGCATGAAAAGCAGCCTTAAGTTGATTCTACAAATGTTCAGTGAGGTTTAGATCAGGACCGCAGGGAGAACAATTCATCTTTTCCGCAGCCAACATCTGGAGTTAGACTATGATAAGCTGTGAGGTCAACAATTTAGGGGACAGAGTTCGGTTCCCTAGGGTGGAGATATGGATTTTCCACTGGTCGCAGGAACTCATGATAATTCAGATTACAAGGCTTGTTTTTCCAGTAAGGTAGATGCTGACCCACAACATAACACTGCCTCCACCAAATGCTGTGTGGTCTTGGCTGACAGGAATTGACAAGTTTTTCCTGTGCACAACCCACAAATACATAATCCGTATAAATCAAGAAGCATTTATTGGGGGAAGAAATGGTTTTCTAATACCATAACACATATTACTAAGAAGCATTGTTACTCTAAAGGAAAGAATTAACAAATACACATTTCTTTAGTTTTATTTACATTTCTAGATTAAAGTAATAAACCTAGTCTTTCTTTTTACTTCTAATGGATGCATAAGCACTTTGTCTTATTGAAAACTAGAGAATCAGATCATTCAAATACAGCACCAAATTATGTGTGGCTTCCCTATGAACTATGAATGTTCATGGGCACCTTTTCTGATGTGTATATATATATATATATATATATATATATATATATATATATATATATATATATATATATATAAAGGTGCCAATATTTTGTACCAACTATATGTCAAGTGATATCTAACAGAGGCCATTTTGTACCACCTTTAACTCGATAGCTGTTTTGGTTTGATTAGGGGTCCATAGATGTTTCACTACTTAAGAGTAAACTGGCACAAGAGAATGGTGACTTTGGTAAATTAATTTAGTTCATGTAACGCTTTTTCTGGTAATACCGACTACTAAAAATGCTTTATACAGTCGCACTCACAAACATGAGTGCACGATAAAGAGATCAAGTCAACTTGGGATTGAGTGCCTTGCCCAGGGGAACAACAACATGTGACAGGAGGAAGCTGAAATCTAACCCACGACTTTTAGATCGCAAGACAACTACTCTACCTACTGGGCCACAGCTGCCCCACAAGCAGGGATCAGAACTAAAACAAACAGAGACAGGGTATAATGCATGTTTTTAAAAAGGTTTCAGCAATTAATAGAAAATTAAATGATGAGATTTTGATGAGTATTTTTCCTCATAATTATTCAGAAAAATTGACCAAGTGTGAAAAATACAATGATACATGATGGTTTAACCATACAGGAACAAACTTGTCTGGTTACTGGGTAAACAATAGAAATGACAAAGTGTAGGTACAAAGGGCATGAACTTGAGAAGAGGCACAGTGACCTGGAGCATGGAGCTGAGAACGCGGTACAAGACATTTAAATTGAAAAAAAAAAAATGTTGAAACCGAATGTCAAATGTTGATCTTCGGACCTAATATCTATCTATCTATCTATCTATCTATCTATCTATCTATCTATCTATCTGTCTGTCTATCTATCTATCTATCTATCTATCTATCTATCTATCTATCTATCTATCTATCTATCTATCTATCTATCTATCTCTCTCTATATATATCTATATATATATATATATATATAGATATATATATCTATCTATATATATATATATATATATATATATATATATATATATATATATATATATATATATATATATATATATATATCCTAATAAGTTAAACTGAAATGCACATTTTAATCCACAATTTCATCCGCACAACCTTACAAAGGTGAGTATACCCCTACCATTTTTGTGAATATGTCATTATATATTTTTCTGGCCCAACACTGAAGGTGTGAAACTTTCACTTGGGGAGTGTATGGAGTTGTCATGTTGAAATGCAGCCGAGTTTCTAAAGGGATTGGATCGTGCTCTGATTCAACCCTAGCTAGCAGTCTGTCAAAGGTCCTAGAAAGGATTTTACTAAATAGGTTGGAGGAGTTTGTCCTGATCTCTGACACCCAATTTGTTTTATACTTAAACACGGCATAGACAGATGTTCTGCTTCAGAATGCTGGTTCCCTCAGTGAACTGTAGCTCCCCACAGCTGGCAGCACTCATGAAGGGTTAGGGTTAGGTCATAACTTTTTGTTTTTGTTTAGTTTTTTTTTTTCAGTTTCCACTTGTTTTTTTTTTCTTCTTTTTTTAATATACAGTAATTATGCCACTTTCTTGGTTCCATACTGCAGTCCTTTTAGACCCCTGAAACTCTTACAGGTTTCCACAGACACTTCAAAACTTCAAAACGTCCACTTTGAAAACCATTTCCAATAATCCCGCCGAAAAATGCTGGTTCTAGAAAGTGTGTTGACATTCGCAGAAGTCCTTGGGAAAATGTCTAAACACCCATAGGACATATTACACGCTTATATTCAAAGCTCGATACCTTAAATGTCTCTTAATCTTCGGCACATTTTATTTTTTTACCAGATGATAAAACTTTAATCGAGCAATCGTGATCATCTGCGTTTGGTGAGTAATGACAAAACGAAACTGTGCGTACAGCAGAGATAGGTTTTAGATAAAAATATCCATCACGTTGTGGTTGCAAGTCCTATGTTCCCTTTAAGTTTCCTATTGGGCTAGCTACCTGGCCAAAGGGGCTGTGGATATGATTCATGTCTAACTCAAAGTCTCCATCCCAGTCCTCCCTAATGCTTATTATGTGCAGTGTTTGGGCTGGAGGGAGTCCATTACGCTGACTGTATCACATCTTTGTCCATCGGGGGGGCCCAAACAGACACTCAGAGAGGAAGGAAGAGCAAAGACTTGAGTTGTGGCTCCCAGGCATATTCCAGGGAAGAGTGCGTGTATGGATGCGTGAGTGAGTGTGTAGCGAAACTCGGACACAGCAGACATGTGTCACCTCAGTTCTCGCGCCATCAAGCTAAACTGACATAAACAGCCCCGGGCGGCCCTATCAGAGATGGACTTTACATAACGGCTGAGTCACTCACAATCTATTTTTATGGCTTTGAGGTGTGTGTGCAGTTGTGAGTGTTGAAGAGCTTTATCTTCTTGAGCGCGTGTTTAAAGGCCCTGCGCGTGAGGACAAAACATATGTGATGCCGGGTCATCTTGACCCCGTTTCACTGCTTTCAGGGATGATACGAGCGGGGCTGCGATTCAGCGTCGGCTGCTGGTTGGAAAGAAGTGCGAGGAAGCCGCTTGTCCGCATAAGGGATATGACGGTGGGGAGGGTAAAAGACAAAGAGGTGATGCGGAACAGCGTGACCTAGCTGCGAACGCAGCCAAACACAAGAGTTTTCCAGAAATAGGAAAGGATAACAAATAAAGTGGGATTCTTCCATTTTGGAAATATAATTTCTATTTTCTTGATTCCTTGATGTTTGGGATGTTTAAGTATTTGTACCATTCAACAGTGATTCATAGAAATGAATGGCTGTAATGCAGACCTGATGCATGAATATTTGTGATCCTGAACCCTGACAATGTAGTTTTTTTGTGCGTTCATCCAAACTGTAAATATTAAAAGTCCATCATATTCCTAAATCAGTGTGCATGTTTGGGTAAAATTGTGATAAACTGGACTCATCAGTTTTTCGGTTTGTTAACATTTTAATGAAAAGAATTCCAATATATTATGTTAACTATATTCAAAAATCGCCAAGACCCATTATACAAATGTACAGTGCTGTGTAAAGGTACTATATAATAATCAAAAACTACAACGTATGTTGGCGGCTCAGATAAACAAACTCAGTTATCCATGGTTTAGAAGTGACGTAGCTAAAGTAAGGAAGCATTTAACTCAATGAATAATAAACCACAACCTTGTAGGTTTTCCAAAGATCTTTAGTGGTGTGGGGCTTTCTTTTATTGAATGACGACAAATAACCAAAAACAAACAGTCAGTGTCAAAAAAGTGAAAAATATCATAAAACTGTTTGTGTTTTTTTTCCCGTGTAGCATGTGAGCTCTGACGCGAGAGCAAAAGCAACAGCTCATCACCCCGAGAAGAAAATCCTGATCTTTGCGATCGAAATCTTAATATGTTTATATGAAACCTCTGATAATTGCCTGAAGCTGAAGCTTTAAAGTCTGCTTACATAACTTGAATGTTATTTTGGCACTAAGCTTTGTTGTTTTGCTAATGCATAAACCTACATTTAAAGACACATTCTTTTAAGAAGAATGTGTCTTACAAAAACCAACATTACTTCGATTCTCACCCATTTCTCATTACCTGTCCATAATCTCAGCAGCATGACGCAGCCACTTCCGTGCTTCACTATCAGGGTGCACCGTGGGGCATTTTATTCCAGAGTACTTCTCATTTATTGGTCTCAGGCATGGGCGTAGGTTTGTATAGGGACCATAGGGACATGTCCCTACCAATAATTCGATGTGAATAACATGTTTATAATTTACAATACATCGTTGTTACAGCAGTCGCTTATTTTCCTCTCGCAGCTCCGTCTGCCAGCCTGCGTGTCCAGTCGGTCTTTCCTGTCGCTTTAACTCAGCAGCGCACGTAACTGTGCTGTGTGCTGTTTAACTCCACTCTCATTGGTTGTTTTGCCTTAAGTCCCGCCTTCTCTCCCCCTGGTTGGTTGTTTTCTAGTGCGTGCATGTGCGTGCATGCTTGCAGCGCGAAATTTAAATTTAATTCACACTAGAATACTGCGGTTACTACAACGATTAAAAAAAATATATTATCTACGCTATAACAGGCGATAGAAGAAGCAGGAGAGAGTAGTTTTCATTTGTGGAACTTAAGAAATGTAAGTAACCAACGTAAGCATCTTAAAATAATATTTAATTCTGAAGTATAATACATTTTATCAACAAAAATATTCAGTGTCAGGCAGGAGTTCTGAAGACTGCTGGAAAAATCGACAAGCAAAGAATGTAAGCTTTCAAAAAATCCCTTTAAGGCGGTTCAGATATAAATAGCAGGTGTTATTCGTTTTATAGAGTATAACAATACGAGATGGTGCCTAAACATTGCTATTTTTTGTTTAGAAAGCATAATTAGGGTTCAACATAATAATAGTGCTATTTAATTATTTCTACTTTTGGAAATAGGATAAAGTACAAACATAGGAACACATTGGTTTGATTTTACATAGATTTCCACACAGTCCATAAGTAAATTAGTACAAATATTAGTGTCCGGTAAAAATGCTTGAATCTGGCTGTTTATTTTGGAGATTATTACATTACGGATAAGATAGTGTTATATTTTATTTTAATAATTGTTAAAAGCGATTTTATATTTGAATAAACTTAGGCTCATGCTTAGTGTTGTGATTGTAGATGATGCCACCAAAAATGAAAAGAGACATAAGGAGCTATTTTAACACTCAGACAGTAAGTATCATAGGATGATATAAAAGGTTGTGTTACATTTAATCCTTTAATACTAAAAACACACTTGTATAATAGTAACATTATATGATTATAGGAAACACAGATATCCAGTAATAATGATGCAGGGCAGCTTGGAGGTGAAGCAGCTGGCCCTTCAGTGCTTCCGGTGATGTCTAATTTATTTTAATTACAAATTAAGGAGCAGCTTTTTATTTATATACAATATATATAGTGCTTATAAAATTTGTATTAATGTAGCAAAAAAATACTGCTTTTCTCTTTAAACGAAATGTCCCCTGATGCTCATGTCAAGTATAAAAAAATAGGGGCATGCATACTGCGTAGGACCAATGACATCAAACCAATGAAACTTGAGACCAGTAGTGTCCCTACCAAAGTTGAAATCAAACCTACGCCCATGGTCTCAGGGTACTGAAATCCCAGGAAGTTTAGATTAAACTTTTAATAGCTGGTAGACCCAGATTTTAATTTTGTGCTTCGGCAACAACCGCCGGCACCATCACAGGTTTCCAGCCCCATTTCTTTTCCCAGTCAGTGGAGCTGAAATTAAAACAAAACTTTATACAGCTTTACTGTGACTTAATATGCTTTGGAATACGTTATTGGTCTATACAATTCAAATGTTTCCGTCTGGGAGTTGCGATGCAAGAAAACTGCAAATACCTTAAATTCTCTTTCCCAAGGAATGATTCCTACACGGCTGATCAATATTTTGGATAAAAGCATAAAAATGAGAATAAAACAAAATAGGATACTAGATAGAGATGTGTAAAAGTTGTAAAGTAGAATCCTGTTGCTTGCAAGGCCCTAAAAAAGTATTTAGACCTCTTGTACTTTTTCACATGTTGTCACAAATTAGTCACAAACCTAATGTTTTTGGGATTTGGATTTTTTTGTGACAGACTTGTATAAAGTAGTCCTTAGTTGTAAAGTGGAAGGAAAATATATATGGTTTTTAAAAAGTATTGTAGAGCTACTATTCACTTTAATTACAGTCACAGGTTTTAGGAGGTATGTCCCTGCCAGTTTTTTACTCCCACATATCAGTTTTAGATTGGGCCGAGAGTGCCTGGAAACAGCGACTTTCAAGTCTTGCTCCATATTCTTGTTATGATTTTTTTTGTTTACTTTGACTAGACCATTCATCCATGTGAATATACTTTGATCTAAAACCTTTCCTTTGTACGTCTGGCTGCATGTCCGAGTATTCAAGTCTTTTTTGATCTCTTGCTGATTTTTTTTTTTTCCAAATTTGCTCTACTTTAAGCACCGTCCATATTACTTTCAACCCAGCATGATGCTGCCACCACCATGTTTTCCACTGGGGATTGTGTATTTGGGGTACTGTACTGTATTAGTGTTTGGCTACATATGTATGCACATTTTCGTGTAACGCAAAAACATTTACATTTGGTCGACCAAAACACCTTCGTCCACATAGAAGTGAAAACGCACACTACACTTTTCAGATTGTGTTGTATTTTCTTTTTTACACATTGTGAACATCATGTGTCATTATCCTTCCACTATGAAGTCATGCACGGCTTTATGTCCTCATTAAATCACATATAAATTGCTGAAAACTGTCGTCGTTCAAGGTGACAATTTGTAAAATATCCGTTTTGTATAGATCACAGCGCACAAAGAGTTTAGATGCCACATATGTACTTAACGATGAATGACATTTTCAATAAACTTGATGGAATTTGATGCCGGTGTAGGTACAAATCCATGCACAATATACACACAGCTGACGCTCCTGCTGAGTCCCGCTGAGCCCTTCCTGCTCCACTTTTATCAGTAATTCTGGAGCATGTCAGTGTTTAACCTCCCTCCCACACAGTCTCACACACGCGCTGCCGTTCTTTTTTAACAAACTGAACAGCCATCTACAGTCACCCAAACAGAGCACCCCCCACCCCCACTAACCTGCCGTTTCTTAACACACTCAGACAACTGTCCAGGACACCGGATTAGACATTAACAGCTGCAGCAGTTGTCACACACCTCCCTGCTCCTGCTCCCTCATCATGTCGTTACCGAACAGGCGCACAGCGGTCACCCGTGCAGCAATGGGAATCAAGTGTGTGCCTATATATGCGTGTTGAAGGGGCGAGCCCGGCTTGTTGCATTCCCACTCAAGTGTGGCAGAAATACTGTAGTGGCCCAACCGGACTCGCTTCTCCTTGTCACCGCAGGCGAGTCCTTCTAACGTTTTACGGAGAGACTGCAGGATCTCTTTCCAGCGGCTGCAACCAGCACAGAATGGAAAGCACTCCAAAATAAGACATCTTTAAAATGTTCAAGCCAAGAACCCCCCCCCCCCCCCCCCCCCCCCCACTCCCCTGGGCACAGAAAGATGCCTGGCTGTTGCAATCCTCTCATGGGTTTGTGGCATTAACATGAAAAAAATGAAAGCAGGTTAAGTACAGTGAGCTGCAGCCAGTCATTATAACTCAGTAATTACCAGTCAAATATACGTTTCACATGGGATTGCCCCCCCCCCCCCCCCCCACAAATACCCCAAATAACCAATGTATACCCCAAGGATTCATATTCTCAGATACATTCTGACATGAATGCTTGAATTAATGTTTTTAAAAGAGAGAATGCCCTTGATTTGTCCTTGCAATCCGTACTTAGGGATGAGTAAAATTAGTTGGGTTTTCTAATGACAACAGCAGGGAAAAAAAAGAGAAACCTGCCATCCATGTCACTTTTATAAAATTTTGGGTTATGTGACACAGCTGCCGTATTTTTGGGGGTAACAGAGAAACCCTTTGATCGGTGCAGTGCGCTTGTTTGCGTGTGCAGGTGCGGGTTTCCAAAGTGAACGACTGGACACGGTGAACCGAAACCAGCTCACAGACGCCAAGTGGGAATGAATCTGCGCTATGCGTAAAAATAAAACGGGCATTAGCGGAGCATTCGCGATAAGGGCGCAAAACATGGCACAACACAGATTAGGAAGGAGACGCACATGGAACCGGGGAGGGAGATAATCCCGTTATCTCGCCGGACGTGCGATGCCAGGGTGCAGACGTCCTCAGAGACCGAGATGAGCTGAACGCGAACTAACGCTGCGGGTATGTATAAACCAAGCTGGAGGGGTGGGTGGGTGTTAGGAACACGAGGTAAACACTGTTCTTCTTGACCTTAAGGGACGTGAACGTCTTTTACCGCAATGTCACTGGCGCTCTCCGCGTACTTCTCTGAATTGTGAGCCCACACACACACAAATGCCTCCCCCTTCGTGACATTGTATCACCTTTGATTTAATTTTTTTCCTTGTCCGTTTTAACAGCGTGTCCTAACGCACAAGGCGTCGGTGATGGACGCCTGCTGTCAAGTTAAGCGGGGCGGGAATCACCGGGCGCACGCCGGTTTATCACCTTTTCACATTACGCGCGAGAGGAATGCGCGTGTGCACGTTAACACAGGCACACACACACACAAATATGTATAGACAGACAAAAATTACGCACGGTTTAAGTAATGAATACATACAAACATACACAAATAGGACAGGACAGCACTTACGGGATGAGACAGGACTCTTTGGGTTTCTCTGTGCGCCCCATTGGGGGGGTTTTCCCGTTATTTCCCCCGCTTTAACGGAATCCTCAAATTCCGTGGTCGCAGTCCACGTCCCTACAGATGTACCACAGGATCACATAGAGAATCAGCAGGATGGCGAAGATGAAGAGCGCAACTAGGATGGCTTTGGTCACCGGAGAAATGAGCGACTGCATGTCAGGAGCAGAGCCGGGCAGAGCGGCGTCCGTCCGGTCCTCAGTCTGCCGTCTCCCTCTCTCTCCCTCTTTCTGGTGGCAACTGTTGAGGACGGAGTCCGAGGGCTTTTTGAACGCACACGTGTAAGTGCACCGCGCGCGCGCGCGCGCAACCGGGTGCGAGAACGTGTATAGAAATATATATATATATATAAACCCCCGATGATCCAGGCGCGCAACGCGTGGGGGGCTTCCCTCGCTAGAGGTGGTGGAGTAGTGAGCTGTCTCTTCCCAGATCCAATCTTTCCGGCGCCTTGTCTCACATCACACCAAACGATCCAAGGAGACTGAAGTGGGAACGGCCCCACTCACGGTTCAGTCAAAAGAGAAAGGCGCCGCGGTGGTATACGGTGAAATTCCCATTTTGTTCGCGAGACGCTGGCGGGAGAGCTGTCAGTGCGTGCTGAATGGAAAAGTCCTAAGTTGCGCACCGAGCTGCCTGCTGCACTTGACGGCAAACAGGTTGATTAGTATTCCTCACAGCGCCGTCTGCGCGTGTTTTGTGTGTGAGAGAGCTGGCTGGCGTGACAGGGTATCATTTGATCACTCTACCCTCCACATCGGCTCTTTGAGTTAAGGTGTCAACCCAAGGAGAATTAGACGAGTGCTTATGAAATTCAAACACTTTACACTTGAGTGCTTTTTTTTTTCTCGAGTATTCTTATTATTGATTTGTTACGCGATTATAGCAACGCGTTTCCAGGAAACTAATTGGGAATGGCATGGATGAGGTAACCGTTAGGCTTCGAAGGCCCCCCTATTGGACCTCGAGATGTTTTGAGTCTCTATGCACACGGATTATTGAATTGCCTAAACCTGTTTTGGTCCCATAATTCAGCAAAAGTCAAGAAAATACTCAAGCTTTGGAAGAAAATAAGTCAAACAATGTCAGGTTTTATTGATAAGAGATTTAAAAGAACCTCATGTGACCAAAATCCAACTATATAATGCACTACACCGACAGCATGCCTTTCAGACATGTCAGTGTTGCTTGAATTTTTCTTACGTTAATTGTTTAATGCAGGAAAACGTTTTTAAAGGTAAAAACCTCAAAGTGTGGTATGCATTTTTATTAGGGGTGTTATTCCAACACCCCTAAATACAATCTTGTGCATCCCATTGCCCTGAGATGTCAACAATTTTCTAAATAGAATGCTCCTCTGATTTAATCGGAATGCTGCATTTCTACGGAGGCTTTGGAGTTTGTGAACAAACAGCATCGCGCTTGATGCGCACTCCCCAAATTTGGCTTTGATGGAAAAGTGCGAAGAAAACAACGCTGTTTTTGAAAGAAATGCACAAGAAGCATCATTTGCAGCTTGTAACAATCCACAGGTAACATGTGCAAGAAGGGGCTTTAAAATCAGAATTAAACCATTTTGGTTTACATGCAAAACGTATATGGAAAAAAGACAACACCATACCCAAAGCCTCCACTGTAACATGGTGATGGCAGCATCATGCTGTGGGGATGTTTTTGGGGAGGTGGTGGACTTGAATGTAGGGCAATCCTGCTTGAGGTTTAAAAAGATTTGAGAAGTGAGGCAAAAACAAAATTAAATTTACATGGAATGTTTCCAGCTTTGATTTAGGCAGAAATGTCCTGCATTCAGATGGAGAAAACATGAAAGCATTAAACTTACCTTTTAAGAACTTTACAGCCTACACACACACACGGATATTTGCTTTTAAAGGAATTTAATCATCCATCCATCTTCTAACACGCCTATCCCTCATGGGGTCGCGAGGGGTGCTGGTGCCTATCTCCAGCTGTCAATGGGTGAGAGGCGGAGTACACCATGTACAGGTCACCAGTCTATCGCAGGGCAGCAGAGACAAACAACCATTCTCACGTACACACTCACAGCAAAGGAGAATTTAGAGAGGCCAATTAACAAGTCATGTTTTTTGGACTGTGGGAGGAAGCCGGAGTACCCGGTGAGATCCCACGCATGCACAGGGAGAACATGCAAACTCCAAGACCCAGGGCAAGGGTAGGACTCAAACCCAGGACCTTCTTTCTGCATGGCAACAGCGCTGGGAATTTAATCAGCGGAACACAAATTATATTCAAACACTACACGTGTTAAGGTGTTTTATATTCCAATATTCCTACAAAGAGAGATCTGTCCTTTTGTTATTGTTTTTTCTTCTTAATTTCATGTTTGGGCTAAAACAACACTGCCACCAGAGACTCGAAATAACGGATCAGTGATCCCGTCTACGTAATTAAAACATCTGGGCAGATCAGAAAGCGGCATAATGAGTGCACCAACCATCACCCTCCACTAGATGGCGACAAACACATCCCATATCTTGTATCAAACTGGATGGCGTTAACTATTATTCCGCGCAGCCCATTGGAGTTGCGCCCTGCAGCGATGACAAATAAACGGCCTTAACGCGCACAGGTAAATAGAAACACCGCTCATCTAAAGCCGGCGTGTCGTTTAGGAGCCCTTTGGCATTTAGAGAAAGCCTGCTGGTCGTCTGTCGTAGTGGCGAGCTAAGCAGAGCGGTGGAGATGCCCAGCTCTGCTCATTAGTTTTTAGGCAGAGGATTCAACCAATGTGTCGCACACCGACAGCTGGACTCTATAAGAAATAGCACACGTGCGAGGCGAGGGCGCTATTGGCATTAGGACAATTATTTTGAAGTTAGGCTTTAAAATGTATAGACCGCTTGCGGTGCTAGAGGCTAGTTGCCTAGCCTCAGACGGGCCAGAGAGAAGATGTTGTCAAGCCGTTCAACGCAAAGGCGCGTCTTCCTGTGACGTCGTTCAGATTAAAAGACGCGTCTCGGTGCGATTTCACGTCGATCTTATCAACAGCATTTATTAAAGTGGAAATATCCGGTAGAATGCGTGCGCTGTGACAACTTTGGACTAATTAGACAAATCTTTATGTCATGTTCTCGGCTTTTACCATTCATCCATTTCTGCACATCCATCCATCCGTACAGAAACAAACAAACAAACAAACATACATAAATAAAATACATAAAACATGTGCAGGAACCTTGTGTGTTAATTATATGTATGCCATTGTATTTCTAGACTGCTGTGGTCAATGTATGTTTTTTCCCCCCCCTATTTATTTCTTAAAGCTCCGTATTAACTCAACATTTTACTATCATCGTATTCTTTTGAAAACCTCCATGGGTCACTTGTAATATATAATTGTATGCACATGTCAAAACTATCTTGTGTACCAAAAAGAAGCACTCAATAAAATAAACTCACAATTCAAACAAATCTCCACTTTGGATATTTTGCACAATAACATGAGCTTAACCAAAGATGCTATAAATAAGGACAAACACAGAAGCCAGACTCTTTTTAGCCAGCTGAATTGGTTTATTTGTAATGAAAGTGTCCTATTAATTATTTTGTTAGCATTTATGGTGTAAAGATAAGTATTTCTCCATTCAGTTCCCACTGTACACATTACCTCCTTTTAGCTGACATAGTCTGACGCTTCGGTTTTTAATATATTGTCTGTATTCTTAGAGTCCTTGTTAGTTTCTTTGCTATAAGGTAAGATATGTGAGAGAAGGTTTTTTTTAAGGCTTTACAAGTTATCTCAGGCCTGTATTAGGCTTAATTACATATTTCACATCCATTACAAACACTGCGGTATTTGGGGAGCTTTTAGGAATCTGCACTTAGCAACCAGTGATTTTATAACGATTTTAAAGAGATTTTTTGTCTAAACTTAAGCTTTCCCCCACATTACAAATGATCAGTTTCTCTTCAAAATATTTATTTTTCTTTCTCCCGACAGATCCCTAAAAGAGGTTTACAACTGATCAAACATTTATTTTTTAAACTTTTTTTTCAGATCTCATTCAGGTGTCTAAAAGCCTATAGTTTGGACCAAATCTCTCAGGTGTCCAAATGTTAAAAGCACGTCGACTTTTAAAATAAGAAACGTCTGCAACTCCCAGGAGACGGCGGTGAAGGTGCTTTTATTCTGAAGTGACCGTCGCCCTCTCTTCCTGTTTCCGCCGCAGGTCGAGACCGACGCAATGTAGCGGATTGATGAGCGCGGCGAGCTAGTCGGCTAACCGGGGGTCTCAGGCCGTTTTAGCCGAGTGACACAGTGAGTCTGTTTACATTGACGGCTGTCGGGGGCTTTCTCGTCGTCTCGGCAGAAATGTCCTCCCGGGCCCGTGTTTAATTTCCTGTGATCCAGTAACATAAAACAATTAATAAACGTTGACAAATGCTACGCTAGCTAGCTTGGCCGAGGCTGAACACAAGCCGATGCTAACGGCTAACTGTCATCCTTTACATGAGACCTTGTGTTGAAACGCAAGCTGCTCAGTCAGATGTGTCCTTGTCAGTCTTTTAGCAACGTCAACCCATTTATATATCGATCGGTATTTTGCTGCATTTGATCCGATGTATTGTAGCTAAAGTATGTTTGCTATCTTAACCAACCAGCCATCGTTGTGTTTCTGCATATCAAGTTGGTAAACTCTCTTCTTTTAAAGCTGCCTGTGGTGCTTTTCAGACGCCTGCACCGTAGATTTATCAGTTTTTAAGATGTGATTAGAGAAGGAATAGCTGACCTGGTTACAAAAGTTGACACTTTTCCTGGAAACAAGACATTGTTGACGTTAGGTATCCAACTCCGTGCGATCATAACAACTATTGGAAATATTTGAAATTAGAGCAACACGCATCATTCCCGAGCAGCTACCTGTCTGTTGTATCTCCACTACAGACAGATTATACTTTATTGCCCCCATAAGGGGAAATTGTCTTGGACTACATGTGCTAAAAATATCAAATGCAATAAAAAGGGCCTCCATAAAATACAATGAATAATCAAGTACAGGATCATGTGCCATCACTTTGCATTTAAATGTAATATAATCGTAACAATATGACTAATTGCTCATTTTTGCACACTTTAGGCGTACTCGATGTAAGATGAACACTGAGGACAAGTTGGACGGGATGCTGCTGAAGTGCAGCAGCGGAGGAATCGACGCGGGGGGCAGGATCTGCCTGGGCGCCGGAGGACTGGTGGTGATGACCCTCGGGGAGCGATCGCTGGCGAACCAGCCCCTGCTCGCCGAGGACGACGACGACGACGAAGACGACGAGGACTTGACCGGGAGCTCGCTGGTCACTCACGACCTGGTCCCTCCGCAGCAGCTGATGATGCAGGAGGAAGTGACGAAGAACGGGGCAGACGGATTAGAAGAGGAAGGAGGAGGCGGCGACGTTGGAGTGCATTTCCCCCTAAAACTCACCAATAAGTTTCCCTACTCGCTTCATATGCCCGTGAGTTCGCTTTTTCAGTGGGTCTGTGTGTGGAGATCCTCTTTTGAGATCCTGTCGGTGCAGTAATCAAAGTCCTGACAGGTCAAAGTGAAGTTGCCTGTACACTGCAGGAACCACAGCGTTACCCCAAAAGGGTGGAGTTTTAGGGATGAGGGGGGTGTTAAACATTCCTTCTTGGTTGAATATTTCCAAATTTTTCTTCAATTGCCTCCTAGTACAAACTCTTTCACAGTTCATATGCTCATAACTAAGTTATACACAAAAGGTTTTGTAGTATTTTAGTTTGCAAACTCAGTATTTAAACTAGGGCTGCACGATATTAGGAAAAGTTGAGATCTGCGATAATATTAGTTAGGGCTGGGCAATGCGGCCTATAATCAATATCGCGATATATTGAGCTGTTTACCATGGTAACGATAAATGGACGATAATACAACCAGGGACCTATTTATAGATAGACACAAACGCTGATTTCAAACTCAACCCTTTATTCAACCAACTTTTTACTAAAACTGCAAGTTTGTAAAAAAAAGAAAAAGGCACATGTGCTCTCTGAGCTCTTTGAAGGGGGCGGAGCTTGATGATGCATCGTTCCTGGGTCGGCGCTTGTGATTGGTTGGGAGGATTAATGACTGTAGTATTGACCTAAATGCCTAGAATGCAAAACGAAGAAAAACTTTTATTCTTTTGAACATTTTACTGACCCTGTTTTTTTTCTATTATCAATATACGTCTATAGATCAATATATATATTGTTATTGAATTATCGTCCAGCCCTACTACGCTATACTCTACTTGGCTTTAAAAACAAGCAGATTTCTGTACAAATTTGACACCTTTACGCCATCCATTACCTTTGCTATGTGATAATTGTGACAGAACCAACGGTTAGAGTTTTACTGCTGATTATTTCTGCAGCGGGGAGCCTTTATTTCCTCTTTAGCACCCCCCACTTGCTTGAACAACATGACGCTTCATGGAAAATCCTTCATAGCTACACTCTTCCACAACATTTAGAGTTCACTCTCTTATCTTTTAAACCACAGCTGGCTCGAAATAATCTGAGATCAATCCTGTAATGAGCGGTTTCGTACGCAGTCGTTTTTACCAACACAGGTATTGCTTCCGTTTCCACTTGTCGGAGGATTTCAGTGTCTAAGCAGCCTGGCTTTGGACTCCACAGTGGAAACGAGCACAAAAGACAGCCGGTGTAAAACAGAGGGCTCTGGGAAATGAAGTTCTTCTTTCACTTAATGTGCTTTACTCCGATGGAAGGAAACAGGAGGTCAAACCTGCTGTGGTGAATATGAACGACTTGAGAATGTCGTTTGACCTCTTAAAGCTCTCCCTTTTATCTGCTGCCCTGGAATCTCAGAAGATAACAAAAATCTAAAATATTCTGCAGAGGCTCAGAAACCGACACGAGCCCTTCGCCGACTTGTGACACGTATTCAGCCGCTCAGAGAATATGCAGATATCCTGGGAGGCCAGCCGTGGTGTCGTTTCTCAGCATGACTCCAGGTCGCCCTCTAGACCGCAGACAGGGGCCCGAGGCATCCTCATACCGAGGTGTCCTCCTCCTCGTTTTGCCCACTTCCACCTGCCAGACCTGTATAAGCCGGCAGCTCGCCCGCCATCTCATAAAGTAGGTCATCTGCCATATTAAATGTCCTGACTACCAATGGTCCCTGCTTTCACAGCTGAGCATCAAGCAGGAGCTGAAGCTGTCTGACCCCGCGGCCCATCTGAAGAAGGACAAAAAGGCAATTAAGGACCTGGCCGTGTACCCCAAGAAAAAGAAGAGGAAGCAGCGCTCGCCCGCAAAGGTACGCATTCCGTTTATGGCAGCGATCCGTTTTCTTGTCTTTTAGCTTGGACCGCATAGATGAAAAGAACGTCCCCGTCTTCTCCTCGCTGCCGTTTCAGATCCTCGGCATGAATGACGACGGCTCTGTGGCCGTACCCAACCCAAAGTGTCACGTCTGTGTCCACTGCAATGCTGCGTTCAGAACGAACTACCACCTGCAGAGACATGTCTTCATTCACACGGGTACAAATGACTGCCAATTAATCTTTCTCTGAAATGTCATGTGTTTTTGTTGTTTTTTTATATCCATCTTATTCCTGAAAATTGTTACTAACTTCTGATATGATAGCAGCAGCTGCCACGAAGCAGCTTGTTCTGGCATTTTGTTTTTTTTTGTGACTGGTTAGCAGTTTAGCTAAGTTTCTTCTTTTTTTTTTTTTGTCTTTTACGGCAGCCTCACGTTTACGACCATGTCCTTTCTAAGGTCGAACGTCTAGTCTGTCCTGCGTGTACTTTAATCAGACAGCGGAGCAGATCCTGCGTGAACTGAGGCTTCAGAAATAACGAGCGAAGTCGTTGCCTCCCTTTATGACCTGTGATAATTTATCATCGCATTACATGTCGGTCTTGTCCTCCGCTGCGGCGTTCTCTGTCTAAAACGGACAACTAAGACTGAACAGCGGTGAAACCAGTGGCACGCGGTTCAGCTACTAATGAATAAAGGCCAGGAATGCCACCAAACCTTCAGGGAAAAAATGAGTAAAATCAGTTAAACTCAAAACTAAGCAGCTCTCTGTGATTTTTAAAGCATAGAGAATGGCAAATCCACATAAAGATGGATAGATGTCACATAAAGTTTGAAGTCTGCGTCATTCATGGTGTTTCCATTGTTGTCCTTAAATCTGTAGGCGAGAAGCCCTTTCAGTGCAGCCAGTGTGACATGCGCTTCATTCAGAAGTATCTCCTGCAGAGACACGAGAAGATCCACACCGGTGAGCGGCGGGGTTATTGGAATAGACACGGATGGGGATTATTTTCTCATTTTGGTCGTCATCTTTTTTGTTTGTGTGTGTGTGTGTTTTCCCTCAGGTGAGAAGCCTTTTCGCTGCGATGAGTGCGGGATGAGGTTTATCCAGAAGTATCACATGGAGAGACATAAGAGAACTCACAGTGGAGAGAAGCCCTACCAGTGTGACTACTGTCACCAGGTACGATGCAATTAAAACAAAAGAGCAAAGTTTTATATTCAGGATCAAAACTAGATCATCAAAGCTGGAGTTTAGTTCTTATCAGGGTTCCTGTGGGTCTTTTTACATATTTTTGTTTCATAATTTTGGATGAAATAAGAAAGTCTTTTGGGTTTGCAGACTCCTTTATTCCATTATCTCAAAGATAAGTATTTGAATTTCTTATTCAATTCTTTATATATATATTGAAATAATATCCTTGATCTTTAATTTGCCCAAATTTAAACTTTTGTCCAACTTATTTATTATTTAGGCATTTGAGTTGCCGATAGAACGGCCAAATGAACACAGGGTCATTCAGAAATTAAAATCGGGTCGTTTGGTTTCGCTTCTGGCCTCTAGACCCGCTTAGATTGGTGTTTTAAAACTGGACCTGTTGCTCTTAAACTTGGTCTGGGTTAGACGCCATACAAACTATTTTATTTAATATTCTATTAAAAATTGGTATTACCTGATGATTTTATAACTGTAACTGTATTTATTGGTGAGTAATCCAGTACAGGTTTGGCAAGTCTATATATAGTAGGTTTGAAAAATCCTCAAGATTTTCAATTTAATTCAATATTATTTATATAACGCCAATTCATGATACATGTCATCTTAAGGCACTTTCAAATGGTTAAAAAGTCCCCTATCTTAAGAAAACCTAGCAGATTGCATCAAGTCTAGCATTCACTCCTCCTGAAAGAGCGTAGAGCTACAGGGAGAGTCGTCTGCATTGCTGATGGCTTTGCAGCAATCCCTCATACTGAGCAAGCATGAAGTGACAGTGGAGAGAAAAACTCCCCATTAACAGGAAGGAAAAACCTCCAGGAGAACCAGGCTCAGTATGAACGGTCATCTGCCTCGACCGACTGGGGGTTAGAGAAGACAGAGCAGAGACACAACAAGAGAGACAAACACGCACAGAAGCACACGTTGATCCAGGCATCTTTTCTACGTTATAGAAAATCTTAGCCAAAAAAAGCAGGAAATTGCTCTTGATCGGATTTTCTTCAGTCTTACCAAGTTATTGGTAAATCAGTGATGTGGTGATGTTGCACAGGTTTATCATGATATGTTTGGGGAAAATCAAATTTTAGTGACATCAACATTGTTTTCACTGCAGTGAGTTGATTTTGTGCTACAGTACAAATAGGCCAAATAATCAATTAGTTGTTTTTGAATCAACCCAACAACATACAAGGCCTGACCGACTGGCATCTGTCAGTCAAATTCACATCCAGCTGCTGTAGCTAAACTCTGCGCTATAGTTCAGTTAGCTTTCCCACTATCCTGTTTATACTCCCAGGCACTTTTCCCCCATTTTTGTCATGTTACTATGACCATCTGACCATTATCTTTGGTTGACTGTTTTTTTTTTTTTGTTTTTTGTTTTTTTTATCCACCAGTATTTCCCAGTTTTCAGCACCATCCATCTTTCCGTCCAGGTTCCCTGTCTCTGTCTTACCCAGGATAACTATCACATTAGCATGAATATCATCACCACTATGTTTCACCATGGGGTGTGGAGCATGAATTTTTCCCACCACACAACATTTTGCATGTAGAAAATAGTAAAATGTTTGCCTTTTCAGCCCAAAACACGTTCTTCCACATGTTTGCTGTGTTCCCTTCAATATGATGTTTTATGTTTTTTTTTTTGTTTTTTTTTCAACAACAGTGACTTTCTTTTGTCAGTTTTTACTGGTTTCAATATAAACAGGGCTGGATACAATGAATGCCGCACTTTTCAGATTTTTATTATGGGGGGGGGGGGAGAATAGAATCCTGCATCCTTTTCCTTCCTCTTCACAATTAACGGCTACTTTCAGTTGGTCTGTCGCATAAAAGCTAAGACAAAGTCTGTGGTAGTAATTTGATAAAATGTGGAAAAGGTGTGAGGATGTTGAGCAGTTTTGGTAAAGCTGTTTATCTGATTGGTTTTAACTCACAGGCGTTAAACTTTGGCCCCCAGGATAAATCCAAACCTCTACTAGAGGTGGCCAATCAGGATACAGCGCTTCCTTCCACTGCTGATACAACCCATAATGCACTGCTGGGGCTTACAAGCCCCTTCACTCCTATGTTGACATTCAATAGAATTTTTTATTATTATAAGGACATTAATTTGAATTATTATTTTAAAAACCTACTATTGAAATTTAGCTTAGATGTGTCTTGGATTTGACATTTGATTTCACATCTGATTATAATATGAAAAGGTTTATTGTTACGTGGATAATTAATCTTCCTGATTGAAACAACACATGCTTTTTATTAAAACATCAGTTAGTCCTCATTTTATTCTTCTCTAAAATGTTTGACTGGCACAGTTTGGCATATTTATAAAGCATTTTTTTGGACTGCAAAAAAAAGAGTTCAAATTCATGTTTTTTTTCCGTCCACAGTACTTCTCCAGAACGGACCGGGTTTTGAAGCACAGGCGAATGTGTCACGAAAACAGAGAGAGGAAGGCGAACAAGGCCGCTGGCAAAGCGGGGCCTTTGTGCGACGCCGATTCCTCGGGCTCTCCCTTCCTTCCCAAAGAGTGCTGCCTGCCCAAGAAGAAGCGGCAGAAGTGCGCGGAGAAGAGCGCCGGCTCCTGCGGCGCCGTCCTGACGGAGGCGTTCGCCGCGGACGACGGCGAAGAGAAGGAGGGCCAGAGCCGGGACAAGATGGAAACGCCGTGCTTGTTCGCCGTGTCGTCCAAGGTGAAACACGAGTACGTGATCCCCGACTACTCGGTGGAGCTTCCCGAGGAGACGGCCAGCCAGCACGAAGAAGACGGAGACGCGTCGTCGGAGGACGCGACGCCGCCAAAGATCGTCCTGAAGAAAGTCGCCAAGAGGAGCCTTAAAGAGCCCAGCGAGCAAACGCCGCCCTGCCTGTCTTCCTCCCTGTCCTCCTACGAGGAGCCCGACAAGGTCGCCCAGTACACCTTCGAGATCGTGGACAAGCAGGGCCTTCTGGACGCGGCGGCCAACGCCGACCTGGAAGCGGTCGAGACCCTTCAGGGGGCGGCGGCCAAACCGGCCGCCAGCAGCACGAACTACGACGACGCCATGCAGTTCCTGAAAAAGAAGCGCTACCTCCACGCCGCGATGGCCAACAGCGGCCGGGACTACGGCGTCGCCCCGCAGCCGTCCGTCGCGCCGACCGCGGTGTCGACGGCGATCGACGAGACCGTGCCCGCCACCATCCTGGAGCCCCAGCCCATCGGCGGCGAGATCAAGGCGACGCACGAGAAAAGCGTGCTGCCCGACGAGGTGCTCCAGACGCTGCTGGAGCACTACTCCAACAAGTCCAACGGGCAGTCCGACATCTCCTTCACCGTGGCCGACGCCGAGGTGACGTCGAGCATATCCATAAACTCCTCCGACGTCTCGGACGGCAGCCCCGTGGAGAGCGTCGGCTCCTCGGGCGCCCAGGCCCCGCCGCCGGCGGAGAAGGTCAGCCTCCTGCAGGAGTACTCTAAGTTCCTCCAGCAGGCTCTGGAGCGGACCAGCCAGAACGACAGCTACCTGACCAGCCAGAGCCTCAGCCTGGTGTCCGAAAACGCCACGCTCGCCGGACAGCCGCTGTTCTCCAACGAGAAACAGTTCTCCTCCCCCAGCAGGTTCAAATCAGGGATGAGCTCTCCGCTGAGGTCCGCTCTGGAGAAGCCTCACTTCGGGCTGCTGGTGGGAGACTCCCAGCACTCGTTTTCCTTCTCGGGCGACGAGACCACGCCGCCCTCGGCCGTGTCGCCGGCCGACGAGGACTTCCTGGGGCAGGTGTCGCCCTCCAAGAAGGCCGACTCGGCGCCGGGCATGCTGCAGACTTTCCAGATCGGCCCCTTCGATCAGAACTTCAAGTCTCATTTCCAGGCGGCGAGATCGGCGCCGTCCTCGCAGTTCGTCGCCGTCGCCGCCGCCAACGGACAGGCGGGCGTCCGGGGCCACGGCGCCGACTTCTCAGAGTTCCCTTTAGTCCGAGTCACTGAGGCCAGGGTTCAGTTGAACTCGTCCCCCGACGTTTCAACCAGCGAGTCGTTCGGCTGAAGGGAAGCGCGGGGGAGAGGAGGACTCATCTGTTCGTTTTAGCAGCACTTTATTTCATTCGTCTTTTTTTTTTTTCTTCTTTTTGCCAAAACTATTCACAACGCAATCATGTTTTCTTTTCTTTTTTGTTTAAAGTGGTTTGAAAAATCTTCCTTTCTGTTTGGGTTCTACTCGAGCCCCTCATGACGTATGAACAGTAACTCATGAGCTCGTACTGTGTAAAGCATTTCTATCCGAATCGAAGCAGTTTTCTGGAATGTACACTAGGAGGTTAAGTGACCAAAGTGTAATTATTCTCCTGTTTTTTTGTTTTTTTTCGCCGCCAGAGAGTTTACGTTTAACGTGGGTGTCGGTTTGCCTTGCTCGAACAATAATCAACTCTTGCTGCTTAATGCAATATTGCCACTTTTTTATGCATCAGTCAGCCAGTTAAGTTATGACTTTCAGAAAAGTAGATCTTTAAGCTCCATTGATTGTTGTTTTGTTTTTTTTGTTTTTTCGGTGCTTTGCTGGATGTCTGGGGGGGTTAAGAGGCTAAGCGGACGTCTTGTGCCGTTTGGGTGTTAAGTGACATACAGGAGCATCTCAGTACTTTGAAATTGCACTGAAAAGTTCACTGGTGTCAATGATTATGGCTCATTAAACCGCGTAAATTTACTGGATTATTACGTATAACTGGTTTAAAAAAAGGATTTTTAATGAAGGAATTTCAGCCTTTTTTGAAAGTACGGTACATGCACCCGACACTTGCTCACTACACTTTTTGGCCCCCCGCTCTACACCAATCAGCCAATTATATTTTACCTGAAGCAGTTCTATGATATAATATTAATAAAATAATAAATATGGTCACAACAGTGGCATTTGTAGCATTCGTGTCCTGGATATTTCAGCGTGTTAACCCCCACCCCGAGTCTTGGACAGGCTTTTCTTTACCATCTTTCCAAAGCCTCATTGTAAACCTTTTTTTGTTTTTTTAATCACATTTTTTCCTTCCACTCAACTTTCCGTTAGTATGGTTGGTTTACTCTTCTTGTGGAGGATGTCAGGTCAGCAGTCTTCCCCAGAGTTTACAACATGGCCACGACATCTCTGTATTAAAAATCCTTTGCATTGGTCTTGCATGAGATTCTGATTATAACCCATAATCACCTAAATTAAAAGAAATGAAAGCATTAAATACATTCATAAAGAGCTTCTCTTTTGGAGCTGATTAATTAAAATTAACTTTTTTTTTTTTGGTCATTTTCTAATTTACTGAGATGCACCTGTATTTTACTGTAAGGATTTATGGTTTCTCTCTCGTTTTAGCTGTCGGGGGTTCATAATATCACGGCTGATGGTTTGTACGCCTCTTTCTTTGCCTACCTCCCCTTGATGCTTATGTAAAAACAAAAAAATCATTTATTCTACGCTAGCTCTTAAAATACTCTTTATGTTGAAGTCACTTTATTCTCACCAAGCATGGATGGATGTGTGTAACTAACGACGCAGGACTGACCGTATGCAGTTGGCCATCTTCACTTCCTGTTTAACATTAAGTCCCAATTTGGCGCGTTTGACGGCCAAATGTAAAAATTCTGGTTTTTAAAATCAAAATTTTCCCCAAAAGACTTATAAGGAAGCTAGTCTGTGCTAAAAAGTTTGATTTAAAAACAAGTTTTTGTCTCACTTTATTCAACGATCTGGGCCTCGTGGAGCTGCACACGTGAAAAATGGCTGCAGGATAATTCTCATTTTGCTTTGAAACTGGGCTTTGGGTCACTTTAGGGTCGCGCTCCGTTTGCACATTCTTTCTACAGGGAGTGTAGGATGAACAGTCACAGTCGACAGCTACCTTTCTCAGACCTAATGAAAACCGGGAGTTCATTTGACACTCTTTGCCTCACCTAAGAGGTCGCAGGTATTTTTATTTTATATATATTTTTGCGTTACGTCGCCTGCAGCCGTTTTATTTGCGTTAACGCCGTCGTGTTTGTGCAGCACAAGCAGAGATGAGGAGGTTGGTGAATGGTTTAGTAAATTATTGCTTTTGTGCCTTTTCTGTTTCGTCTTTTCAGCACTTCATTTAACTCATTCCTGCTAATCTTTTTTTTTTTTTTTTTGGTGGCGTTTTTACTCAATCTGTGCTATGTTCCTCTCGCGCAATTGTCACAATAACATAAGCTATCGACTTTTTTTTTTAGTTTTTTTTTTGTTTGTTTTTTCAGCTGTATCCTGATGAACTTAGAGCTTTATTTAATTTTGCCTTTCATGTTTTGTTGTTTGTTGAAAGAAAAATGAATTCGGTGTCTCAAACTATTGAAAGGAAACGGCATTTTATTCACCGTTTCTTGGCTTTTATCGGCTCCACACATTTAGCTAAAGAAAAGAAAAGGGGGATATCTTTCGGGTCCTATCGAGAAACCATGCAATTAGAAATGGGTGACTTATGAGTTTGGTCCCCGGTGCACTCAGTCCCGCTGTTGATTGTACATAAATGTGCGTCTTTATGAGTTGCGTGCGCACCATCCTCCCTCTTGTTGCGTCTCCACCGACAATCAGGGACAGCCGGCGCCGCGTTAATCGTCCGATTCTTTTGCTTTTTCCGCGATAGTTTTGATTTTCCTCAAGAATGTATAGAAAATATCCTGCTGTAAATATGTTGTGTATATTTTTTATGTTCTATAAAGTACTGTTTTATCTTACACACACAAAAGAGAGAGAGAGAGAGAGAGGAAAAAAAGGTGCGTGCAAGCGACGCTTCTTGTCAGTGGAAGGCCTTTTCCAAGCATTTCATGGATGTCACAATGAGACGGATGCACTGCCAGACAAAGACGCGGCTTTTTGAGAGTTTTGTACATACGCCAGTTGTTTTTTTTTTAAAAGGAGATCCGAATCATCGACGAAGGTGTTTGAGTCGTGGACGACTAAAATAATTCTGACAGGAGCGGAGGATGACTTGGCCTCAGCAGCAGACTTTTTCTTTCTTAAATTAAAGTAGATTTAGGCCGGATTATGACTGAAAGTTAAGGCGGTTTCTAGTTCTTCGGAAGGCGGCCTGATGAATTGTAGGCAACCTTTTTAAAAAGCACAGTGCAGACGGGTTTTGTAATTTGAATCCTGTTCTGCTTTTGGGAAACTCCCCAAGCGTAAAACAGTCGCTCATTTCCTATATCAGCAGCTCTAAAGTTTGTTTTCCTTTCTCTTTTTTTGTCTACCTATGTCCGTCTTCTGGCCATAAGTGTCCTTGTATAAGCTAGAAAGAAGAAGAAAAGAAAAAAAAAACGTGTTTTGTGTAAAAAGATCTGTATTATAAATTTTTTTTATAAATAATATTTTTTGAAACACGTCATTTAAAGCACTGATACGTCAATCACACAGATGCATACTTGCTACCGTCGGTTATGTCTTTATTAGCTCCTGTTGAGCCCTTTTCATTTTACGCAACGGGAATCCAAACTCCGAAAAGTTTTCTACCTTTTTAAAAAAAAAAAAGAATTTGGACAAGGAAGCGTCCTGCTTCACCCTTTTTTGAGGTCAACGAGACATTAGCCTATTTTGCATGGTCCGCTGACTTGTTGGGTCGGATGAACTTTTGTTTTTCATATAATGTGCAGCTTTAATTGTAACTGATTAATCAGTCAAGTTAACCCCGTCTAATTAGAGCTTTGCTAAATATTATGATTTGTAGGCAAACTGAATTGTTTTGATCGTTGTGTGTACTGTCCTTATGAATAAATTTATTCACAGAATGGGAGCTTGAAGAGTTGCTTAATGTCGCTGCTGTTGTCAAAATGTTTGTTTTTTCACCAGGAACTCATTCATCTAATTATGTTGTTTTTTTGTGAAACCCTGACACAGAAATCCAAATTTCATAACATTAGTTTAAAAATATGCACCACTGATATCTTTAAATGAAATAAACTTAAGGGGTTTTCAGGCTTTTAATCATCAATCAACCTTGTACTGCTGGGCTTAATGCCAAGACTAACACGGGAACCTTGTACACATGCTACCAACACACCCTGCAAAGGTAAGCAGGGGCCCCTTAAGGCACTACCTGCAGTCCGGCTGACATTTTCACACACGCTGTCACACACACACACACACACACACTGGCTGGATTCATCACTCAGGATTACTAATTTGGCTTTTTATGAGCGCCATGCGAAATAGAAATGCGAAAGGTAAGATTTGGCTGGACTATATCTAGAAAAGCGGCGGTCTAGTCAGCTTAAGGTGAGTTTAAGCGCAGGTAAAACAATTAGGAACGATACATGTACGTGAGGAAATTAGGTCAGAATATGTTTTTTTTTTTAGCATGTCTTACACAATAGTTAATTATTTTAAAACCTTAACGTTTTGGTGTGTCCTTTGTTTAACTTTGACGCTAAGACGTGCAGCCAAAGTGTCGCTCTTCGCTGAATTTTCAGGTGAAGCTGTGACGTCAGAGCGCACGCCCAGACGCATCCGGGAGACCTCCTGCTGCACCTGTTGCCGTTTCACGGGGAAAGGCTGCGGCGGCACCGGTGGCCTCCTGGCAGCTCCCACGCACAGAGTCGAGTTATTTTCTCGGTTGTCCGTATGTTTGGATAAGAACAACAACAAAAAATCGGCAAAGGATTTCGTTTCATGTCGACCAGGGAGCTTTTCTGGTGGCAATGGAGACCCTGCCGGTCGGCTGGCATGTGCACACCTGGGGCCAGGAGGGAGATGGGACCAAGCTGCTGAAGGAGGGATCCGCTGACATCAACACAAACACACATGTTCACGATCTGTTCCATGAAGATGCGCAGGTATGAAATTTTATTTTTAAAATCAGCTCAAGACCTATTATTCCACAAACTGCAGTGTTTTATTGGCGTTTTATGTTGCCAGAACAATTAGTGCGTAACTGTGACGTGGAAGTTTTTTTTTTTTTTTTGGTGTCTGTGTGTTTGTCTATTCCTTTATTTATTATCTGAAGATTGTAATATGCATTTGAATCAGGGTGCCTGGCTCATTATAGTTTGCTTAATCATCTTTCTTTGGTGTTTTCTTCCAGCTTTGCACATTTTTTTTTTAATCAGGGGTAATTCTTTGCTAAATAGATTCAGTTTAATCAAGGTTGAGACCATTTGTGAAAATCTATTTTTAAGACTTGCCACAGTTGAAGGCCTGCACTTTGGCCCACTCCAACACACGAGTATGGATTGATTTAAATCATTCTGCTGGATCTCTTGCTTAATTTTTATGGTTGTTCTGCTGGAAAGGCGAACCTCCAATTCACTCCTAATTTCTTTGCAACTAATAAGAGGTTTTTCTCTCAATGTTTCTCTGTATTTAGCACAATCCATTTCCTGAGCACCTCTGACCAACTTCCCTGACCAATAAATGCATCCCCACGGCATTATGCTGCCACCACGGAAGTGGCCTAACTTGTGTTGATGTGCAGTTAAAATCTCCCACCACAAATAGCATCTTGCAAAAGTAAAACTCAAACAAAAAAAGGATTTTATTGGAACAGAGTACCTGCTTCTACAAGCTGCTGTCTTCTTGCCACTCTGTCATAAAGGCCAGATTTGTTGAGTGCATTATTATTAGTCCTCAACAACAGCCAGGTCTTGATAGATTTTTCATCCTGCTCAGTAGAAATCCATGCCACACCTTAAAGATTTTTACTATAATTCTTTTTTAAAACTGTGTTGTTTACTTCCATATTACAAGGATCGGTATTGGTCTGTCGCAAAACTGACAATAAATAAGACAATAAGACATAATTTTGGTCAGCAAAGCAAATGTTTTAGAAGATGGACGGATGTTTCCTCAATAATCGCATCTAAACTATATTTTATGTGCAGGGTTTCCACCAGCCTAGCCAGCCATGGTGGAGAATCAAGCTGTTTGTGTGGGAGCCGGTACTTTTTGGGACCTGGGACGGTGTTTTCACCACCTGCATGATCAACATCTTTGGGGTGGTTCTGTTCCTGCGCACCGGATACCTGGTGGTAAGTGCGCAAAGGTTGCAGAATCATTAGGATGAAACTTGTATGCATATAGCAGCTTTAAAAACAACAATGTTGACCATGATGATTTTTTTCCCCAAGATAATTGAAAACAATAGTAGAAAAGGTACAATAAAATAGAACATTGAAATCGACAAGAAGGATAAAATTGTCAAAACTTTTAAAAATTTAAATGGTAGAAGAATTATCTTACAGTCAATGCAAAGAAGTCAAGACAGCCAGTGTTAATCTGCTAATCTGTGACAGGATCTTACAGTTTAATACCCGTTAAAAGACACGCTGCAGTATTTTGGACTAACTATAAGTAATGTAGAGCTGGGCACATATCTCCAGCGGTCCTTGTGTGAGAGACAGGGTACAGTACATCCTGGACAGGTCCCTGTGGAGTCCCTCAAGGTTGACTTCTGGTCCCTTTCGTCTTTTCATTGTATCTTCTATCGGCTACTTTTGTGAAATCATGGCATTTCTTCTCACTGTTGTGCAGATGACAGCCATGTTTATTTCCCTTTAAAGCCCAGCAATCTATGTTTCATCCAACCTCTTCTAAAGTGCCTTGACAACATCCAATCATGAATGGCCAGGAAATGCTGATAGGTTCCAGCATTCAATTTCCTGAAGACAGAGGGGATTTTAGTCTGCCTTAACAATAATTCACAAACCACTCTTCCAAGCCCTTATACTGGGATCAGTAGGGCTTCTTTTTCATGCCTACATTTCATTCATAATGGTGCAGCTCGTCTTTTACCTGGTACACGCAAACAAGCACACATCTACCAGAGGACCAAAACCCTTCTTTTGGGTTTAAATGCTTTAATGGTCTTGCTTCTCTGTTTCACCGTGGGCCCTCAGATCAGCTGACCAGCCTGTGTTGGTTTTACCAAAAACCAGACTGAAGCTCTAAGTTGATTGGGCCTTTTCAGCCATGGCTGAAAAATCATGCAGTAAGCGGAGATAAGACAAAATTCTTCTCTTAAAAGACACCAAGTGTGTCTTTTAAAAACACACTTGGTGCCTTTTTTTGAAACGCTATGAGTTGGTTTGTTTTTATTTTAATCAACTTAGTCTTTGTAGTAGTTTCTTTTTTTTTTTCTTCTTACTGTTCTGTGTGTAGTACTGTAGAACACTTTGGTTATTTTTTTATGTGTTTTATAAACAGAATAGATTTGAATTGAATATCCCAATCTATTACATTCTGTAGACAGTTAAAAATAAGCCACTGTGAGACAGAAACAGCCCTTATACAAGTGAAATTAATTTAGGTGTTGTTGACATATTAATAAAAGGAAATAGTGCTTGTCCCCCCCAAAAAATTATGCATGAAACAAGAGTAGGACCAAAAATAGACCCTTGGGGTACACCACAACAAATAGGAACTAAAGAAGAGGAGCATTTCCCAGTGGATACAGAAAAAACACCTCCCTGACAGACTTAAGCTAAGCTAGGGCTACACCTTCTGGACCAGCAATTATGTATTCAATTGTGTCAAAAGCTGCAGTCAACAGTTAAAACAATGATGGAAAAACCTTTTAAAGTTGATTTTAAAAAACTTTTCATATCTTTGGGCACAGAAAGTTTCGATATAAGCCTCTATGTGGAAAAAATATTTGGATTAATCTTTCTCATCATGTCTAAAAGCAGCTGGTGTACAGCTGGCCCGCCAGCAAGCACTTTGTAACAATGATGTTACCACTTATGAGAGATTTTACAGCTGACAATTTCAAAGATTACTGTTTAAACATGTTTAGCGATTAGATGCAGCTACAACAACACATCGATATTAACAGCTACATGGCCGAAGATCTTCCATGACAGCTCAGACGCAGTTTCCCAACTAGAAGACAGGGTTTTTTATTCAGAGTGGCACGCGTCTTATCAATTAGAAATGACACGGCTGTTTGCGTTTTAATGGGAAACAGTGTAGCTAAGCGTGACTGATGGCTCTACACCTGCTCACCATGTCCTGTCTGCAGTTTGCTTTATATTAGAGCTGCAGATATGCGTCATAATCTGAAGCTAAGATAGGAGGAATGTGAGCATCTTTAAAAAAAAAAAAAAACTGGGGACATTAATTAACTTTTTCATTCATTCCGGCCCCAGTTACATTTCTGCTGATAAACTGCACCATGCATGTTTTTAAATAAGTTATTTGCTAAATTTGATCAACAACATTACAATATACATTGCATAAAGTGTTTATTAGTTAGGGAGCAGATGTTTTGTACATGTTTATATATGTCATCATTTCCCCATCAGGGTAACACTGGCGTGCTGTTGGGGTTGCTCCTCGTCTCCATGGTGGTTTTAGTCGCTCTAGTGACGGTGATGTCTGGGATCGGAGTGTGTGAGCACTGTGGTGTTGGGAGCGGAGGAATCTACTCCATGATCTCCACCGTCTTGGGAGGCAGGGTGGGGGGTACCGTTGGCCTCCTCTACGTGTTCGGACAGGTAAGTTGTTACCGTAGTCACGCTTGTAAGTAAAGGATTCTTTGGAAGGGGGTAACTGCTCTCCGTCCGCCTCCTTCTCCGCAGTGCGTTGCCGGGGCCATGTACATCACGGGCTTCTCCGAGTCGGTGGCCGAGCTGTTGGGCCTGCAGAGCCAGTGGGCGGTGCGCTGCATGTCGGCAGCTGTCCTGCTGGCGTTGCTTGGAATCAACCTGGCAGGTGTGAAGTGGATCGTCAGACTCCAGCTGCTGCTGCTGGCCGTGCTGGCAGTCTCCACGCTGGACTTTGTTATTGGCACCTTCACTCACCTCGACCCAAGTAAGGCCCATTAGGCGCGACTGTTTGCTCTGACTCATTCATTTAAAAAAATTTTTTTTTAAAGTGAAAGTGAAAAAAACAAAATATCCATAACCGTCCGTCCGTCTCCGTCCGTTGTCTTCCGCTTATCCGGGGTCGGGTCGCGGGGGTAGCAGCTTCAGTAGGGAGGCCCAGACATCCCTCTCCCCGGCCACTTGGGGAATCCCAAGGCGTTCCCAGGCCAGCCGGGAGACATAGTCCCTCCAGCGTGTCCTGGGTCTTCCCCTGGGCCTCCTCCCGGTGGGACGTGCCCGGAACACCTCTCCAGGGAGGCGTCCAGGAGGCATCCTGACCAGATGCCCGAGCCACCTCAACTGGCTCCTCTCGACGTGGAGGAGCAGCGGCTCTACTCTGAGTCCTCCCCGGATGACTGAGCTCCTCACCCTATCTCTAAGGGAGAGCCCAGACACACTACAGAGAAAACTCATTTCAGCCGCTTGTATCCGGGATCTCGTTCTTTCGGTCACGACCCAAAGCTCGTGACCATAGATGAGGGTAGGAACATAGATCGACCGGTAAATCGAGAGCTTCGCCATAACCGTTTTATTATACTTTGATATGTTACAACCACAAATATTATGGGAGTTTATAGCTTTTTTATGCAATAGACCAACACAAAGTAGCTGCAAGAAAAATAGTAATATGCATTTTTGTTCACCCTCCTCCACTTGTCTCTAGAAGTCACCAAAAGTATAAAGTTTGTGTATCTGTATAAATCCAGCTGGTCTGTGAGGGCCTCCGAACTTTGAAGTATTTTAGTGAACACACAGCATCTTTTGGACCAAGGGATACACCAACCACATTAGGTTTAAGAGGTTTAAAGCAGGGCTAGGTTATAAAACAAAAGCCCAAGCTTTAATTCAATTCAACTGTATTTATATAGCGCCAATTCCCAACATTTCATCTCATGGCACTTTACAAACTCCATTCAATCAAATCATACAGATTGGTTAAAAAGTTTTCTGTCTAAGGAAACCCAGCAGATTGCATCAAGTTTTTTGACAAGCAGCATTCACTCCTCCTGAAAGAGCGTAGAGCCACAGCGGACAGTCGTCTGCATTGCTGATGGCTTTGCAGCAATCCCTCATACCAAGTGTGCATGTAGCGATGGTAGAGTGGAAAACTCTCCTTTAACAGGAAGAAAAGACCTCCAGCAGAACCAGGCTCAGTGTGAACGGTCATCTGTCACGACCGACTCAGGGTTTGAGAAGACAGAGCAGAGACACAAAAATAACACACAAGTACCGATCCAGGAATATTTTAAGCATCTCAAAAAACATGGTTCAGTAACAGATAACAGAAACCCCTGAGAAGTCCCTGGTTCAGTTTGCCCTAATCCACCTAGGGGTGACTGCAAACGTGGCAAAAGCGGTTCTGGTGAGATGTTCTACGTCCAAATGCTATGTATGGTGGAAAACGAACACTACATGTGATTCTGAATCTCCGCTTTTAAACACGATGGTGGCAGGGTCACGATGCATTTGTCATTAGAAACGGGGAAGATGGGAAGATGACCATAAACACAGGGAGGAAAAACCTACTAGTGGCCTCAGAAGTCTCTAGATTGGCGTGAAGCTTCACCTTCCAGCAGAATAGCTACTAGACATTCAGCCAGAGATGCAATGAAATTATTTCGGTCAACGCATATTCATATGTTTGAATGGTTCAATCAAAGTTCACTTGTAAAACAATTCGGATGGTCTTTGGCTTTTTTATTTGTAAGGAAAATGAAAACCATTTATCCTTTTCTGTTTATACCTCATAAATATGCATTACTCTGTTTCTGTATTACATGGAACTTCCACCTAAAGAAATTACATTAATGCCAACATGGAATTGAATAGAAATAGAAAGGGCCTGAAGCAGGATTCAGAGTGACTGCAAATATTTCTACCAGTTTCTTGGCCTTTGCAAGTCAAGTGAGGATGAACAAAATGCAACACTTTCTACTATTAATGTTCACACATTGAACATATGTTTTAATTTGTGACTATGCCAATGGTAAACTTGTTTTTCGCACGTGGGAGCCACTGACTGAGCGTTTCAGTTCGCAAGTAATGCTTGAAATCACGATCTTAATCCAGAAATGGTCAAAGAAAACTTTTCCCTAACAGAAAGCGGGACCAAAGTGACGAGCAGAGAAGGGAGATTGCTGTTTTATCTCTGTTTCTGACAGTGTCGTTTATACATGACAGCATTAATTGTGAGGAATCTGGTCTCCCCAGGTTGATATTCATAAAATAAAATTAACAGAATACAAACACAAGGAACGCTTTTCGTCAAATGTGTTGCTGCATTTTCAGAGATAACAAATTTAAATTGAATTTGTCGTTTTAAAAATTAACATGATGTACAAGCAGAATCATACGAATAAATTGATGTTGTATGCAATATTTTAGCAGAATGATTACTAGTTGTTAAAACGTAAACTTATTTGCACCTTTGAGTCTGGAGGATAGGGATTTTTTTTTTTTTTTTTTTTTTTTTTTTTTTTTTTTTTTTTGCTTTCTAGGAGAAAAAAACCCAAAAGTTTGGAACCCTTTGTATCACTAGGTTCACTTTATACACGAGTCTCTGTTCTTTCCAGACCAGTAGGTGGTGCTGCAGTGTCATTTGTGCAGTTAAATTGAAATAAGCTTACTTGCACCCAAGGGTTGTTTTTCTTCTTTAGTGATAAACTTTCTTTCTGTCTTTTAGCCCCTCTGTAATAACAATGTAAAGCCTTTCTTTTTTTTTACTTTTATTAATTTTTTTAGTGCAGTTGGAGATTGTATTGTGTGGGTTAGGAGTTTTCTTTAGTTGAATAGATTGTATCCTTTTGTTGTACTGCAGGAAGTCCTTCCCTACATTTCCTGTTCTCAGTGCTTATCAACTTCCTGTGCAGTGGGAAGAGAAACGTGTTCCAGGATTCAGGCCAGTCAATGAGGAACGCTTTTCCCACACACCTAAACATAAACTTATGACTATGTGATCAGGAACGGGTCAGATCACACAAAGCCCACCTTTTATCTCAGGTGCCAATAAAACCTGGTACTTGTTTGTCACGTCTGTTGATCGCAACCTTCTAACCCTGTAGTTTGTTTTATAAAGACAGTCGGTAGAGACACACATTGCAGCTGTGAGGAACCGTGGGAGAAGCAGCCACAACAACTACTCCAGGTTTTTCCAATTAAAAAGCTGCTTTGTGTGTTGTGGGGATGATTTCATTATTGGCAGAGGACCAACAGGTCCCCCTAATAAAGTGAGACGGCCCAGATTAGACTAAACTCACTGAGCGCCGGCGCACATCCTAAAGGAAATGGGAGCCACCGCCAAAACGATGTGGTCATGGTTTGATAACATGTCCGCTTGGCGAGTGCCGCTGTTTAAGGTAGTTTGACGAATCTGCCCAAGCCGCCACCTTCCAGGAGGCAGGTCATGTCAGCAGAGTAATGTCCTAAGCAAAAGTCAAACGTTTTAAATCAGAGTGGGATTTACACTGACAAGATAAAAATAAGTTGGTAGATCGTACGCAACTATGGTGCTTTGCAAAAGTATTCGCACCCCTGAAATTGTTCTGCATTTTGTCATGTTACAGCAACCAAAACAGGCGCATAATCGAACAGTGGAAAGAAAATGACGCATGGTTTTTAAAATGTTTTATTTATTTATTTATTTTTTACAAATAAAAATCCTAAAAGTGTGGCATGCATTTGTATTTAACACTAATTCCGCTGATACTCTAAATAAACTCCATTTCAACCATTTAGTACAAGTATCTGTACAAAGGGGGTTAATGCGAATGCATGGCGCACTGTTCCGATTTTTTTTATTTGTGAAAACTTTGAAAACCATGTACCCTTTTCCTTTTGCTTTACAAGGCTATGCTATTTTGTGTTGCTGTATCGCTTAAGATCTCAATACAGTCCATTGCAGTTTGTGTTTGTAAGGTAAAGAAATGGCGTAATACCTTCATACATCATCTTTTTCTGTTTTAATGATAAACCTCTGTCTAAATAGCACAAAATGTTGAATTGTTTCAGTTGGAGTTGATTTTAAATATTTTTTTACCATTGACGTTTTTGTTTTTAAATTGTGAATATTTAATATAAACTGAATTTAATGTTGTCTATTATTGCGCTGCATCTATGGTCATTTACCAAGTCAAACCTTACAGGTAGAGTTGGACCTAGGGTTTATGCTATAATTATTCTGTCATAAAAGAGATTGTGGGAGAATCCACTTCCCTCTTTAAGTGCACTAAATGACTTGTGTTTGGTAAATAAAGCTGCCAGCGTATTGTCTCCGCGACCACTCAGTTCAACCACAAACTCCTCTGACTGCGATCCAGAGATGAATTACAGCTCAGCACGCCTCACCCTGTCCCAGTTGAAGCCTTGTTCCCCCTACAGTGCAGGAAGCTGTAATGGGCTCCTTGGGTCTGGGGTTTTGGGTGTTAACCAGACTCACCCACATTTTTGGAAGATGAGAAACGGAGATGGACGGAGCAGAGATCTAAAGCGTCTGTTCACTCAAGAGACCGCCACATCATTTTTTTTTTTTCTTTATTATTGTTTTGCGGTCCAAACCGTAATATATAGTTTTCGGTCGTCCCACTGGGACCTGCTCCACCTCGGTAAAAATCACAGCCTGCTGTGTACTCTGCGCAGTCCAGACTTGTCAGGGTGGGATGGTAGGAAGGTCAGCTCAGCAGAGGGAGAGGCCTTGGATGCTCGTGTAATCCGACTACACATTCCAGCGTGCATCCGAGGAATGCTGCACCCGGTGATGAACCCCTCACACATGCTCGACACAGAAGAAGTGCGACTATCTCATCAGATTTGACCTGAAAATATGCTTCATAATTTCACACTAAAATAAGGTATCTTTTCTCGTCTGTCTGAAATCTGTTAAACTCAGCAGAAAAACAAAACAAATCAAGACCTGTCAATAAAAGCTTGGGATTTAGTCAGTGGTAGAGAGCTGAACACACTGAAGGAAATAAGGTGGTAAACCTTTACGGTGTGAGAGAACCCCCCTTTTTTTTTTAGTTAACTGAGGCTAATGTAACCTTCAAAGCGCCACCTACAGGGTTTGGTTTTCATGGGCTGTTTTCTGAGGAAACCAATACAGGTACATTGAAATAAATAAATAATTTCTTTAGAAAAAAGTTACATTTTTTGCCACTCGCCACACAAAGTGAAACTATACATGGAGTGACAGAATTCAAGCCTTTATTTGTTTTATTTTGATGACTATGGCGCAAAGATAATGACAACCCAATGATCCGTGTCTCAGAAATCTAGAATATCGTGAAAAAGTATTGGAAACTGGTGGCGTCACATCAGCTAACCCGAAACACCTGCAAAGGTTTCCTGAGCCTCTAAATCAGGGGCCTGCAACCTTTACAGTCTAAATAGCCATTTTGCCTACAGTCCCCTTGAATTAAACTCGTTTAGAGCCACAAATGTTGCCTGGCCTTTTGAAAAAAAACAAATAATTTTTGATAAAGATCTACTGTAAGAAAAATTTGTCATTGTTAAAGAAACGCCCATTTATGTCTAGTTTGAGTTTTTTTTAAAAAAAGGATGGAAGTAATGTTGATATTTGTGGATAATGATGTAAAAAAAAATTGGAAGATTCCATTTTCCAACATAATGAAAGAATATTGATTTAAAATTAAATATTACTGGCACTTTTAGCATCATTCTGTTGTGAAGACATGCTACAAAAAGCAATTAACACACCATAATCAAAATATAATTTGCAGTGAAAGTTATTAAAAGCCACCGTGGAAGGTAGAAAGAGCCACAGGTTGCAGACCCCTGCTCTAAATGGTCCCTCAGTCTGGGTCAGTAGGCGACACCATCGTGGGGAGGACTGCTGACTGGACAGGTGTCCAGAAGACAGACATCGACACGCTTCACAAGGAGGGGAAGCCACAAAGATTGTTCACGTTTGCTTCTTGTCCTTTTTAAATGTTTCAAGAAGTTGGGCCGTTGTCTAAAAGTGTACTCAAGTTATGCCTGGGGGATCGATTTAACCTGTTTTAGTCTCTTAGTCTCACTTTTGATTACCTTGAAACAGAAACTGAGCCTTTTTTTTTGTCACCACAAATTTCCCCAGCTTGAGCAGATATGAATAGTTAAAAACACTATCCAGTGGTGTATTTTTCACCAAAAGAAAGACTTCAAAGCATATTCTGAAGCTCCATTTGCACAGAGTCCAAACGGTTGTAACCCAACGTGTTTGAGGCAGAGTTTGAATACTGATTTTGTCTTAAACTTTTCCCTCTAATTTGCCTCTCATAAAATGAGAGAAACTGGTTTTTCAGCCGTAATAAATACAAGCAAACTTCTTCAAAGGGCATTTTGGTTTTAAAAAGTGTTAATAAGGTGGCAAAATAACATGAAATATACTCCAATCAGTTACCTTGTGCCTCATGGGATGTTAGTAGCTTTGATTATTTCTTCTTCTTCTGATGCTATTGTTGTTTTTTTTCTGGCATGCTTCAGAGTTAAAGATAAAATTCGGACCAACACCTGGCCTGACGGTATATATAAGCTTTCTGTGTTTGAGGTTAGAGAGTTTGAACACGTAAACGCCCTTTCAAAGAGCCTTCGGTAGCCAGAGCAGGCGGTCGCGGACTCTCTTGGATGTTGGAGTGGGATGTTGTAATATGGGTGGGGAGCTGTTGTTGTGGACACGGACACACTGGACTTGTTAGGTCCTGGTTGTTTAGGCAGAGTGTGAACTCAGTGGGTCACAGAGTGAGCCAGAGTTTACAGCTTGTTAAAGCTCATCGAGATCATAAATCCGTAAAACAAAGACATTTTCTAAAAAAAGAAAAGAAGAAAGCATGCTCACTCCCCTCTCTCGCTAACTTTGATTCTCTCCCCAAAACCTGGAAGCTGCTAAGCTTCTGAAAAGGGTGGCGACTTCCTTTCGGATAAACATGTCATTAATCTGAGAGAACACATTCTTTCCCATCGCAAGATAACCATAGGGGGAAACGTCCGGTGTTGTAACACAGGCAGGTTCTTCAGGCTGTGTGGATTTAACGGAGCCCCCCCCCCCCCCCCCCCCCCCCTCCTCCTACGCAGAACGACCTCCAGTCACTCGTTTGATGGTCCGGTCCAGACTGAACGGGCCCGCCCTGCTTGGAAAGAGCTGCACTACCTGTTGTTGCCATTTATTTTGACCTCTCCTGGTTCACTTGTGTCGCAACAGATCGAATGGCCGAAGATGTGACGCAAACATCTGGATGTTTAAGCGGTGGTTTATCAAAATAACCTCTCTATATTTGCAATGTCAAACACGGTATCTGTCAAAAAAAAAAAACAGAATGTGATGTTTACTTCACACGTTTTTTAGATTTTTTTTTTTTTGAAAAAGGACAGAATAGTAATAGTTTATCGTGCAAAATCTTTTTACTTTAGTGTATTTTTATTTTAATCTTTTAGTTAAGATACAAACTCAGAAACGTGTCATGAAATTAAACAAACTTCTCAAGTTAAAAACATTTCTTCATCAAGATACTGTTAAATATATATATATATATATATATATATATATATATATATATAGCTAAGGGACAAATCTTTTAAAACCTGTACCACACTATGTGAGAAAATAACTGGTTTTACCATTGTTTGAGACCACAACTTGTATCAGGCCTGGGAAAATAGCCAGCAGTAACTTTTATACATTGTTGTGGGGACATTTTTGCCCACTCTTCTTTGTAGAATGGTTTCCATTCAGGCACACTGGGTTTCAAACATGAATTGCCTGTTTAAGTTCTCAATTGGATTTAAGGCTGGACTTTGACTAGGCCGTGCTAAAACCTTCATTTTGTTTTAGTTATTATTATTATTTTGTGTGTGTGTGTGATTCAGAGGTGGAAGTGCTGGTGTGGTTTGGATCAACGCTTCCCAACCATGTCCTGCATGTTTTAGATGTGTCTATGTTCCAGCTCACCTGATTCAAATGACTGCGGGACCTTCTCTGCACGCCATCTTGAAGACCAGGGTTGGGAACCACCAGTTTAGATGATTGTCCTGATTTTTAACCTAATTGTGCTTTAGGACTTTGTCCATTGCCCGAAGGAGCACCTGATCATCACACTGCCACCACCATGTTTGACTGTCTGCATAATCCTCTTTTTCTGGCATGCTGTTAGTTTTATGGCAGATTTAATAAGACTCCTACCTTCCAAATATTTCCACTTTGGTCCTGTCAGTTCATATAATTTCTTTTCTCAAAAATCTCGGGGGTCATCAGGATGTCTTCTGGCGAGTATGTGCCGGGGTTCCTTGTGTTCTTTTTGGTGAGCGGTGGTTTCTGCTCCACTATTAATGCTATTTTCATTCAGTCAAATGTTGCTCTGGGTACCTCGACTCATTTTGACAGGCCCGCCACTCCTGGGAAGATTCACCTTCTTTCCATATCTTCTCTGTTTGCCTATCATTGGCTCTTTTTGTGGTTCACTGGAGTCACAAAGCCTCAGAGATTATCATCTCTTCTTGAATTTATTTAAATGTGTTGATCTAGGAGCTATAGTGACATTTTTAATTTTGAATTAATCATTGTTTGGCAAAGCTTGACTCAGATTTCCAAAATTTGGTTTATCACAATTAATTATTGTTTTAAAAAATGGGGACTTTTTTTCCCCCCTACAAAGGGCAAGGTTTGTCAGGGACAGTTAATTTCCCTTAATAAATGGCTGTAAATGTGTTGTAAGTTTAGATGTTCACAATTTTGTTATTGGATCTTTATATCTTTATGGGATCATTGTAAAAGGTTTACAAGGAAATTAATAATTTTTTTGTAGACTCTGTGATAGAATTTAACACAGGAAATTAATTTTAAAACGAATTGCTGCAGGCTGGATTTAAGAAACACCTTTGCCGTCTACTCAGATCTTAGTTTGGATATTGGTCACTCATTCATTCTCAAACTGACTTCCCAAGGAACAGGGGAGGATTTAAGCTAATTGTGAATAAAGCGTTTGGATCTTCTGTCTCTTGTCAGAAGAATTTAAACGTTTTTTGCTAGAGCCGCTGAAGATGTGCATCTGGCACCAAGATCCTTTTGAGTCCTGTAAGCTGCAGGGTGTGGCCTCCACTAATCTGACTTGGTTCTGCAGCGTATCCCTCAGATGCTCAGTCAGAGGTGAATTTCGAGGCAAAGTCAACACCTGGAAGCCATTGTTGCGCTCCTCACACAAATTCAGCATTCATTTTTACTTTGTAGCAGGGAGCGTCGTCCTGCTGAAAGAGGCATCAGGGACAGGTTTTACGCTGCCTACAGTAATGATTACATAGGTTACGCGTGTAAAAGTAATGTCTGCACGGCTGTCATTCGGTCAGAACAAGCTTCATTTTCTTCTGAAGTCTAATCCACAGTAGGTTGTTGGGTTTTTTTGTGTTGTGTGGGTTTGTAAGGTTACTTGTTCATCATAAAATGGAATATTATTTTCCTTTTTCAAGTCAATGCAGCAGTCTCTTAGCCGGATTCACTCTTTTCTAAGTAGCCAGACAGCTGTTTGCTCTTCAGCTCAGTTTGGTCTGTGCATTAGATAAACCTTTGCTTTATTTGTGCCGTACGATGTTGAATTATTTCTGAATATTAGGATCTGTGCTGCATCCGTAGGCTGGATCTCGGCCTGACAAGCCTGATAAGCCTCTTTAGTGACACATTTTTGTTTGTTGCTTCTTTCAGAGCATGGCTTTGTCGGCTACTCAGCCGAGCTTCTCGTCAGTAACACCGTACCGGATTACAGCCCCGGAGAAAACTTCTTCACGGTGTTTGGGGTCTTCTTCCCTGCTGCTACAGGTGCGTGCTCCACCGACCCGCATTGAGTATACCCGCATTCGGTGTTGTTTATTTGGCGAACATTTATGGTGTGCGTTGTGTGTTCCTGCTCAGGGGTCATGGCAGGATTCAACATGAGCTCAGACCTGCAGCGGCCCGAGCAAAACATCCCCGTGGGAACCCTGGCAGCGGTTTGCACTTCGTACGGCAGCGACCGAATGAACCCTGCCGAAAATTTAACATGCACATAAACACAGTTCACTTATGCTTTAATTGTCCATGTGCCCAAATAGGTTAGGATATCATTAAAAAAGTGGGTGTGGTTCAGTAATGAAATCTTAAAAGTGAATCTTTTACAGATTCATGACACACAGAGTGACATATTTCAGGTGTTAATTTTGAAGATGATGGTTTACAGCTAATGGAAACCCAGAATTAGGCTTTTCAGAAAGTTACATAAGATCAGTGAAAAGTTTGATATGCAGAAATGTTATAGCCATGCTAAGTTCAGCAAAAAATGGAGAAGACGGCCAACTGAAGAGCATTAAGTACAGCTAATGGATGATGAAGTCAGAAGCATCTTATTTGGGCTGATGGGCCGTAGGTCAGTGGTCCATCGTCTTTGTTTCACTCTATTTAGCTTTTCGCTTTTAAATCAACCTGCCAGAACTTGGAGGAGTGGAAAGGCTCAGAATCCAAATTTTAACAGCTAGTGAAGACTTGGAGAGCCGTCTCTCCTGCTGGTATTGTTCCGCATTGATGGTCACAGTCAAAGCAGCCGTCTACTTGGGAGTTTTAGAGCACCCCATGCTTGATTTTTGCTGACCAGCTTCATAGAGATGCTGATTTAATTTTCTAGCGGGACCTGGCACCGGCCAACGCTGTTAAAGGTAGCAGCACCTGCTTTGATGGCAGCGGTGTCACTGTCTGGCCTGACCTAAAACCCACAGAGGATCCATGCAGTCTGGTCAAGACGAAGATCAGAGCCAACATTTGACATGATCTGAAGGCCGATATGAAAGCAACCAGGGCTTCCTAAACATTTCAGTTGTGCCACTGGTTGATCGCCTCCATGCTACTTCCTGTCGACGCTGTAATTTCTGCTAAAGACCAACAATTAGTTCTATTCTGTAATACATTTCTGAGCATTGGGATATTAGTTTTAAGCCATAACCATCAAAATGAACATGAATTATTGTTTTAAATGCATTACTCTCCGTGTGAAGAACCTTTACTGTGACTTTTTAAATTAAATTCCTGAGATAAATTGGCTTTGCAATCACATTCTAGTTTATTATGATATATATGTAGGATATACATGATGTATAATAGTGGTATATGTTGTCCACTGGGGGAATCTCCAGAAATTTCCCCAATGTGGTGTCAAACCTTTCCTGTTTCAGTGGAGAGATTCTTAGCTCTAACCTATGAGATACACGCTAGCCGCTTTGTTCAGGCTGACTTTTTGTATTAATAAAGAGAGAGAGGAGCTGTTTATGATTCGGTACGGTGTACTGTCTGTGACCTGCAGGTGGTTCCTGTATCTGGTCTTTGTCTTCCTCCTGGGGGCCATCTGCACCAGAGAAGCTCTGCGCTATGACTTCTTGATAGCAGAGAAGGTAAACCCCGCTCTGTTTCCATGCAGCCGTGCGAGCGAGGCGTTCCAGCAGAGGAGGCACGGGCTGGGGGGGGGGGGGTCACACCATGGCTCTCTTTCATTTGTTGTGGTCGGTTCAGCCCCCAACTGTGTGTACTTTCAAAACGGGTAAAGCTTTTGAAAAACTTTTTCCATTTCTCTGATTGGCAAATGTTCCTTTTTGACCATTATCTGTGTTTTCGTTTATTTAATTTTTTTTGAGTGGTTTCTCTCTAAATGGTGGCGTTGAGAGACTTATATGAGTTGTAACACCCAGCAAATTCACAAGCTACCTCTGTATTCTCTAAATGACTCCAGATGTGTTTGATTAATTCTTAGAATAAATAAAACTGTTCTGTAACGGTTTGTTAGATAACAGTAGCGAGCCAACAGCATCACAGAGACCAAGGACCACAGCAGACAGTTCAGAAATACCGCTGATATGTTTAAACCAGGGTTTAGTTAAAAAAAAAAGAAGAAAAAACATCCCTGAAGCTTTGAATATTTCAGAGGGCTCTGTTCAAGCTATCAGCTGCAAATTATGGAGGAAATTCAAAAAGAAAGCCATTGCTGATTTCAGTTTGTAACAAGTAATATAGGAAATGAGGCCAACCTGTGGAAAAAAAATGGCTGTGGTGAGATCAAAACTGAACTTTTTAGTCCACCTGCAAAATGCCTTTTGTGGTGGAAAGGTAACGGTGCTCGTCACCCTGAACACACCACCCCCACTGTGAAACGTGGGGAAGCTTTCCCACAGCTTTTGTTCAGCAGAAGCAGGAAATGTAAAAAGGAGAACCTGAGGTTCAGCCATTTGGGAAAGAAGAACGGGCAACATGTTCAGCGTCTAGACCAGGAAAGCTGCAAGTTGCATTAACAGGGTTCCCTACCACTTGTTGATTCAATGGGGTTTATTTATATGCGTGACACACTTTTCACATTTTTATTTCTAAAAGTATTTTTAAAAACTCTTAATGCTTTTCCTTCAGTTTCACGGTGCCACGCTGCCGTGTTGGTCTGTCACGTGAAATTCCAATAAAACACATATAGCATTGTGTTTGTAACATGACAAGGTTAGAACACTTGCAGAGCAAAATACGACCGATTTGAAAACAAAGACATAAACTTCTCATTTCAAAGACGGCAAAACGTCTTTGATTTGACGCGAACAAAGTGCCGAAGGCCTCGACTTCTCCATCAGTGATCGGCTCCCATTGTTTTTGCAAGAGGCCGACTGCAGCGGAACTGACTTGGGCGTAGCTTTCATGAGATCTCAACCCCACCTCATCCTTTTTCACCCTGTGTTTGTTTTCTGTCTTCCTCCAGGTCTCCTTGGTGGGTTTCCTCTTTCTGCTGGGCCTTTACATCTCCTCCCTGGCTTCCTGCATGGGCGGCTTGTACGGGGCACCCAGGATCCTCCAGTGCATCGCCCAGGAGAGGGTCATCCCCTCCCTCGCCTTCCTAGGAAGAGGGGTGGGTGGTTAGAAGGTTAAATGAAAGACATAAAAAAAAAAAGCTACAATCAGGCTGGCATCAGTTAAGATCATCTAGTGCAAATGCATGTTTTATACACAAGTGAGTTGACTGCTGTGCACAAAATGTGAATATTTTGCACACAAAACGAAGAGGAAAATCACTGGTGTGTCATCAGTGGTTAATTTGTTTACCTGAAATCTGATTGTAATTAAAGAAGCACAACCTATAAAGTATCTAGTATGTTTAGAGAGCTTAATTTGCTGATTGGAGTTTGTAAAGCAACACTTGCCTTACAGCCTATTTTTAGAAATCTTATTTTCCTTACAATATAACCCTATTAATGCTCATTTTATCAACTTGGTGTGCTGATGGAGCAGTTACTTTAATCTACAATTGACTTTTATAGTTTTATAAGAGCTTCACTGTTTATGTAAACTTTAAAGGCAGGTGGAATTCATGTTTAACATTATTATTATTATTATTATTATTATTATTATTATTATTAAATCTTTATTTTACGAGGAAGATCCCACTATGGTTAAAAACCTCTCTTCTTTTAAGGGAATCCTGGCCAAGACGGGCAGCACCAGTACAATTACCTTGCATAGTTACACACAACACCCTTAAAAATCATAGGAATATGAAACACATACACAGAAATAAGAGAAATGTACATATGGTGGAATTGAGCTGGGATTAATTTAAAAGCTCAAAGACCCTTTAATTTCCAGTCATTATACAACATGTTCCATGCAGAAGGTTGTTTCTTTAAGATTAGTAATCAGGTTGTGGCAACTTTACTTTTTTGTAATTTCTCTTTAACCTTTTTAATATTTTCAGTTAAAGCTAAAAGGTAAAAACAGTTAGAAAATGAGTTATGATCATTTTTTTTAGCATCAATCAAACCTGACAAATTGACTGTGTGTACACTTTTGAGACCCACCTATGTCTGTTTAAAGTGACGATCTTCTGTCATTTAGAACTGTTCACAAGACTTTATATGATGAGGTGGAAAAAAAGGTTAAATCTGTAATATATGAAATAAATTCAAACTTTAGTGCCTATTTTTTCTCTTTATTGAAGAAAGATCCTTTTTGCAGTCGTTTTGCCACAGAAAGGAATAATTAAAAAAAATACATTTATTTTGATGATCTTCAAATACCTCATGTTACCATGTCTGTACTATATTTATTCGTTAACAACATTAGTCCCATTGTTTATTGACCTCTAAAAGTGTGCATGCACTCTTTGGCTCTATGCCCAATTAAAGGAAACACCTTACATTAAATATTGTATGGACTCAACTTAGAAGGTGAGTTCATCTTGCCACAACATGGATTTAAATATGAAAAGCAAGTTGTTGCCAAAAGGAACTGTACAGTGACAATGAAAACTTTAATATGAGGTTATAATAGATTTATTTCTAGGTGCAGTCGTCCACCAGGGAAATAAAAACGTGCGAAATCATTAAGGCTTTAAACTAAACCTGGTTTTGCAAGTAGTCCGTATCATTACAGTTTCACACAAATGTAAATTCAACTTTCAACAACAGCCATTGACCGTGTTACCTGCAGTGAATGGCATATAGTAACTTAAGTGGGTAGCCTGGATGTATGGGAGGGGGTGTGGTACTCAGACTCAGCAGGAAACGGCTCCAGAGCTGCCTAATTATAGAGTTCGGGCTCCATAAAGTAGAAGTGAGTGGACTGACCTCAGCAGCGCAGCGTTGCAACACGCCGCCGACGCTGCCGCAGCTGCACACTCGGCGGCCGGTCACGTTGACGTCGTGACCTCTCTGACCCCGGGCTTCCCTGAATGGCAGCGCCGCTCGACCTCTCTCAGCAGGCTGGAATGAGGCCTGAGACATCTTGGCCCAAATCAAAGCCTCAGAACAAACGCAGGAAGGGCGACGGGCAGAACCCAGCTCTGCTGTGTGCTCTGGAGGCCCGCCAGGCGCATAACAGTCCTCCTGTAACTGTGCAACAAGACAAGGGGGGGGGGGGGAGTTCACGCCAGAGGTTGCTGCTTGGAGATAGATTTAGTCCTGCACAATTAAATAGTTTGAGCTGCCTGGTTGGCTTTTTCTTCAAAGTTAAAGTGGAAGTAAAACCCAAATTTAGACAACACCATAAATGTGTTGTTTATTTTTCTGACTCCGCTCTGGGCGTCCCTTTGAATACAAATCAGTCAGATTAGCCAAGGAGAAAGGCAAAACGAAGTAATTTGAGATTTATGCAATGCATTATTGTTATTTAGCAATAGTCCACAGAGTAAACAGCAGTTGGTTGTAACTGCAGCGTATTTTAACACAATTTTAACTTTAGTTTGGTTATATTTGTAGATCTGAGGAAAACGGTTAAAAAAACCCTCTAAGGACCGGCATTTAAAACGTAAATCACTACAGAATGGCATTTTTTGTATTACCTGATGATATTTTAATGCCACATTCTATTAGATCAATACTTTCTTTGGACTGGTTTCTTTACATTTATAAATGGTATAATTTTGCGTAAAGTCTTAGAAAGCATAGGCCTGTTTACTGCTTAAATTTAAAACCTAGATATCTAAAAAAAATAAAATAATCTATAGCAATTTACAAGATATTGATAAAAAGTCTCCATCTTCCCATACTGTTTTATATACTAAAACACATGTTTCTCTGGGTTATTTCAGTTTAATTCAATTAAATTTAATTCAAAGATACTTCCAAAAGCAAATTAATAAAGTAATATATTCAAATTAACAAGCCAAATTAACTGGCTTGTTTGCCAACTTGACATATCGAACTCTTGGTTTTTTTGTCTTTTTTGTTAACCAGTTCACAACAAAAAAAAAAGTTTATTTTTACCCTGGGTTTAGAGTTATGGAAGCCTATTTCCGCCACTCTGTTAAAAAAATAAATAAAAATTATCTCATTATAATGAGATAGTATCTCAAAATAATGAGATACTATCTCAAATAGTAAAAGGGTTTAGCGTTATCTGACTTACTGTTTCATTTACACTTTTCACCGTTTAGTAAACACCCCTGGGGCTAATCCAGAGGGTTTGAAGTGATCGGTTGTTGAGTATAACTAACCACACGGCCTCATTTCGTCTCGTTGGCAGAAAGGCCCAAACCGGACCCCCGTGGCGGCCATCTGTCTAACCAGCTTTCTGACCATGGCCTTCATTTTCATTGGTCAGGTCAACGTGCTGGCGCCAATCGTCACCATCAACTTCATGCTCACCTACAGCTTCATTGACTACTCCTACTTCTGCGTGGCCATGACCTTCCTGCTCCAGACGAAGCAGAAAGCGAAGACCTCGGATTCGGGGAGGAGCAGGCGCCGGTCGACCAGGCACAGCTCCAGGCCTCTGATTGAATCCCCGCTCCCCAACTACGGCAGCGGAGGCGAGAGTCCGCGGGGAAAGGGCACTCTGCTGGAGTTCAACAGGGACATGGACCAGATCTTCCCCCCTGTCTCCAACCCTGATCCCTCACCAGAGAAAATGCTCCTGAGACAAGAACTGTGCAGCAGATCTCAGGGTAGGAAGGCTACAGCTAAGCGGAGGCTGATGGACAGCTTTGGTCTGGACCTGAACAGCAACGTGTTCTCAGACGAGAACGATGGGGAGCAAAGCTCAGCTCCAGAAGGAGACGGAAACAAGGAGCAGAGCGGGGAGGAAGACTCCAGGTCCGGAGAGCAACCTGAAGTCATCCGTCACACAAGAATGGGTTGCGCACAGCAAGATTCCTCCGCAGAAAGTCACGATCACAGTGCAGGTGACTAATACAGAGAGTACGTTTGAACACTGAAGTGAGTTTTATTGTCTTTTTTTTATTGACCCTTAAAAAAATCTTTCCGGTAATGGAGAAAATCCAGAGCAGCAGCACGTTGAAATCCAACCTATGAGGGACGCCTTCTACACAAAGATGTGTAACCACTGGATTGCTCTCATTGGGGTAAATTACGCAACGCATGCAGCTAATCACGGCTTCCCTCTTCCCATGGCTTGTTTTCAGATGCCTTTATGGTTAATGAGGAATAATCTGAACATATTTGTTTTCTTTTTCAGGCAGTGAGTTCCATATTGATTATGTTTATCATCCAGTGGGTGTATGCTTTAGCCAGCATCCTGGTTGCATTTCTGATCTTCTTCTACATTGGAAGAGCTAGTCCTGGTCTACCTCTAGGTAATTTACCTCATTTACTTGTAGAAACAATTAAGATTTAAAGTCATATTTAATGAACTACAATATTATGAAAAAGTACATTTGTTTCAGAAACCCAATTAATTAACGTAAGCACATTATATAGATTAATTATTCACAGATGAATGTTTTAACGCCCTCATTTGTATTAATAATTTATATTTTTTGCTGATAAATAATGAAAACACTACTTTTAAGATTAGTAATATTACATGAAACCGATAAAAAATATTTCAATACTGAAATGTGATCTAAATAAAAAGTATGTTTAATACCTGCTTAAAGGTTGTTATTTTCAAACGGTACTTTTTTTCCTTAATTTATTGAATATGACTGTATGCGTGACTTTGTCATTTGGTAACACTGCTCTGTAGGTATGTAACGCGTCTCGTAAAAATGTGCAATCAGCTTTAAAGGTGCCATGACATCACTGTATAAACCAGCTGATGTAGTTGATATTGCTGCACATGTAAATTTCATAAACATTGCATCAGCTTGTTGTTTTATCAGGCCAACGATCCCTCCTCAGTAAAAGGGTTGGTTGTGGTAATGATAGAGGGCTCTACCTAGTTGATTTCACTCTGATTGGCTGCAACCATATCTTGATGGTTGTAGCCAATCCAGATACGGATTAGCGCCCCACACCACTTTCCCCTTTATCTACACTTCCCTTCTCGGGGCAACACTTTGTTAAAAATCATTTTTACAGCTGGTTAAGAGTTTGTGTTGCTGGATATCCGACAGGAGAGGCTAAAGCTGACAGCCAAGCTGACCAAAGGCGCAATTCAACACGGTGGAACCGAATAACTAAGCCACATAGACCACGGTGCGGCGGGGAGCTGGCTACCGCAGCACTTATTCAGCGGGGAGCCACTTCCACCGTGGTACTGTAGCGGAGAGCTCGCTGCCAGCACAGCTGAGACACATGTTAAAAAAAATTCAAACAAATGAAATGTACATGTTAATTTGAGATATAGCAATTTAACTTTAGGCACTGTGTGGCTAAAAACATTTGTTTTTCAAGGTTATTTGAACATATCGTGATATATATCGTGTATTGTGATATAGCCCGAAGATATCGTGATATTAGATTTTGTTCATATCGCCCACCCCTAGTTACAAACATACCTTCCTTACATTTGGCAGCATTTAGAAATGAAATAAGCTTACGGGCAATGACAGCGCTGTCATCGCCACCTTCTGTGTTGGTACAGAAGCACTTCAGTCACTCTTCTGTGCTTCGGGAGTGAGCGGAGCCTTCATGCATTTTGAGCACCCTCGGACATATCAGCGCTCCTGTTTAGGAACCGCGGTGAAGTTAGTTTTAGGTTGAATATTGGATATTCGCGCTCCACAGCTTCTGCAGTGACTGCCTCCTGTTTGAGCCGATACAAGGAGGCTGATCCGGGGCTTCCGGTCCTCCGCCTTCCTCCTCTCCAGTGGTGCAGTCAGACATGCTTATGCTGGTGAAGATTCTCAGTCATCAAGGTCATGGTCATTCCAAAAAAAGTAAAAAACAAAGCAACTGGACTTGTTTTTTCCGTAGTTGAAGACGTTTCGCTTCAAGTCATGTCTGACTTGAAGCAAAACGTCTGACATGACTTGTCAGACATGCTAGCGCGACTTACACCCACTGCCTCAGTTGAGGGGATGGGGGGAGGCTAGTTGCTCGATGGTGGGCTCTGATTGGACAACACGAATTACGTAGAATTCAAAACGGTTTACTGATCTGACCGATTTTGAGCAAAGCAGCAAAGCTGCCCGCCCCTGAGCAGATCCTTTTGGTATTCACTTTTGACATTCACGCTGCCTGATCAGTGCAGATCAGATCATAATAAACCCCCAAAACCTCAGAGAAAGGAAATTTGTTGTCATGGCTCTTTTAAAGTAAATAAATCTTTTATTGCTGTGGTACCCTTACACAGAAAAACCTGCACCTTTTAATTTGGTACATTTATTCCTTTTTTTTTTAACAAAAGCACCATACCCTAGTCTTCACTGTGTTTACGGTCAAGATAAATATGGGTTCTCTTTCATAACTTCTGTTTAACATTATTTTTTATTACCCAAGAAGACATAAAAGGCATGTTTTCATAATGAGGTTTCCTATAAACTGATCAGGTGGAAAATGTAAAGCATGAACATCACTAAAGTGCCTCACTTGAAGATTTTAGACAATAATTGTTTTTTTTAACATGGAATAATTTTTTTATTTTCAAAACTGTAATTGATGTTCTCAAATTAAAGGTTAGATGTTCCTAAAATGAGAGATTCCACTCTTGCTATTAAAGATTAATTAAATTTTTGTGTTTTTTACACATATTTTAGTTGGGGTGCCATTCCTTTGGTAGACTGAGAAATTTCAGATAAGCCATTTGGTTTGACTTGACCTAAAATCATTTCTCTTTCCTTTTTTTGATATGTTGCTTGAAATTAGAAATGCATGTAACGTGAATCTCTAAACACATTTTTCGCTTGAGAAAAACTGGAAGCCTTTAAATGCGGTTATTCTGTGTTCAGTGAATATTTATCTATAGTCATAGCCTCTGTTTTTAGGTTTCCCCTGCACTCTCCCCACACCAGCAGCCTTGCAGCTGTTGTGGCTTAGGATTTCTCACATATCTGCATCTGTGCAGGACGACACATGCGGGCTCACTGACTCCACACAATCCCGAGCTCCAGTGTCAAGATTTTTCCCACAGGTGGATGATGAAACCGCGCTGGCCTCCGAGCTGTACCAGCAGTCTGGAGTTCAGTAAATATTAGAACTGTGTTTCCCTGAAGCAGAAGTTGAGCCATTCTTATTTTTGATTTATTTGCAGGAATTGCAGCTCAGTTCAGCTTTTTCAGATGGCTGAAGTCAATTCTTGGTACCCTATGGAGGTATTGTATAGTTTCATTGTTTGTTTGCAAATGTTTACTCCTATATTTATGGGAAGGTAAAACTGAATTAAAGCAGATGGTATTTGTTTTGAGTTATATAGAGGATTTCAGCAATATAGTATGTTTTTAGCCAAACTTATCACTGATTTGTTTAAGGAAAGTCTCTTTTGGCTCATAAACCATTTGATATTTTAGATGTTACTACAGGTTTTATAACCAAAATAAAATGACATCTTAAATCTTTCAATGTAGTGGATACTGTTGCATATTCTTAGATTTAGCTTTTTGTTTAAATTCACATTTGATTGCAGGTTTATTAAAGTAAAGCCTTTTTTATACAGCCTTGGTTTTCAGTGAGTTAAATTTAGTTGATAAATTGCTAATAATTGTTTCATAAACAGGAGTGGGCTATTCTTTTGAACTTTTCTATCAAGCCTTACGCTGCTTCCACATTTATTGGTACCTCAAGAAAGTAGTGTAAAATAGTCCTTAGATAATTGTACCTTTTGGTGCAGTACCTCCCAGCCGTCCATCCACCCTCCCACCTCATTCTGATGGATCCCAAAGTGTTCCCAGACCAAAAGGGACATTTGATCCCTTGAACCTGTTCCGGGTCTGGCCTGGGTCTCCTGCCTTTGGGATGTGCCTGGGATGTCTTGAAGGGGAGGAGCCCAGGAGTCATCCTGTTCAGATTCCTGGCCCACATAACTAACTCCTTTCGATGGAGAGGACCACCAGCTCTACTCCAAGCTCTCAGCTCCTTGCCCTATTTCCCAACCTGCGTATTGGTAACCTACGGATGCTGATTTCAGCTGTTGATCTTTGTAGTTTGTTTTTTTTTACACTGGATCATTTTCTTTCACTTCTGATTCATAACTTATGCACAAGGGTGATGATTTTAATGTAGACCTGCCTGTGAAGTAAGATTGTTACTTTTTGGTAGGGATCTGGTCCAATCTTCCAGCACAATTGGTCCTCCTGGTATCCGAGGTTTAACAATCAATCAGAGTCTATTTTGCAAGAGAAGTGAGATTCCTTGATCCTTGAAACACAATCCCCAGTTCCCTTTCTTCTGCCAGATTGGTACCACCACTTCAATCTGCAAATGTTGTCCCGTCCATCCATTTCACATTAAAGCAAAGCATAAACTCCCCTATGTTAGGAAGTTATCTGTGCCACAAATATTCATACCCCCAAGAAAGACAAGAGAACATGCCTTTTTAAGTATAATTCAGGAAATTGTCATTTATGCCCACCTTGTCACTCCATGGTAAAACGCAGATTTTCAGCAACACTTTGAAATTTGATTATGAGATTACAGAGATTGGACTGCAAAGTCGGTTGTGCCCAAAAAGCACATCAGTACTGCTCTTGTATGGATCTGAGACATGCCAAGTGATCAACACCATAACTAAGAAGGTGACCTAAGAAGAAATCGACTTGTAGACGAGAACAAACCAAATACCAGTTTATTTGTGGGCTTTTTAAACAGATTTGCAAGAAGTGTAAAAGGAAGCTGCATATCAGATATTATATCAACGAATACTAAAGATATTAGTGGTTTTACTTATTGCTTTCTTCCAGAATCCTTTCAAGTTTGTGAATCTGTCTCGTATTTCTCCTGATCTTCCAGGAAGAGAGGCTCTCCCCGGGATGAGATGGTAGTGACTCCGTCTCTGTCAGGAATCGGGCTCAAAACCAAGCAACTGACGGAGGAAAACACCGACTTTGCCTCTCGCCACCGTTTTCACCAGTCTTCGTTCATCCAGGCCGACACGATGGTGCAGCCGCCGTGCCAGTGACACACTTGAACTCTGGCTTAGTTCCATGTCACGCCTGAAAACCTCAAGGCACGAATCGTGCCTCATGCTGCTGCGTTCTGCACGCGTTTCCTATGCAGCGAAGACTGTTCAGTGGCTCGCGTCGTTTCTGGGTTAGGCATCAAGGAGAGCTGAGCTTTTCTTAGAGTTGCACAAAAAGGTGAGCGTTTGTATGTGGGAGCAGGAGATAATTAGGGGCTCAATGTAGCATTTGTTCATTTGATTTGACATTAAGTTAATATAGAAACTTATTTTGTCAGAATTTGTGTTATTTCACCATGATAGTTTTTGTGGCATTACAAACAAATGTGTTACAAAAGTTTGATTAAATATATACACTCGCTTTTTGGATCATGACTCATTTTGTTTCTGAAAATCCACATGGTTTTTCATACTGCACCGTTTTACATACTGCAAAAATAGAACTAAAAATACGAAATTATTTCTTGAAATTAGAGTATTTTTCTTTGGTTTGAGCGGGTAAATAAGATTATTTGCCAATGGAATAAGATTTTTACACTTAAAATAGGAACAATTAATCTCCGTCATCTTATTTCAATTGCTGTATATCTAATTATCTTATTTTAGGGGTAAAAATACTCATTCCATTGGTGGATAATCTTATTTACCTGCTCAAATCAAGGAGAAATACATTAATTTTAAGAAAATTGTACTTATTTTTAGTTCTCTTTTTGCAGTGCAAGGAGCACAAAAATCTTACTGAGAGACCACTAATTACTTATAAAAATGAAAAAATCTGCACCAAAACACCTTAATTTACCCAGGGCACATGGATTAGTGTGTAACATTTACATGAATAAATTCCAAATCACAACCGGCAGCTTTTGTTTACACGTTATAAGCACACACAATGGCAGACATGCTTAGTTCTTAGATGATATTCCACTTTTCTGCTCACGATGCAGATGTGGTAAAGGTAGACGGTGAGCTGCAGAGGGATATTACATCACCTCTTCCTTCTTCCTGTCACATTCGGTCTCAACTGCAGCAGCCGCATGATGATCTGTAAGCACAATGACACCTGATGATCTGATATCTGGAGAGTAAATGTTTGCTTCCTGTACTTCTGAGCTGTACTTCTGCTTGTTGCTGCAGCTTCCTGCTAGGATCACTGCAGCACAGCGGCGTTGCAGCTGAGGCGCTGTCTCTTTCTGACACCTCGGTTCTGCACACCTTTAAACCACATCGTGTTTTGGCCTCTATGTGTCAGATAACGTCTCTGTTGCTTTTCTGCCTGAAAAGGGGTAGGAAACTAATATTCTTGACACTTTTAACCAGAAACACCTGACACACTGTCAGGACCCTGTCGCCTTTAAGTGTGGGAAACACAGGACTGTAGGGTGTCTATTTTATATTTGTTATTCTCCTTAGAGCCTATTCCTGATTACAAACCTTTTTTTTTTTTCTCATTTTGTCACAATTTAACCACAACGTTCAGTGCAGTTTGAGGATTTCATGTGACAGGGCGACACAAAGAGTGGCATAATTGTTAAGTAGAGGGAAAAATATATATATAATCTGACAAGTGCGGCATGTATTTGTATTCAGGTTAACACTTTTGCTACAATTGCAGCTGCAAGACTTTTTGTGTGTCTCTCGCCATGCTTTGCACATGTAGAAACTGACACAGAGTGGATGAATAGAGCCTCTCCAAAGACTGGTGATTAGATCTACGCCTGGATTTTGACATGTTCAAACACGTCAATATGCTTGTAAGTGGGGCTGCACAATTAATTGCATTTGCAATATAATCACAACTTAAAAAACACAATTTACAAATCGCAGAGGTCTGCAATTTTTGGCCATGTAACTATTAGTGAATCAGACACGTCCTTTAGGTGTCATTAATATGTTTAAAGTGGGTCTGCCTCCACATGGAAGGGAAGACAGTTGCAACAGTGAGATAATCTAATTTTATTACTTGTTTTAGATTTTATATAATCATACTGTTTTACCAGAAACTTTCAGGAATCTCACCACAGCATTAAGTACAGGTCAATCAGTTTAATACATAGATTGCTTGTTGGTTGCACTTTGGACTTTATGTTCAACAAGGATTGATGTCCAAATCAATTAAAAGCTGTTCTCTTGAATGATATTCTGATTAATAAAAACATGAAAAGTCCTTGTTTTAAATAGTGCTTGTTTACAAACATATTTATCTAGAGGCCATTTTAGTTGCCTGTGGTTCATGCAGAGTCTAAGTCAAAGTCTAAATCAAATTGCAATTTTGGTTAAAATTTATTGTAGGCAGAACGCAATCATTTCCATTCTGAGTTGTGACGCAGTGGCTCTTTTAGCACCTAATCTGCACAGCAATGAAACAGATTGATTTGTTGTTTGTATATGTTTAAAAAGACATGATAAATTAAACAGAGAAAAAATATTGCATTAAATCGCAATATTAAGATAAAAAAAAATTGCAATTAGATCACAATTTTCCAAAATCATTCAGCCCTACTTGTAAGCTATAACATTGCAGCTCTGGTTGTTTATTTAGAGTCGGGCTGTTCTAACATATAATAATGTTTACATTAAAATATACTGATGCTACTACTACATGTTTACGATCATTATCCTGCTTCACCCCATCTTCAAGTCCTTTGAAGCCTGCAGCATGTTTTCTTCCTAGGTTACTCTGTATTTAGCTCATCCCTCCCATCAACTCTGACCAGCCTCTCAGACCTTGGTGAAGAAACTCATGCCCACAGCATGATACTGCCAACAACATGTTTTACTGTAAGGGTGGTCCCTTTGGGGTAATTTTTAGTATTCATGTTTAATGCAGTTGTGAAAAGCTAAAACACAATAGTGTACACACAGTTTTCATTATAAACAGAGAACTAACTGCTATATTTATCAAACTAGACAGTTCTCCTAGCCCAGGGGTCTGCAACCTTTACAGTCTAAAGAGCCATTTTGCCTACAGTCCACTTGAATTAAACTCGTTTAGAGCCACATATGTTGCCTGGCCTTTTGAAAAAAGACAAATTATAATTTTTGATAAAGATCTACTGTAGGAAATATGTTGTCATTGTTAAAGAGACACCCTTTATGTCTATTTTGAGGGGTTTTTTTAAAAAAAGAGGATGGATTGGATGTTGATATTTGTGGATAGTGATGTAAGACAAAAAAGTCATAGTTTCCGACATAATGAAAAAATATTGATTTAAAATTAAATATTCCTGGCACTTTTAGCATCATTCTGTTGTGAAAATTAAAAGCAAAAAAAACCCAAAACTGCTAAAACCTGCATTCATTATTATTACATTTAAATACCATAATAAAGATATAATTTGTAGCCAAAGTTATTAAGAGCCACTGCGGAAGGTCCAAAGAGCCACTTGCAGCACCAGAGTCACAAGTTGCAGACCCCTGACCTAGAGATGGCCTAAAGAGAATGCACAGATCCAAGATTTCGCAGCATCCTGAGTGGAGTTCATTCAACCTCTAATTTCCTTGCTTAATTTCCGCTCTAAACAAGCCGTCACATTTAAGAATGAACATATATTTAGTGATCAGAGTCACGACTGATGCAAAAAGTTGAATACCTTGGCTCATTAAGCATGTGAGGTGAAGGCATTTCAGGGAACCCTCATCATCCTCCTTCCAGAAAATGTAAACATTTAAAGACTCTTGAAGGCAATTGATTTCGCTGGATTTTACTTTGTGCTATTGTGTAAAACCCTCTAAAATAAACGGATGCTTGTGGTTGTAATATGAAAAATGTCAAGGTACTTTAAAACACACTTGGATGGATGGAAATATTAAGAACATGTGCATCTAGATGACATATTTTGTCTACACTAGTCAGTTTTGCTGGGCCAAAGTTTTTCGGGCTTTAAGCCAGCATGGCAAGATATGTAAAATAGAATTTAAAAGGGTGTTGATTTTTAATTACATTTTTGTTTTTAGTTTAGCCATTACCAAGGAAGTAGCAGCCACAACACTTTTTTGTTGGGTTTTAGACGACTTCATGCAGGAAAGGCTGGAGTAATTTTAACACAGTTCTTAACTTTGGTTCGCTGTTAGCTTTAGCCACCAGGTCCAACTTAATCTGGTTTAGTGCTAAAAGATGACGCCAGGGAAAGCTGCCCTATGCAGGTAGGCAGGGGCGGATTTACCATTAGGCGAAACTAGGCAGTTCCTGGGGGCCCCCAAGTTCCTGGGGCCCCCAATTATCCAGCCAGACTTTGATAATGATGTAGTTCCACCAGACTGAGAGAGTCCAGCATCATCCACTCTGCTGGTAAGCAGTCAGCACAGTGTACAGTACTTCCTGAAGATGACCCAGCTCTGGCCAATCAGCTGTCTGATCGTGCACGCTGCTCAATAGTACTGCGAGGACCGCTCCAGGTGAAGAACGGGATCTTGCCAAGAAATGGAGACGGGCGCAGATTTACTTCCAGCTATTATTTCATTCAAATGAAAAATGGAGAACAGATAAGCAGATCATGGCTTGTCTACTAGAAAAATTAACAAAAGAAAACATAGAGGAAAACAACAAGAAAAGGGATAAGAGAGGGACACAGCGTAGAAAAAAATAATGTGTCTATTCTATTAAAATTTCTGTATCTGTATAAAGGGTATGTTTTATGTGTTGTCTTCACAATTCAGAGGGCCATGCCTTTCTTTGCCTAGGGCCCCAAATTTCCTAAATCCGTCCTTGAGGTAGGATAGTAACTGCTTATAAGGTTCTTACAGAACCCCACTATCCCTTTACAGCTTGAAAACTGGGATGCTTTAATTTAATTTAATTTTTTTTTTTTTACATTTTATCTTAAATATAACATCCAGATACAGTTTTAACTCTTAATCTTTGTCTGGAAGACACGTCCATCACTTCTAAGGAGGCATTTTGAAGGCATTACTTCTGACACCTGCAGGCAGCTCAGTCATCAGACTTCACATAAAGCTGTTGGTGTGTATGTGGAGGAGGAGGAGGAGGAGGAGGAGAAGGAGAGGAGGAGGAGGAGGAGCCCGGGCTCCTCCGCCGTGATAACAGGCTGCCGCCTCGGCTCTGTTATCTTCCGCTGCCCGCCAGCCGAGCCGCGGATCTCCTCCTCCGCACCTCCACCAGGAGTCACCCGTCTCTCCAGCCGAGCTCCACGCAGCAAGCAGGAGCGCTTTGTCTCATGGTGTCCCCGGCGGAGGACTCCCGGGCATCCACGCGCGTTTGCGGAATCGATCTGCGGCCAACTGTTGCGGGGGTCTCGAACAAGTCATGGAAACGTGCTTTCTGAATCTGCTGCTGCTGGGTCTGGGTCTGCCGGGGCCCCTCTGGGCAGGGACCCCCGGCTACAACCGCACCAACCCGGCGCCGGACGGGTTTTACTATCGTTCAGCGGGCACGGATGGACCCAGCAGCTCGGACGTCGGCGAAAGTTCAACTTCATACTCCAGCGAGAGTTTGTCCCCATCACAGAGGGACCTCCTGCTCACGCACACGGCTGAGACGCACGGCGCCACCACCGGGGCCCCCGGTAAGACCGCTGAACGAGAGGCCTGGTGGATGGGAGAAAACTTGCCCTGCAGAAAAACTGGGTGCAAAACCAAAAACAAAAAAAAAAAAAAAATTAAAAAAAATAGGGTTTTATTGTTTGGGGTTTAAATGATCCAAAGCTTGGAGATGCGGGAGCAGACCTTAATTCCAGGCTGATGCTTTAGTTGGACGTTACAATGAAGTTGTTTTACGCATTTAAACAAGTACAAAGGAAGAGTCGTGGCTTTTCACGAATGAAAGACAAACAAATGCGTTTAAAACTGCCTTTTATGCAGAAAACAGCACTAACCACGTCAAAGTTCTTCCAGATTTATTCACTGTTTTGTGAAATAAAACTAAAACAGAGGGAATGTTATTGATAGCATTTGATACTAAACTTATACTGTTTAGCCAGGAATTATTTGTAGGCTTCATTAATTTTTAGTTACAAATAGGAAAAACAAAAATAATATTCTGTTACACAGTTGATTATGACTTAGAATAGATTAAAATAAAAATGTCCTTTATTGTCCCACAGTGAGGGTATTTAGACAAAAGTAAGTATAAATGTACAGCATATGAAAAATAATCCTATGAAGTTATTAAAATAGGAAAACCTTTTATAACACAGTAAACAGCCACGTCCTTAATCTCAACTGAGGATAATCAGGATGAAGATTTGACAATTGATTCCCATTGAATCTTTTTTAGCTCTTCTGCACTGAAAAAATGGGACTTTTAGATGCTATTACATACTAGCCATCAAAGATTATTTACATTTTTACGCAAGTATATTGGGTCACCGATATATTGTTTATAAGTGGTTAAGCGAGCGGCATTATTTGAATAAATCCTACATGATCATCTTGATCAGAATTTAACTGGATTTTGTTGTTTTAGTCGCCCGTTATTGTCAATGGACGCGTGCGGCTGATACGTCTGCGTTGTTTTATGAAGCAAAACATCAAATGGGTCAAAAGGATTTGTGGCTGAGAGCATTTCTGTCTCAGTTTGGATCCAGGTTTACCCAATTTAGCAGCAGCACTGGGGTCAAAGCTGCAAGCAAGCTGGGGTTCTTCACCCTGAGGCTGCTGCTGGCACTGATCGGCACCTTTGGCTTTTGTTAGGGAGCATTTCTTGTCTTAAATATATTGGAAAAATTTCATCTTTCAGCAACTTCAAAACCAAAACTCATTCTTCTTTTATGTTTTTACTTAGTAAGGCGAGGAAAATTATCTTAAAAGAGTGGTTAGAATGCATTTCACATTACAAAAAAAAGTGTAATTTAAGCTATAAAAGTAAAATATATGCAAACTCTTAGCAATTTTATCCGTTAAAAGCTATAAGTTTGCTTTTCAGTGTACGGTAACAGAGAGCCGACAGATGACATTATGTATATTTATTAAACTAGACCCATTCAGGTAATTTAAATATCCTTAATGCAGTTTTCCCAACACATTTAAAACACAGATAGAGATTAAACTCAGTTATGACATCAGGCATCCTCAGATGACCCCACTCTGGGCAGCATCTTCTTTCTTCCTGCGGTTGATGTGCTTTGTTTGTCAGCAGAGACACGGCTCAGAACACGCTGGTGTGTAGTTTTGCTTTATAAAGGTCCATGAAGTGTAGTCGTATCACAGTTTAGATGCTTTGGAGGGAACTGGGGACACATTTCCTTCATGAAAAAAACCCAGGGACTCTTAGTCTGCTATCCTCCAGTTCACAGTAATAAAACTTTTTTTCTGGTCAGCTGGTTTTAGGAGACTCCGTGTAATCGTCACAAAACTGTTTAGGTTTATTACTTCTTTGGAGAATGAATTTATCTCATTTATTTATTTATTTATTTTTCCCCCCCAGTGTCCTGTCTGGCAATGTGGCAATAAAAATTGATTTCTTAATGCCAAATAGAGCTCGACGGATTTTGCTTTCACAAGTGGAGCTTTCGCCATAGTGCTCCGCTTGATTTATGCATGTAAATAGCTTTATTGTGATTCCTGTAGGGATAATTTCAAATTATATGGACACTACAATGGGAAAGTAGGAGAGGAAAGGAAGAACAAGAAGAGAAAAAAAGAAAGAGAAGAGGTGAAAGAAAGAAGAGATAAAAGGGAGAGAATGATAAAATGTATCTCATTTAGAGATAAAATCTGCAATTCTACTGTGAAGAAGAAAGGGGGCCTTAAATTTAAATATATGCAGGGAATCAATGTAAATATTCACAATGCTCGTCAATATGGGAGCAATAGAATATTTTCCTGCTTTAGTTCAGCTAGGAGTACCAAATTTATTTCATTTTCCTAAATGCTAGAAGAATAGCACCTTATTTTGTAACTGTCTTCGGATGCAGAGAGATTATTTTGCCGTTAAACGATTTGGGAAAGTCCGCGTAATGTCGCCACGTCTTTGTAAACGTCTGGTGGATCGATTCGAGGCATCTGAGTTAAAGGGAGGCGCACTTGTGGATGCGTTTCACGGCACGCCGCGTTCTCTGTGACATCATTTGGAAAAATCAAAGGAAACCAGTGAAAGTCCACGACTCTGAAGGAGCCACGTCCATCTGTTCAAACGAGCATAAGCAGCAAGGGGAAGGGTCCGGCCGTCATAGGGCTCTGTGTCTTAGAGATGAATTTGTTTTGGTACGGAATGTGCAAAAGACCTTGGGAAGATGCTGAAGTTGGTTAGAGAGAGTCATCCACAGTGAAAGGTCACCGCTGTTACGTTCGGAGAAAAAGAGAGTGTCTTGCAAGTTGCCAAACAAGATCGAATGTGTTAACCGCGGGGTCGGCAGCATCGTGTTGTCATGGTGCTTTGGTGCAAGAGGGACGGGGGCGCGTTACAAAACGGATGTCTTCACAAGAAAAGACAGTATGTGGATCAATGCTGAAGCAACATGTCAAGATACCAGCCAGGAAGTTACAGTTTAGGCACAAATGGATCTTACATGACTGATGAGCTAAAACATGTAGCAGTAAATTAGTTAAAAGACTCAACGTTTCAGAGTGGTCCTCCGTGTTCTCTGGTCTGTGGAGAATTTGCGGGCGCAGGAGAAAAAGACGTGCGAGGAAGGCGGCCTGCAGGCCTGAGTCAGGTTGGTACGCCTGTTCTGTCCCGGAGGAATGAGCCAGACTTCCAGCGAACTGCTGCTAGCAGCTTGTGGAGGGACGCACAAAATGTTTGACTCAAGTCTTACAGCCTTCTGCCAAATACTGCAAAAAACACCTCACTTTGAGAAAACTTTAAAAAAAACATCTCCCTCATCCCTCTGCAAATCGAAATTAGTTTGATAATTCCCAACTAAGCTAAAACAGGTAATGTTTTGTTCCATTTAAAGTTAGAGAGATTCATCTGGATCCCAAACTACATAAAAAAGTGGCTTCTCTACTGTGGATGTATTATATTTAAATATATTTTTTTTAATGGCACCAGTGGCACAATATATCTGTCCAGTCAGATAGACTTTGCAGGCCCCTTATATCCACAGCTACTGTTAAAGTTTCAGTGATGGGGACATAATGATGATGAAGGGCAGAAATATGGCTTAACCACAACCACAACTCTCATCATCATCGGCGTATTCAGCTATACTGCGATTCCATGTTATTCTGACATGTTATCCCAAGGAGCAAAACCATCTACCTGGTTGTGCAACAAAAAATCTGAATGTGTTCCAGTTTCCTGGTATTGGATTTTGGATGATGTCTCTCAATAGGATCTTTATTTTACAGCAGTTTTGGAGAATATTTGGGCTCGTGGTGGAAAAGATTATCGGGATGATGTCTTTTTGGTTTTATTTACCCAGTGTCGGTTTTGGCTCCATATTTCCGACATTCCCACCAACACCCTGTTTGATTCATGCAGTTCCACGCGGTCCAAGTGGGAGCCGTCCCAAACAGTTTCATAACACAGATGCCCTCATCCGAGCTGTGCTTGAAGGCCTAGATGCTGCAGGCAAGCTTAAGACTATGACTAACAAGTAGCTTTAAGGTCATGATCTTATTACAGAAAACCATTAGATTAAAAAAACAAAAACAAAAAAACAGCTTTCTGCTCACAACTAAACTACCTGGCAACAAAATGTCTGCTTAAGTTAGATATCCTTGTTCATTAGCAGCAGTTTTGAAGTGTGGTTGAAGAAGATGGATTTGCTAAACCCGAGTGGACCACAGTTTCTGAAACATATATCTCATGCGAAGAGACATTTACTGACAACTCTGTTAACAGCTCAGAGATAAACAGCAGAATCATCTGGGAGTGTCCATCACTTTCTGCCGGCACCTCGTTCCAGTGTGGGGGTTTGCAGCCTTGAATGGATCCAGAGAGACAAAAAAAAAGACAAAACGTCAATTACTAAGAGTGACACATGAAGAGGAATAAAAGTAGAAAAAAAAAACAGTCTTGTCGCCCCTGTGTCCTCCCCATAGACTCCCGTTAGACAGACTGTTGTGCTGCTGAAGGGTCCGTTTCTATGAGCTTTGGATGCAGACTGATTAAATGTATGTGGCAGCAGTGCTAACTGCATCAGTGCCGTCGTCCCGGTCCTGGAGAGAGGCCAGATAAAAGGCTGTTAGACCATGCAAGACCTGAGAGATAAACAGAGGAAGACTCGCACTCAGACCAGAAAACTAACCATGTTTTAAGTATGAGTTATATAAATCCTCTTTATACATTACAATTTGGTTTTAGTTCCTAAACAGTCAAGTCACCATCCTGCTCGCTGTGATTGGTGATAAGATAAACTTGTTTTCCACCACCTAATCCATCTAATCTAATCATATATTAATTGCTTTGATTGCAGATATGGACAGGTTTAGGCAAGTTTGCCAATTAATGAAGGTAAACCTGACCTACACCTGAATGCTATGTTCTCTTGTCTCTCCCATTTTAAAGAGTGGCTAATTAAAACGGGGCCCCGTGTCACATCACAAAAAAAGGAGGTGTCAGATTACTAACTAAACGTTAAACATTCCTCTGATTGACCTAAAAAAGTAAAATAGGAAATAAAAACAGGTTGTAAATGATTCAGTAACAAAACCACTAATTATAGCACCAGTAATTAGTCGGGGATCTAAGCATATTCAAATTAATGGTTTGAAATATGCAGGAGCAATAAAATGTCAATTTAATTTAAGGATTGTTACACATCTTTATCAGAGGGGGCAATCATTGAGAAACATTTGGGAGACATTTTAAAAAATGTGACATTCAACTAATTAAAAACCAGAGTACAATTAAGTAATTACATATCCATAACAAAAAATAGGTGTGCAGCTCATTTTCCAAACTTTTCCTTATGTGCGGCAAAATTGTCAATTCTAAAGTATTCAAAGGCCAAAAAATTATTAAAAAGGATAAAAACTAACCAACATAATACTGTGAATTTTTATTACCTGGTCAATGAAATATGATCCATTTTAATTAAACAAATTAGTCAGATTTTATGTAGGAAAGGGATGTCTAAATCATTGCAGATTAAAAAAGGGGTTTGCTCATTTGCTTTGTTAAAAGATAGTCATCCACGTTGCAAATTATTGTGGGCTTGATTAAAAAGACAAATTATTTTTGTTCTATAAGAACAGGGTTTGGATTCATCTTTCTTTGAAAACGCTTGCTGCATTTAGCTAATTTTATTAAATGGATTCAAAACAGGGTTTAGTTCACTAAAGTCAGCATTGAGTAAAAGTCATTGGATAGCTGTGATCCTATTTAATACGAAAATAAAGAGAATGGGAAAAGTTTGGTTATTAAAAGACGAATCCTTTTGCGTTGCAGCTAACATTTTAACCTGTCTGTAACACCATTGCCATTATTAAAAGTTAAAAAGGTTTCCATCTGCATCAGTCACAGGTGGGCAAAACATTTCCCAGTAGAAGAAAACTTCAGCAACACTTGAAGGTTCAGGGGCAGACGTTGTTGACAGACCTTGTGTCCTTCCTCAGGAATGACCCTGAAGAAGGACACAAGGCGAAACGCGTCGGTCTGTCAACAACGTCTATTCAATTCAATTCAATTCAATTTTATGTATATAGCACCAATTCATGAAACATGTCATCTCAAGGCACTTTTAAAAGTCAAATTCAATCAGATTATACAGATTGGAATATACAGATTGGTCAAAAATTTCCTATATAAGGGAACCCAGTTGATTGCAAGTCTTGGCAAGCAGCATTACTCCTGAAGAAGCGTAGAGCCACAGGGAGAGTCGTCTGCATTGTCCATGGCTTTGCAGCAATCCCTCATACTGAGCAAGCATGAAGCGACAGTGGAAAGAAAGACTCCCCATTAACGGGAAGGAAAACCCTCCAGCAGAACCAGGCTCAGTATGAACGGTCATCTGCCTCGACCGACTGGAGGTTAGAGAAGACAGAACAGAGACACAACAAGAGAGACAAACGAGCATTGCTGAAGTTTTCGTCTACCAGTTCATTTACCCTCTTCGTCCACCTTGAAAGTTGGTGAAGTTGTGCCAGAAACGTTTGGATCTCGCCAAAATATTTCTTAAAATTCAGTTGGGGAGGGCCACACAAAATCAACACGGGGGCCGAGAAATGGGCCCCCAGGCGGCACTTTGGACACGCCTGTTCTAAACAAGCAAAGTCACAATACACTGCATGCCCCTACGCTGTAAACACCATAATGTCAGGGTGTATTATGAGGGGAATGCTAGGAGCCGTGTAATTTAACAGCATGGAACAATGCTTCTAGGTGGGGACCTTGGCCGCATATCATTCCTCTTCATTCCGCCCCTGACTCTCAGCTGTCAAATGCAAAAAAAAAAAAAAAAAAAAATGCCACAAAAATGTCTGCAGATCAGCAATGCTGTCTTAACGGCCTCATTCTTTTCATTTCTGGTAGAGCTCAGGGAGTTTATGTGTGACCGAGCCATTTTCTAACCAGGCTAAAAGAGAGCGAGCTTTGGACAATGAATCCACGCCCAGATCCATGCTCTGCCGTTTTCTGCCAATCGCCCTGTGCTCACTCAGCTTTAGGAAGGAAATGGCAGATTCCCAGCAGAGACAGTCACTTCCATATTTAGGACTTCAAGCCATTGTTAGGAGCAGACAAACTGGCTGCCAGTGGCTCTCCACCCAAAAAGTCCTGCCCATACAGCCAGCTTTGTTCACCCTGACAGCATCTTCTCACTGTCTGCAGCCCCTCACAGGTTCTGGGCTGCAGGGGTTAGCGCCCTCTACTGGGCACTGCAAAGTGCTTGTCGAGTCAGTAATTTCTATCAATTAATTTCAGTGTGTTTATGTTTCTTGAAAAGTGGAGAATGTAAAAGTGGGAAATGTAGGATGGAAAAAATATAGTCTTAGTCTTCATGACAATGAGATCGTTATCTGAATCCCCCCCCCCCCCCAAAAAAAAAATGTTGCTCCAATCAAACCACTTTTAAATTTCGTATATGGGTTTATTTGTCTTACTCTACATGCATTACTGATGAAATTGTCCATTTATCTATCCATTCATTCAACATCCATGTGACCACTCCAGTCATCCGTCTATCAGTCCGTCCATTAATTCCTCCATCTTGTCAGTCTGTCCATCTCCGATCATCCCATCTTTCCACTTTGTCACCAGTCCATCTGTCATTTCATATGTGCATTAATGCATCCATGCAGCCATCCATCCATTGTCGTTTATGAGCTTTAATTTCAATTTAATCATCTCATTTCTGAAAGTGCTTACCTGACCAATGAAAAGAAAACATTTTATTTTCCGTAGGCTGCCTTCTAAATCACTCTGATCCAACCTGTGCAACTTCTCAGTTATCCAGATCGTCGCTACAGCAAACAGGCTTAAATCGGAGGCAACCGAACACGTTTTTCTGAAAACTGAGCAAAACTGACCCTCTAACGTCCTAGGACAGTGACTTGTGGGTCACTGATTTGCATCTTACTTAGAATGCACCCAGGCGGATGGGCCTCCATGTCCTTAAAAACAGCAACACAGCAGCGCACCAACTGCAGAACCGACAAAGACTCCTGGATAGGAAAAATCGAGCGGAAGTCCGCTGGCCTCCGAATTAAGCCCGTTTGCTCTTACTCTGATTATCAAACCCTTATGTGTGGATGTCCTACTGTTTCAACAGGCAGACTTTGAAACAGAAGTAATACAAGTGGAGAGTAAATTAAACTGTGGTCTTTACATTTTTTTTCCCCCCTTTGTATTTGCAGAACCGGAGCAGAGAGACATTTTCACAGAAACAAGCAGCCGGTTTCCAGAGGCCACAAATATGTCCACAGAGCCGCTTACCTCCTCCTTAATAACCACCACAGATGTCAGTAGTAGCAGCAACGACAACATCAGCAGCAGCGACTACATGAGCAGCAGCAGCATCAGGGACAACATGAGCAGCAGCAGCAGGAGAAGCGACTACATGAGCAGCAGCAGCATCAGGGACATGAGCAGCAGCAGCAGCAGCATCAGCAGCAGCAGCAGCATCAGCAGCAGCAGCAGCAGCAGAAGCGACTACATGAGCAGCAGCATCAGGGACAACATGAGCAGCAGCATCAGCAGCATCAGCAGCGACAGCAGCAGCAGCAGCAGCGACGGCAGCAGTAGCTTTACAAACACAAACCAGATGCCACTCCTGTCCTCCGCGTCCACGGAGGACAAGCCCTTGCTGTTTCCAGAGAACCAAACCCTGCCCCAGGACAGCCCAGGCACCACGCTCCGTTTCGGGGACGGCACGTCTTCGGCGTCGCGGAGCGGCACGCTCGCCGGGAGCACCTACACAACGATCGTCAGCCGCGCCGGGGAGAGGACCCTGCTCTCCGTGACCTCCTCCAACAACAGCACCTCATCGGCCTTCACCGAGGACTCCAGCTCCCCTCAGCCTCCGTCCACCTGGGGCATCCCTCCCAGGCCCGCCGAGACCGAGGCTTATACTCAAAGCGCCCCAGCGACGAGGACTAATGGGGGGAAAACCACAGAGCAGCAGGCGACCGGGGCTTTTTCAGAGACTGGAGGGCCAGCAGGGGCCAGCGGAACCCCGGGATTAACCGGACGACCCAATGCCACCAAGCCTCAGCTTTCTGTGACGTCTGAGGAGATCACAGAGTCCACACCATCTCTCCGGGTGACAGAGCCCGGCACGGGTCAGTCAGAAACACCCGTGTCCTCCACTCCTCCTCTCACTCCTCCTGCGGGGGGTCCCGTAAACGCCTCTGGGACAGAGCAGGATTCTGGCAGCAGTGTCGGATCCTCCACAGAGATGACGACCGGAACCCAAAGCCTCAGCACTCAGAACCAGGAGGGCACCAAGGGGCTCCCGTCCCAAACCAGCGAGGAGAGCGCGAGTTTAGGGCTGACCACAGTGTCCTCCACAGTCAGCAGTTCATCCCAAATGAATCGGTCCCCGACACACATGCCAGGGACGGTTACCGGAGTCTTCCTCACCACGACGGCAGGCACCGTCACAGAGAGGTAAACATGCAGCCATTGGCTATTGTAAGAGACCAGATTTAAAAAAAGGACACATTTTTTTTAAAAATTAGAAAAACTTCAAATATTGATATAAACGGGTAACAAAAGGGTCGAACTTCAACTCACAATAACTTCAATAAAAATCAGCATGGATTTGGGCCCAACTCAACTAAACAGTAACAAACGGACCTCCAGACAAAGAACAGAGGCGGCTTAAATAGGGGTGGAGTAACCTAAACTTTCCACATGAGGGAGGCACAACATAACAGAGGAACACCCATCCATCCATCCATCCATCCATTTTTTGACCCGCTTAATCCCTCATGGGGTAACAGGGGGTGCTGGTGCCGATCTCCAGCGTTCACTGGGCGAGAGTCTGGCTTCCGCCTCCAGCTGATTTGTATTTGCAGGACATCAAAAAAAAAAAAAAAAAAAAAAAAAAGAACAAGTGTAAGTAAACCATTCAGACAGATATTAACTAAAGTGTGCACCCATTAGAAAATATATTTCTAAATAAAATAATTTGAGCTTAATTTATGTATAGTGTAATCTGGAATCCTCGATAGCGCTCCACCCTTTACCTCTCACATCAATAAAATCACCCATTCTGCCTGTTCTCATCTATATTAATCACCTTCGTCCCTCCCTTTCAACCCACTCTGCAGCAGTTCTTGTCCTTAGCCCTGTCACCTCCCACATGAGCTACTTCTAACTAACTCTCTTCTCTTTGGCTTTCCTCATAATTTCCTCCACAAAAGCTACAAGTGGCGCCGAATTCAGCTTCTTCTTATTTACCTGCTAAAATCAAGGACAAATGCACCAATTTCAAGAAGATTTGACTTATTTTTAGTTTTGTTTTTGCAGTGTGAAAATTGTTTTATTGTGATTCCTGCGGGGAGAATTTCAAATTAAGTGGACACTACAATGGGAAAGTAGGAGAGTAGAGGAAGAACAAGAAGAGAAAAAAAAGAAAGAGAAGAGGTGAAAGAAAGAAGAGATAAAAGGGAGAGAATGATAAAACGTCTTCCGTCTGCTTCATCACCTGGAAAGAGAGATGTAAAAAGAACAGCACAACCAACAGACATAAAGCAACAGATACAATCGAGTAACACCTTGATACCATTGCTAAATCATATGTATTATTATTTAAGATGACAAGTGTAAAGTGATACCTGAGAAAAGAAAGTGAGAAAAAATAAATAAATAAATTACTGGAAATTACGGGATTAAGCTGGAAGAAACACACCCCTAAAGGCTTGCAGCGAAAGTTTGTTCTAACACGCATTGACTCAAGAGCTAATGACAAAACGCATGCCACAGCTTTTAGACCTTTATGTGGAAAAACGTTTGTAAACCACAAACATATATTCTTCCTTTGACTTGATAAGTATCCACTTTTCTTCTTCTGCTGAGCCGTCACGTCAAGTCCCCATAAACCATTCTGAAAGGTGTGCTTGTAATGTGGCAAAGAGTGGAAAAGTTTGCTAGACACTGTATGTATTTACAGATGTCCAATTAATCCAGAGATAAACTAGCAAATAAGCAAAAGAAATAATAACAATTTGGAGATTTAATCAATTTCCTCTTCATATTCAACAGGTCACAGACCACAGAGGAAAACACCTTTGCATCAACTGCTTCTCCAGCCTCCACCACGACCCCCGCTGGACTCCCCCTAACAGCGTCGCCGGCGACAACGGCGAGCGGCGCCTCCAGTAGCTATACGTCGGCGTCCACCACGGCGGCCCCCCTCACATCCGCTTCACCCTCCTCCACGGTCCACACCCCGCCTCCGCAGACCGCCGCTGCGCTCCCCACGGTCCACGCGTCGCCCAGCCGAACGCAGGGGCCTCCGACTAAAACGCTCGTCCCCACAGAAGCAGCGACCGTGCAGACAGAGACGAGCGCGGGGACCCAAAGGCTCGCCACCACACCGGCTCAGCACATCAAAACCACCTACAGTCACAGCACTCCGGCCAGGAGCACCGAGGCTGTGCCCCCCACCAGAAGACAGACAGAGAGAGGAGCCACGGAGATGGTCACCACAACGCCGCCCATCGAGATCCAAACCGCCAGAGCGCCAAAGAGTGAGTTGGTGACCCGTTTCACTTTTAGGTTCCCGTTTGGGACTTTTCCCCCCTGCGTGTCTGTATGTTCTTCTCCTCATAGGCTGAAGGGAAAAATCCGGCATTGTTGTCCCAGACGGGGTCACATCAAAACTGTAAATATCCCACATAAAAAAACAAAACAAAAAAAACAAAACAGTTTTTCAAAGTGCCTGGTGACGGATACGTTTATATTTTCTAGGGATGTGACAAACTAGGTAAAACTTTCCCTCAAGAATAATCGTCTTGTATCATTTAGTTTTAATAGTTTATATATTATGTAAATGCAGTGAGATAAGATATATATATATTTTTTAAGTCTTAACTTTGATAAATCCAATCAGATTTCAGATTTAATTAACTTAGTGATTCATTTTTCACCTATTGACTGGTTGATTTTGTGAGACTTTAGTGACCCCTTGTGGTGAATGCACACATTGCAGCCAATTTGGCTCAGTATTGGGAAATTGGGCAGCTGCGCCAAATATTGCATTTCTGGAGTACTTTTTTTTAGGTCATGGTATTTAAGTGTTACACAGGACACACTGTAATTCTATAACTCTGTATAACAAACCACAACTAAAGCAAGGTTTTAAAACCATACTTTTAAACACAACTGTTCTTAAATAAAATCTAGGCTTCTCATTATTTACTGAACTTTCCAACAGTTTCTGGGGGGAAAAAATAGGCAAACAAAACCTATTCACGTTGAGAGCTTAAAACTTTTACTTATCATGAGAATATTTATTTGCTTTTTATTTTTAACCGTTTTGCAAGAATGCAACCACTGCTTAATTTCGCAAAGACCCCAATATTTAGCAAGCTGCCTTCATAGATTTGATGGACATGGTCACAGACAAGTCAACAAGCAACCCAGACACAATTGTTTAAAAACTCTAATTATTTCAATCAGACGGGTGTCTGGTGGTGAAAGACAATGTTTTGAGTTGTGTGCAGAGGCGGTTGCGTTGATAAGTTGCGCTGCTGTGTATAAATGTTCTGGTTGGTTGCATTAGTGCTTTACTGAAAAGTCCACACAAAGGCCAGTCAGACAAGGCACATATCTGTAAAGCACGGGACGTGCGTGAAAGTTTACAGGAAAATAAACACATTAATTGCACAGAAAAACAAGCATCAAAAGAAAAGTTGTGAATTTGAGCATCACAATGAAAGAAAGAAACTTGAAATGCTAATTGAGAACAAATAGAAGACTTAGACTTGAAAGGAACTGATAAAACCAACTCTGACCTGTGTGGAATAGTCACAGTAAGCAATAACGTTTTCAGTCCAGATTTAGGAGCCAGCATGTCTCAGGTTTTCAACTTTTTATGGAAATCCTAAAAACAAACAAACTAAACTGTACCTCCTTTATTGCTGAGTGATGAGGACTCTACATGGTTCATCCCTGACTGACATCAACGAGACGTTCAATTCTATTCTTCTACATCATTTCTCCTTTCATGAAACATTTCTTGGTCTTGGCCGGGACCCTGGCTACAGGATTTGGGATGATCTCCGGCTGACTGACTGAATATTTTTTATTTTTTGTAATAAATTATTTTCAGTCCTTGGGACACATTTCTGGACATGGGGAATGTATATCAGAACAAACATAAAACTTTAAAATGTCCAACAAACAGCATAGGAGAAACAAACAAACAAAAAGTTAACCTGATTTAGTACCAGAATTAAAACCAACTAGGTGGGCTTGGTCTCCCAATTTTTGAGCATTGACAAACCCCCATGTGTATTTATTTCTTTTTGTCAGATGATGCAGAGTAGCTTCAATCTCCCAAATAAGATCTGAACCAGATTAACACGCTGCCAGGCAATCGTACCCAAATATTGGACTCTTGCTGTACCAGAGAAGTAGAACTGGAGAAACTGCTTGGAAGACTGCATCTGTATTAGAAATGTCCTGAAAATCAAACTGGTAGCTTTTGTGTCATCTTGCAGACAGTCTAACACAGGGCTGTCAAGCTCATTTCTATATGGGGCCACTTTGGCATCATGAAGTCATTAAAAGGGCCGGTTGCACGTGTATAGAGGATATTTTTCATTTCATAATTTCATTCCAGTTGACATAGAAGTATAAAAAAATGCACAGTAACATAAAAGTAGCAGTTTATAAAGTTTATCTGCAAAACAAAGTTGATATTGGAAGGGTTTCACTTTAAATTCATCATTCTGCGTCACCTTTTCTCCTTTTGGACATTTCTTGTTTTAATGTGTTGTGGGGAAGCTGACATCTTGTGGCAGGATACTGTTACTACACAGTTAAAAAAAATAAACATTCACCACAGGAGGTACAGTTTTAGCCACTTTATACACTTTAAAAGGATATATGCCTCTACTTTATGACATGATATGCCTTTTTTTGGCTCTTGAGGGCCGGATAATTTACCTTGACGGGCCGGATTTGGCCCACGGGCCTTGAGTTTGACACCTGTGGTCTAATAGATAACCGACCAAACATTTTTTTTTTTGATGCCAAAACACCTTACGGCCTCTCTGAATTCCAGGAAACCCCTGCGTGTCGAACCCCTGCGTGAACGGAGGGATGTGCGTGAGCTACAAGGGACCCGAGTACACCTGTCAGTGTCAGAAGGCCTGGACAGGACCGACCTGCGACCAGGGTGAGCTCGCGCTCCCGTGAAGAAAACGACCGACAGTCGGAGATCCGACGAAGTGCCTATTCATGTTGTGTTCTCTCGTAACCGCTTGCGTTCAGATCTGGATGAGTGTGAGCAGGACCCCTGCCCGACGGGCTCCACGTGCGTCAACACCAAGGGCTCCTTCAGCTGCGAGTGTCCGCTCGGCTACGACCTGGAGGACGGACGCACGTGCACAAGAGGTGACGCTGGAACCCGAGCGAGCGCTGTTCACTGTTCCCCTTAACGCCTCTTTGGTTTGCTCACTGCTGACCTTTCTTTCACAGCAAAGACATTCCTGGGGACTTTCACTCTTAACAGACACGATCGTATAAAAAGCTCGGCCATGCACGAGATTCAGAGGGAGATCGTAAAGCTGGTGAGCCTCACTCTGCAACGCCTCGTAGCGCGACAGCATCATGCGGCAAAAAGATATTTGAAGGGTTTAGATGCAGTTTTTTGCGAGGCGCTGGGCGTTAACACACAGCATCGCTGCTTATATCTTCATATGTTTGATGTTTAATGCACGTTGTGCGCGTGTCATGTTCTTCCCTGCAGCTCAATGTGTCGTTGTCGGTCCTCCAAGGTTACAGCCGCTCAACCCTGAGTAGGAAGTAAGTCTGCGGCATCCCGTAACTTTTACATTTCCATTCTTTTAAAGCTTCTTATTTAGAGTTTTAATTATCTTGTTCATTTGTCACTGATTTTAACAAATCAATAATGTTTTCCGCAGGGAGCAGGGCGGCGTTCGCATCCTGGCTGTCAACATGTTTTCCGTCTCCACCGATGTGACGACTGCTGAAGTGTACAACAGCATCCAGATGTCTCTAAGCAACTGCAGCTCCTCGCTGACCCACTGCAGGATGGTGTTGCAGCATCAGCTCTCCTACCACAGTAGGTTCATTAGCCAGCATCAACATGATCGTCAGCAGACTTCTCTTTCTCCCCTATGTCTGTGTCTGATCGGTGTATTTTGAATTTCCCTCTGGGCCGTTTAGCAAATGATGCTGTGTGTTTATGTGTAGCCACAAGGGGGCAGTTTATCCACATCTTTTGCTCTAATCCAGAGGTTTCCAAAGTGCAGTGGGTCGTTTGGAATAACTCTGTGTGGCTCCCCGACTGCATTGCAAGAATGGTTCAAGTGTGACCCTGCAGCAAATAGAGCTGATGCTGACGGACACTTTGGTCCACGGTATATTTTAGACACATCTTCAGAAATGAAATACATTTGGTACAACGGAACATATTTTTCTGATATTAGTGGTGTTTTTATTGCTCGCGTTTTCAATAGTGATTAGGGCCAAACCCATAGAGCCACTTTTTACTGAAAAGCAGACTTGGGCCGCACCCAAGCACCAACCTTGGCTAAATGCAGCACAGGCTTCTCAGAAAGTTCTCATTTATTGCTAGGAATAAACTAAAACGATTTTCTAGACCAGGGGTCCTCAATCTTTTCATGGCCAGGGACCCCTTAGCAGCGGTAAAACTTTTCTAAGGATCCCTTGATTTAGATTACTCATGCTGATAGTATTTTTAAACAGCCTTGTGTACTGTTAAGTACATTAGGAATTACATATGTTTTTAAAAATATATATAAATACACCTAATATTAGTAGTTGGTTTTCGTCCTGGCCGTGGAACACTGGACCAGCTCTATACCCTCAGCAGGATTCTGGAGGGGGCATGGGAGTTTGCCCAACCAGTCTACATGTGCTTTGTGGATCTGGAGAAGGCATTCGACCGTGTCCCCCGAGGGATCCTGTGGGGGGTACTCCGGGAGTATGGAGTACCGGACCCTTTAATAAGGGCTGTCAGGTCTCTGTACGACCGGTGTCAGAGTCTGGTCCGCATTGCCTGCAGTAAGTCGGACTCGTTTCCGGTGAGAGTTGGACTCCGCCAAGGCTGCCCTTTGTCACCGATTCTGTTCATAACTTTTATGGACAGAATTTCTAGGCGCAGCCAAGGTGTTGAGGGGATCCGTTTTGGTGGCCTTAGGATTGCGTCTCTGCTATTCGCAGACGACGTGGTCCTATTGGCTTCATCAGGACGTGATCTACAGCTCTCACTGGAGCGGTTCACAGCCGAGTGCGAAGCGGCCAGGATGAAAATCAGTGCCTCCAAATCCGAGACCATGGTCTTGAACCGGAAAAGGATAGAGTGCCTTCTCCGGGTTGGGGAGGATGTGCTGCCCCTAGTGGAGGAGTTCAAGTATCTTGGGGTCTTGTTCACGAATGAGGGGAAGATGGAGCGGGAGATCGACAGGCGGATTGGTGCAGCGTCTGCTGTGAAGCGGGCGCTGTACCGATCCGTTGTGGTGAAGACAGAGCTGAGCCAAAAGGCGAAGCTCTCGATTTACCGGTCGATCTACGTTCCTACCCTCATCTATGGTCATGAACTTTGGGTCGTGACCAAAAGAACGAGATCCCGGATACAAGCGGCTGAAATGAGTGTTCTCCGTAGTGTGTCTGGGCTCTCCCTTAGAGATAGGGTGAGGAGCTCAGTCATCCGGGGAGGACTCAGAGTAGAGCCGCTGCTCCTCCACGTTGAGAGGAGCCAGTTGAGTTGGCCCGGGCATCTGGTTAGGATGCCTCCTGGACGCCTCCCTGGTGAGGTGTTCCGGGCACGTCCCACCGGGAGGAGGCCAAGGGGAAGACCCAGGACACGCTGGAGGGACTATGTCTCCCGGCTGGCCTGGGAACGCCTTGGGATTCCTCCTGAGGAGCTGGCCCAAGTGGCTGGGGAGAGGGACGTCTGGGCCTCCCTACTGAAGCTGCTACCCCCGCGACCCGACCCCGGATAAGCGGAAGAAGACGGACGGACGGACGGACGGACGGACGGACACCTAATATTAGATCCTCATTCTCGATAAAGCCAAACTCGATGTAATTTTAGCAATTTTAGCTGATTTGGCTTTGACTTTACTTGATGTAGTGGACGGAGTTAACTGTTTGTCCATTGTGTTACTTAGCTCAACCCCGACACATCCTTAGCGGTGCCTCCTCAAGCCCGACAACATGCGTTTCATGGACCCCCAACCCGTGGTTCGCGGACCCCCAGTGGTCCGGGGGACCTCTGTTTGAGGGCCGCTGCCATCGAGGCTCAATGCTTATCACAATCTTTCCAGATACTAAACGACATTGTCACCGTCCACAGTGAAGTGAGTTTAGCATTAACCTGGACCTACAGGATGCTGACCAAGAATGAAGAACCCGCTTCAAAATCTGCATCTTAAAGCATGATTATAGTTTGCAGCTGCTATTCTGGGGCGAGCCAGATTCCTCCTGGAGAAAGGTTTTATGATCACACACAGCAGACATTAAGCTATTTGACCACAAAGGCAAGAAGAAAGCTTAACACGTTAACCACTTTAATGTAAACTTCTCACCAGCACAGCAGTCTTCGCGGTTGGTGTCGTGAGACTGCTGTAGACGCTTAAAAGAAGGAGCAACAATGGTTTTCAGGAGATATTTCATTTAATTCAAAGTTTATGCAAAGTTCTTTCAAGTGTTTTTAGCATTTTCTTTTTTTTCCAGTGTCCTGTCTAGCAATGTGGCCATAAGAATTGTTGTCTTATTGCCAAATAAAGCTTGACAGATTTTGCTTTCACAAGTGGAGCACTCAGCTTTTGACATAGTACTCCGCTTTATTCATGCATGTAAATAGTTTTATTATGATTCATGTGGGAGGTAATGACATTGTGTGGACAATGGGAAAGTAGAAGAGTAAAGGGAGAACAAGTAGAGAAAAAAAGAGAAGAGATAAAAGGGAGAGAGTCATAAAGTTTTTAGCATTTTCAACAGACGGCATTCAGAGCGCCTCCTGAAACAAATACATTCCAAAAAAGTTACTTTTAACACTAAAATATCCATTACAGGCATAAAGGATTTAGACAGACACTTTTTTAAGTTGAAATTTCCAATCACTCCTGATTGTGTTTCAGTGGAGAGCCTATGTGAAGCCCAGAAAACGCCGTGCGATGCCGAGCGCTCATCCTGCACTGACACCAGCGGCACGGCCTACTGCCAGTGTCTCCAGGGATATTACAAGCACAACCCAGAGGACTTGTCCTGCCTGGGTAAGCTCTTTTTTCTTATCGCAGAATAATGACGGATCAATGGCTTGCTCACTCGAAGAAGGAAAAACAGAAGCTCGCCGTTGGATTCTAATCCTGTTCTGTCTTATTTCAGAATGCAGGGATGGATACAAGCTGGAAAATGGCACGTGTGTCCCGTGAGTCAAACCTCTGTTTATTTGCACTGTCAAATCAGTAAAATTCAAGTTAAGAGTCGCTAATAGTCTTTGTTTGTGCTTCTCAGGTGCACGTTTGGATTTGGAGGATTCAATTGTTCCAATTGTAAGCAGTGCTAACCGATCACTATTATTCAGCCTGCACGATTTTCATGCTTATAACACAGTTATATGTGTTTATTTGTTTGGTAACTGCAATGTTTTTTTTCTCTATCTAACATCACAGTTTACAAGCTGATCGCAGTGGTGGTGTCACCTGCAGGAGGCGCTCTCCTCCTCATCCTCGTCATCGCTCTCGTTGTCACTTGCCGCAAGTAAGATGGCTCTCTTTGTCAGAGGATCTAAAGTGTTTCTAAGTTTAATTTCAGGTTTATTCCGGTTAATGTTGTTGATAAAAAAAAGTGCCCTGCCAGCTTCATATTTGCAGTATTCACCCTTTCAGGAAAAACAAAAATGACATCAACAAGATCATCTTCAAGAGTGGAGACATGCAGATGTCGCCGTACGCCGACTTCCTCAAGAGCAACCGCATATCCATGGAGTGCGGCAGGGAGACCATAGAGATGCAGGAGAACGGCAGCACCAAAAACCTGCTGCAGATGACTGACATTTACTATTCTGTAAGTAGACCTTTTCATGTTCGTTTTTGCGGCGTTAAAAGATTTTCTGCAGCTACCTGGTCTCTCCTTTGATCACCTACGAATTATGTGTTGACCTTTGTTCAAGAAGCGGGAATATAGCCTAAAACAGAGCAGTGCACACAAATGAGAAAGAATGGGGGGAAAAAATCAGGCAAAATGGGAGAAAATCTATACAGACACAATAAAGGAAGCTAGGTTTGCTAAAATAATTAACAGGTGTGTTTTTTTAATAGCATCTCTAAGAGAAGACGAATAGAGAAATCTAGTTTTGCAAAAACATTTTTTTTTCATACCTAAGGCACGAGGAACCATAATTTGAACTGCTTTGCTACCTTAAGCCTGGAATTCATTGTATTGTTTTACAGATCTACAGGGTCAACGCTTAAAGTGCCTTGCAAAAGTATTCACCCAGTTGGCGTTTTTCCATGTTTTTTGTTGCCTCACAACCTGGAAGAGTTTGCACAAATTCAGTTACAGAACATGTCTGCAACTTTGAAGATGTATTATTACTAATATTGTGAAGCAAAGAAAGTTTGGCCAGAATAACTGAAGCCTTCGGCGTCCTTAACTATTCACCCCTCTACAGTCAGTACTTTGTAGAGCCACCTTTTGCAGCAATTCTAGCTGCAAGTGGCTTCACTGCAAAAACGGATCTAAAAATAAGTAAAATGTTCTTAAAATTAGTGTATTTGTCCTTGATTTGAGCAGGTAAACAAGATTATTTGCCAATGGAATGAGTATTTTGACTCCTAAAATAAGATAATTAGACATCCTGCACTTGAAATAAGATGATGGAGATGAGTTGTTCCTATTTTAAGTGCAAAAATCCTATTCCATTGGCAAATCCTCTTATTTACCTGCTCAAATCAAGGACAAATACACTAATTTTAAGCATATTTTACTTATTTTAAGTTCCATTTTTGCAGTGATGGATCTGTCTCTACAAAACACACTTCTGGATCCCCAGGGAGTTGCCATAAGTAATCACACCCCTGGTTATCCTGACACAATGACTATTGTTGTACAGATCCTACACATAAAAAAAATAAAATTAAAAACATTTACAGTACAGGTTGAATTGTAAGAAAATAGGTAAAAAGAAAAAGCCAAGGGGGGTTGAATACTTTTGAACGCTTGCTTATTGTTTGTGTGTTTGTTTATTAATGCGGTCAGAACGTCCAAAACATGTTTTCTATTTTTTGCAGTTGATAATTGAAACCAGATCGATCATCTAAAGCATTTTCCTGTGTCGTTTCCCGCAGGCTGCTTTGCGTAACTCGGACCTGGACAGAAATGGCCTGTATCCGTTCACCGGTCTGCCCGGATCGCGCCACTCGTGCATCTACCCCGCGCAGCTGAACCCCTCTTTCATAAGCGACGATTCCCGGAGGAGAGACTACTTTTGAGCGCCTGACTCTCACTGTTGCACTGCGCCACGATGGCTTTATTGTCACCATGGGGGCGTCAACCAGTACGGTCCTCTGGCCATCTGAAATCAGGGCTGAGCCCAGAAGCCTGTAAATGACTGCGTGTGGCTGCATTTTAATTACAAAGATTTTTGCAAGGTAAATCTGTTTCCCTGTGACCATTTCGGATGTTTTTGCATGTTATGAATCATTTAGCTCAACTCCAACAGGCCTGGAGGGCTTTTTCTTTCTTTCTTTTTTTTTTTTTACTGTAAATGGAGCGTTTTGTTCTTTGTTTTAATGCAAAGGCTAATGGTCCATTGCATTTTGGGTGTCCTGGCCGCCACTTGTGTTGTCAGTTATTGCCGCCTGGCAACAAAGCGCTGCGTTGATGCACAGGGAAATATAAGACCAGAGGTAACCTATTCACTGCAAAAACGGAACTAAAAATAAGTAATATTTTCTTAAAATTAGTGTATCTATCCTTGATTTGAGCAGCTAAATAAGATGATCTGCCAATGGAATAGAATTTTTGCACTTAAAATAGGAAGAACTGGTCTCTATCATCTTATTTCAGGTACAGTTTATCTAATTATCTTATTTTAGGGGTCAAAATACTAATTCCACTGGCAGATAATCTTATGTACCTGCTCAAATCAAGGACAAAAACCCAAATTTTAAGAACATTTTACTTATTTTTAGGTCTGTTTTTGCAGTGTTGAAATTGTGCTTCCTAGGAATTTTGACAAAAACTTTGGTTGGACAGGCAGCAGCAAGATAGTCCAAAAACATCTAATACAGGAAAAGCGCTGCACCTACACACGTTAAATATAGGCTCTCACCACTGCTGTAACAGGCTGTCTGTTTTGATACGTCTTAAAGAGAAGACATTTTTGGAGCTTAACAAGTAACTACAACGTGTCCAAAGTGCGGATTTAAGCTGACAGTGACTAAATAATGACTTTGTAACCGGATGCTAGCTGTTATTTATTCCAGGGATGCCCAAGTTGTCCACATGTAGCATGCTGGATATCTCTATAGTACACACTGGCTGATTTCTAAGGGATACACCTGTGGCTTTAAGTGTGTGAAACAGGTTGTTTGTGCAAAAAAAAAAATGAAGGTGAGATGGTGTGTGTGTGTGTGTCTGTGTGTGTGTGCGCGTGCAAAATAATAATTACCAGAAATTTTATAACGCATATGTGTTTGAATGTAGAGATGTATCATAATTAACTGTTCCTGCCATGGATTATTATTTGTATGTATGTGTGTTTTTGTTTAGTTTGTCTTGTATGTTTATATGATGTGTTAATGCTGGCGTTTTAGTCAGAACTGTCTATTTAAATAAAAACAGTCAAAAATATATATATTTTTTTTGCCCGTGTTTTATTCCTAATTTTAGTTAAAACACTTGAAGTGACTTTTACACTGGAGCTAAATGTAAATGTGTTTTCTTGCGTGTTTACGAAAGGTAAACTTAAATTCCACCATCGTAATCTTTGATGCTTATCTTTCGAAAAAAGAAAACAAAAAGGAAATTGCTGTATTCTGTGATTAAAACCTCGTCGATGTGTGAAGCATAGAGGCAGTACTATCATGATTTGGGTCCATTTTGCCTCATGTGAAATAGCCAGCCTTTGTGACGATTGCAAATTCCGACGTAAAATATCAGGACATCTGTGTACACTTCTAAACATCAGCAAAAAAAAGGCTGATCTAGTGACGCCCCTGCACATTCCCCCTAAAGTACGGTGGCCCTGAGGTGCAAAGCGCTACAACAATAAGGAAAGCGCTACAACATTTAGGAAAGCGCTACAACATTAACGAAAGCACTCCAACAATAACGAAAGCGCTGCAACATTTAGGAAAGCGCTACAACATTAACAAACCGGAAGAGGTACGTCCCAGGGGGAGACCTAAGAAATCGCTGATTGGACTACAGCTCGTTTTTACTTTTGAACCGAAAGTTATTCTGGCTTTACTGTGTTTTTAAAAACCATGAATGTTCTCGGTGATCCAAACCGTAAGATGCAGTCTAAAACGCCACTTAGTCTGTTTATAAGTTTCGCTTTTATTAATTATGCTTTTTTTTTTTACTACGTGCGCTGTGTTTCTGTACCTCAACGCTCTGGTCTGCTCCTCTCCCCTCCCTCCCCTCGGACCCAGGGGCTTTTATCAGCGGCAGCCTTATCACTACGTTTAATGTCTTTCCACTCCTACCAAAATGTCCTAATTAAAATCAATAGGAGAGTCCGTAGCTGTGTTTAATGCTATTTTCTTTTTAACGACACAGAACCAGAGGCGCTTCGGTGGGCGTGCTGCCTTGGCTTGAAATCAGGTGCGCAAAATTACGTTACATATAATTTAGGTGTGCACTTTTAAGGGTCATTTCAACAAGCTTGTAACATCGGAGCTTCAGTTCAGACCCAATATTCATTCTCTTCCCTCTAAAGGAGCCCTATACAGTCTTTATTTATGCTTTTCCCCCACTGTTATCCCTCGCGCGCAGCGCACCAGGGTAAAATAGAGCAGCTGCGGATCATGCGTAAAGACGCAGCGTGAACGACGCAGCCCTGCATGCTTTAAGGGTTACAGCTGAGGGTAAAATGTTGGACCTTTTAGGCTTGATCAAACTCCGCCTCATTCACAAATGAGACCAACATGGATAGATTAATGATAAGCTGTAGTTTCATTATCAACTACGATAACATACAATCTGCTTCTGGGGGGGGGGGGGGGGGGGGGGGGGGGGGGGTTGTTGGGCGTCTTTACGCATGATTCGCAGCTGCTCTATTTTACCCTGGTGCGCTGCGCGCGAGGGATAACAGTGGGGGAAAAGCATAAATAAAGACTGTATAGGGCTCCTTTAGAGGGAAGAGAATGAATATTGGGTCTGAACTGAAGCTCCGATGTTACAAGCTTGTTGAAATGACCCTTAAAAGTGCACACCTAAATTATATGTAACGTAATTTTGCGCACCTGAATTCAAGCCAAGGCAGTACGCCCACCGAAGCGCCACTGGTTCTGTGTCGTTAAAAAGAAAATAGCATGAAACACAGCTACGGACTCTCCTATTGATTTTAATTAGGACATTTTGGTAGGAGTGGAAAGACATTAAACGTAGTGATAAGGCTGCCGCTGATAAAAGCCCCTGGGTCCGAGGGGAGGGAGGGGAGAGGAGCAGACCAGAGCGTTGAGGTACAGAAACACAGCGCAAGTAGTAAAAAAAAAAAAGCATAATTAATAAAAGCGAAACTTATAAACAGACTAAGTGGCGTTTTATACTGCATCTTACGGTTTGGATCACCGAGAACATTCATGGTTTTTAAAAACACATTAAAGCCAGAATAACTTTCGGTTCAAAAGTAAAAACGAGCTGTAGTCCAATCAGCGATTTCTTAGGTCTCCCACTGGGACGTACCTCTTCCGGTTTGTTAATGTTGTAGCGCTTTCCTAAATGTTGTAGCGCTTTCCTAAATGTTGCAGCGCTTTCCTAAATGTTGTAGCGCTTTCGTTAATGTTGAAGTGCTTTTGTTAATGTTGAAGTGATTTTGTTAATGTTGTAATATTTTTGTTAATGTTGGAGTGCTTTCCTTAAAGTTGGAGTGCTTTCCTTATTGTTGTAGCGCTTTCATTAATGTTGGAGTGCTTTCTTTAAAGTTGTAGCGGTTTGCACCTCAGGGCCACCGTACTAAAGTGCTTTCCTGCAGCATCATTCCTGATCGTTTATTGTGCAACGTGTACAATGCTTTACCTGGAAGCCTATGATGAAAGAAGTAAAGTATTTTTAAATAAATATGTGTTAAATTGGGGGAAATTAATATTATATTGGTAATTTTTTTAAATCGAAAATCTACATTTGTCGACACATGACATGCAAGGGTGAGAACAAGGACAATGCAACGAAAGTCATGGAAATGTCGAAGATGACACTCTTTTTCACAGCTAATTTCAAACTGATGTGCCTAATTTTCATAATCTGTTTGCATGATATGTAAATGTTAGAGAAAGTTTCCACTGCACAGCATGAACTGCAGTCCACAGGAGCGGGTCTCTTCACAGAGAAGACGACAGAAACCTTCCACTCGGACGCAGAAGAAACACGTACCAGAACGACGATGGACTACCTGAGCTGGGCCCTCATCAACGGGCCACTCAGTATAATCTGCTTCATCATTAACGTGTTTTACATCTTCTGCATGGTGCGGCCGCTCCACGGAGAAAGCATCAAGCAACCTCTGAAGCTTCTTCTGAGCTCCCTGATTGGCAGCACTGTCGTTTATATCTTCGCGGTTTGCGGAGTGTTTTTCAGTCAGGCATACAACGAACAGAACGGCGTCGCCGAGCTCTCTCTTTACGTCTCGCTCGGCTGTCTGTCCATCAGCGTTTCCTCCTCGGTCTGGCTGAACTTTTTCTACTACACCCAGATCGTTCCGGCACGCGGAGGCCTCTTCGTCTGGATCAAGAGGAACGTCAAACCGGTCGTCTTCGTCGTTCTGCTCGGCGAAAGCATTTGCACCTTGCTGGATTTCAGCCTGTCGGTCGTAGTTTTGAATCTTAACGACTACGAGCTCAACGCGACTTCTACTGCGGAAAATGCATCCCTTTATGACCCTCCGGGGGGAGATTTTCAGAACCAGCGTGTGGACATAACTGTCATTAAGGTCACCCTGCAGAGGTCTCGTTTTTACATCTCTTTCGTTGTGATGATGGCGTCTAGTGGCGCCACCGTGCTCTACCTGAGCAGGCACATTCGCCACATGCTTGTGAATGGCCTGTCCCTTTCCAGCGCAGGGCTCAGTAGCCAGGTGAGGGTCACCGTCACTGGCATCCTTCAGTGTCTCCTCTATTTTTCCTTTGCTGTGTGGCGGGAGTACGCGTTTGCTGCTGAGCATGACATGACGACTTTCATAAGTCCTTACGTGCGATCGACAGCCGTCAGCCTCTACATGTTAGGCACTACGCTGAACCTGGGAGCCGGTCAGTCTGTCTTCAGGCAGAGGGCAGCAGATGTGTGGGGCAGAGCGGGCCAGTGGTGCAGAAGCTTGCAGCAGGGATAAGGTGTACCTGCAGGAAAATTGCACATTTAGAGGAATTATATTTAACAATCATGGCAGTGTTTTTTAATTTTAATGTATAGCTATTTATTTTCCATCAGGTGTTTTTTATGTAATCAAATGAATTAAATTCTTACTTTGATGGTTTTCTGTTCAAATGCTCATGATTCATTTGCAATATTTAACTTCTCACAGCTTGCAATTTGTTTTTATCTTTGATGCAAGCACATGTTCAGTAATCGAAGATGTCACCTAATGTATCTAAAACTGCCTGTTTAGTGGTTGGAACTCCTTTTTCTTTACTTTCCAAACCGAAACTTGAACTCACCGTAGAGCAAAATTCTGTTGATCAAAAACAAGAGGCTAAACTTTTGGGAGTGATAATTGACAAGGCAAGGCAAGGCAAGGCAAATTTATTTATATAGCACAATTCAGTACAGGGACAATGCAAAGTGCTTTACGTGATTAAAATATAGCAAATTAAAACAGAATAAAAGCAAGTAGGAATAAAATGTAGATAGAAATTAGAACAAAGAAGTGGTGATTCAGTTAACTAGAACAGTTGAAGGCAATCCTAAACAAATATGTTTTTAAACTTGATTTAAAGGAACTCATGTCTATCCCAACACAATCTATTGACAATAGATTGTGGTGGGATAGACATGTTCAGAACTTGTGAACTAAAATAGTTTATCGGTTATTAAAAGGTGTTCAAAATATTTTACACCGCAGATTGTTACACAAGTACTTAATGCTTTGTTTTTTTCACACCTTGATTATTGCTCAGTGGTTTGGTCAAATACTTCATCAATTAATATAAACAAACTACAAGTAATTCAGAATAATGCTGCATGTGTTGCTCTTTCATGTGGGTTTAGATCAAATGTGGACAAAATGCATGATAGCCTTTTATGGTTAAAAGATTAAAAATACATTTGTGTATTCAGTAATGGTATTTCTATATAATGTTATAACAAATTAAAGCGCCTTTCATTTTATATACAAAACTATCCTTTAGTACTGATACACATTATTATCCAACGAGACATGCAGTAGGAGGTAGTTTTATTTTACCTAGAGTTAAAACAAAATCAATTCAACGTTCAGTTAGGTACAGGGCAATGTGTGAATGGAATTCACTCCCAAAGACTATCATACAACAAAACACTCTCTATGGTTTCAAAACTTCACTTAAGAAATATTACCTTCAAAGATATTTGGATAGTTAATGTTAATTTAATTAAGGAGATACTGTGTAGGGTTCTTGTTAGCTAGTTCTTTGATATAGATCTATCTGGAGTAGCAAAATTTTATGTTAATGATGTTTATTATTTATTTATTTTACTTTTTAGTGATAAATGGCGTTAAATGTAAATATGTATTAAATTTTGTGTAAATGTCTTGTATATATAGTGTGTAATGTGATGTAATACATTGTATTGTCAAATGGAAGACTATAGGACCCCAGGAAGAATAGCTTTTAGCTGATGCTGAAGCTAATGGGGATCCAAATAAAACAAACAAACAAACAAACAAACAAACCTTTAATGTCACCTGGAAATATCAGAAATTCTATCCCAAAAGGATACATGGGCAAAGCATATTCAAACTTGTCGCATTCTGTTAAACCTTGTGTAAGCAATTACTGCTGTACCAGAAATATTTCACTGTATAATTTTATTGTTTATCCACTAAGGTTCACATTATGATGCTAACGAGAAAAAAATGTCTTAAGTGTCTGTGTGAAATAAACGAAATAAAAATAAAGTTTTTTTTTCTTTTTATATCTATATCTATCTATCTATCTATCTATCTATCTATCTATCTATCTATCTATCTATCTATCTATCTATCTATCTATCTATCTATCTATCTATCTATATATATATATATATATATATATATATATATATATATATATATATATATATTTGGATTTTGTCAATGTTGCACCATAAGTAAGAACATGTCTTTTATCTCATAAACATACATGTAAAAATACATGCCATTTTAAATGTAAAATATTATAAGAAAGTGCTTCTTCTTCTTCATCATCATGATAACTTTGCTTTAATCGTTACAATTTAATAAAGGTAAATTTGTCGTTGAACACAATAAAGTAACGTTCAGGCTATTTATATGCTCTACAGATCCCTTACAGTGAACTCTGGCTGTTCCGCTTCATTCTTTACCCTTTGATGAAAAAAAAATATTAGTATTGATGGTGTCTTGTGCTTTTCTCTTCTAATTTACTGTATGTATTGGATTGGCTATTGTCTGTTTTAACATATTATCGTGTATGATTGGTGAGAACGTTTAAAAAAATCTCTCAGTGAATTTTGGCTGTTTAAACAAAAGAGGGCGCAAAATACTTTTGCTACTGCTGCTACTGTCCCAAATAGGCTAACAAAAACAAGAATATCACACTTTATAAATAAACTAGTAAATACGTCAGTAGCCTATTTGCTTGCATTTGGTGTTGATTACTGCTAACATAACACACACACACACACACACACGGATGCTGTTTATTGTAAGAAGATAAAAGTGATCCATCCACTCCTAAAATGAGTGTCCCATTTCTTGGTCCAGTATTTCAAACCTCAAATGAACAACCAGTTAACAAATTAAATTGGCATATATCAAAGTGGGACGTCTCTTTTGTTTTCGCTCCAACCTGTCCATTCAATCTTTTTTATTTATTTATTTATTTATTTATTTATTTATTTATTTATTTATTTATTTATATACATCCTACTTTTTTTGTTAACCGAAACAATACTACCAGAGAATACTACCAAGAGTCGCGGTCAGTACTGTCAGTTCCGAGCTTTAGGACAGACCGTGAAGGCAGCAGAGGTCTGACGCAGCCCCCCCTTCATCTCCCAGATCAGAATCCTGCCTCGGTCGGCAGTTGGTGAGAGGAGATCCCAGAAGCGGATGCTGAAAGGAGGGAGGAGGGAGGAGGGCGGGACAGATCTCTTCAAGGGTGGAAAAAAAAAACGTTATTTTTTTTTTATGCTATTCCAAAAAGACAGACCTTTTTAGCAGGACACGCCGGACAGACTGCCGCGTTTTGATTCACAAACGCTACGGGAATCTTCAGCTGTGTAGACCCCGAAACATGCCATGTCCGATCAGCGGTCAGGTGAGCAGCCGAACACTTTAACCGCACTTTGAGAAGTTAGAACTGTTGGCCGAGATGCGTGGGTCCGTGGATCAGATGGGACGTTCTGCGTGTGTTTATTGACTGTGGAATCTCCAGTAACGCTCGGTCTGATCGCTTCGGGGGTTGAAACGTCTTCCAACGTCTAATGTCAGCAGCAGTTAGACCGTCAGTTTGAGGGGAAGAGTCACGCAGCGTGAAGGAAAGGGAGAGATTTACTGATGTCCCAGTTAGAAATAGGAAACAAATAGCACGAACGAAACAGGGTGCAGAAAAAAAAAAAACATGTTTAATTCGTTTTTTTTCCTCAAGTTGTCTTAGGATAAATGTTCCGTAACCGTTAACCACCGTAGACGACTTTTACTGCAGTTTATCTACGTTGTTTGGTTGCCATTGGATCCTGGGCAGGGGCGTGCAGACAACTTAAAGGGACAGGTGCTATGGGGGGGACAACCTTTTAAAAGATGGTACACAAACACAGGTGCATCGTAATAACTTTGGATAACACTGAAAAGTTAAAAGGAGTCATAACCCGGTATTTTACATATACTACCCTTCTTAAAATGTCTTTAAATTTGTCTTTAGTTGCTTTTAGGAGAAAAAAGGTTTAAATTGAGCTCTTTCTGACCATTTTTCATACCCTTTTTTTATTACTCACGAGTGTAGTGCACGAGAATTTGACTTGCGTGTGCGCACGTTCATGTGCCATGGTTTGTTCACCATGGTTTCCCAATGTCGCTGCTGCCATGAGTGTCTCTCTCTCTTTCTCTTTCTCTCTCTCTCTCTCTCTCTCTCTCTCTCTCTCTCTCTCTCTCTCTCTCTCTCTCTCTCTCTCTCTCTCTCTCTCTCTCTCGCTCTATCTGACACACACAGACTCAGAGACACTGCCCACACACACAAAAAAGTCACTTTCAAACTCCTGGTTTTCTGTAACATTTTAACTGAGGACCAAAACCAACATGAAACATGAAAACGTCCGATATCCAGGTGATGACTCCTTTAATTAGTTTCTGTAACTCAATTCAAAAACTAAAACTCATATGTTGCATTGAATCATTACAATTCAATTCAATTTTATTTATATAGCGCCAATTCATGAAACATGTCATCTCAAGGCACTTTACAAAGTCAAGTTCAATCATATTATACAGATTGGTCAAAAATTTTCCTATATAAGGGAACCAGTTGATTGCATCAAAGTCCCGACAAGCAGCATTCACTGCTGGAGAAGCGTTGAGCCACAGGGAGAGTCGTCTGCATTGTACATGGCTTTGCAGCAATCCCTCATACTGAGCAAGCATGAAGCGACAGTGGGAAGGAAAACCTCTGGCAGAACCGGGCTCAGTATGAATGGTCATCTGCCTCGACCGACTGGGGGTTAAAGAAGACAGAGCAGAGACACAACAAGAGAGACAAAAAAGCACAGAAGCACACATTGATCCAGTAATCTGTTCTACATTGAACACACTGATATTTGATAGATTTCAAGGGTTTATTATGGTCAGTTTTGATTATTATGGCTCACACGTAATAAAAAAAACACAGTTTCTTAGAAAGTAAAAGCATTACAAAAGACCAAATAAAAAAGGATAATTAAAGGTATATAGCCACGTAATATGCTTATTAAAAAGACAAAAAGCCGTTTGATCATGATAAAATAGGGTTATATACACCAAGCCTCCATCTTGCTGGTGTTTTGATGGTCCTTTGTGAGCTGAAAAATAATTTGCTCTTGGGCACGATTAACAAATATAAACAGATGTGGCGACATCTAGTGACAGTATTGCAAAACTATCGTAATGCCAGTTTGCTTAATATATATATAAATTGTAAATAATGTCAGACTGAGCCTGACCCTCTGCAATGCCTCGCAGTAAAGGGGCAGCTCAGCGTAATCGAAGACCCAATCGTTATTAATTAAATACACTTATCTACAGCAACTTTAAGAGCCTCACATCAGCCTCAGATCTGAGCCTCGGCAGGTTTAGCGTCTGCTTCAGTGATCACCAACGGTCATACTGTATTCCCAGCGACATTCCAGTTTTTTTCCCTCATGAAATCATATATTTTTTTTTTTTAGCTTTTTTCATTGGATCTTGGACCTTTCTTCATTGTATCGCTGAGAGATGCTAATAGCCGTTAGCCGCTTCCTTGTTTTAGCTCCTGCCGCGCGCATGCTCAATGTTGTACTTTCATTAATATCAAAAATAAACACGGAAGGCTTTATTTACTAACAAATTGAGCAAACACAGAGCATAAAACTCCAAAGTAACAACTAATACACCAGCAGGACACGATCATCTTTAATAAAAACTTTGTATGCAACCAGAGCGAGCTACTGACATATAAATAAAATAAAAGTCAAATAACGTGGCTATGCACCTTTAATACAGGAACTTTATGTCCAAGCTATTGTTTACAAAGTTTGCTAATTTGACATTTGACCGGTAGACCCAGTAATGGAGACCAGCTGAATGTAGCTATTAAATCACCCTGATGTTCCTTCACACCTCGGCAGTATCAAAGACTGATCACCTCAATCAATGCCACGCTCTACCGATGCAGTTATTCAAGCAAAAGGAGCCTCGCCCAGATGTTGCATGCATGTAGTACATGGACATACTTGTCTGTAGATTGGCATTTCTTTCAAATGTTGGTCTTATGTAATATTCTAAATTTCTGAGAAACATAATTTGGGGATTTCTTTAGCTTTAATCCATCGTCATCATTTAACTCAAATAGCTGTGTATTGAAGTATTGAAATTATATATATAACTTATTTTCTTTGATGACATTGCAGTTTATTAACACATAGCTGGATGATTGCTTGAATAAACCGCTACAATATGTCCGTGGTAACTTGCAGGCAGATTTGGGATACAGAAGGTTGCTAAATTTGTTTAGTAACTACAATGGAAAAAAAACAAACTACTTGTAAAAGTAGTCTGTTGGTGAAGTTGCCTGTTAAAGTTGTGTCTGAGAAGGGGAATTTACTTGTGAGTAGGGCTGGACGATGTAGAGAGAAAAAAAGCATATAGATCAAATGGAAATCATATTTATCTATATCGATATTTATGAAAAGATTTTACACCTTTGTTTTTTTAAGTGCAGCTTTGGCCTTTTTATGCTGTTGCTTAATGACCTATATTTATATAACTCACAACCATTGAATTCAAGCACAAACCTTTAGTCTGCCAACGTTTTACCAAAACTGTATGTTTTTACAAAAAAAAACCAAAATAACCCGTGCTCTCTGAACTCTTTGAAGGGGGCGGAGCTCGATGATGGAGCGTTCCTGGGTCTGCGTTTCTGATTGGTTGGGAGGAGGTAACGACTGTAGTATTAACCTACATGATAGGCTGGAATGCAAAAGGAAGTAAAACTGTGATTCTGTTGAACTTCTTTTGACCTTTTTTTCCCCCCTATCGCACCGCATGTCTATCCATCGATATATTTCGTTATTGAATTATCGTCCAGCCCTATGTGTGCGTACAGAGTTTGAGAAAAACGTTCAGCAAGATGAGAAAAAAACAACATTTGATTATTTTGACTCATCAGCTCGCTTCCTAATGGTCCTAACCGCAGGCTTAGAGGTTTCCAGTTGTCGCCTGTAAGTTAGAATGAGACGAGGCGAACGGTGATCAGAGAGACCCCGAGTTTCATGGGGAGTCCTCTATTAAGACTGTGTACCAGGGGTCCAGGCTGTTTGTGTCTTCGTTGGGGCACTGTAGGTACTGTTTCTATTTTGGTAGTCAATCTGACAGGTCTGAACAGTTAAAATCCCTAAAAACAATGATTAGAGATTGTTGGGTGTTTTTATTTTCTCCATCTCTGTTATCGCCTCAGCGATCTGTTTTCCCAGCGTCTGATGTGCAGTTCTGTGGTGGGGATGTAAAACGGGTTTACAGATCAAAGACTACATGCCTTCTGTGATACTGTGACATCAGTACTGCCACCTTCACATCTGTACGTTATTTAAAAAAAAAAAAAGAAAATCCAGAAATAAAACAGTTTCATTTGAAAGTGCTTTGAATCCCTGCTTATTACCAGCGGTTTAGCTTTACTGAGTCTGCTGTAAAACTGTGACAAGATCTCCTTTTTGCCCAGAATGCTTTGTTCATTAATGTGCGACGTTAACGACGGGTGCGTTCTCCTCCGTCAGATGCCGTAGGGCGCGCCCCGTGAAGCCTGCTTGCCTACCCTCGGACAAAGGGCATGGCCCCGGCCCTGACCAGGATCCTGCGAAATGACCACGGCATCCACCTCTCCTCTCCGCCTTCCTCCGTCAGAGTGGACCCTGATGCCGGCGCAGTCACGTCCGCCGTTGAGCTCGAGCCGCCCGGGAGATCCACCGACGGCGGGGACCTGCAGAAGATCAGCTTGAATCTGTGCTCGCTCGGCTACCTGTACCCCGTGGACCGCCCCGTGCATCCTGAGCCTCTCGCACGTGGCCCTGCCCCTGGCGGTCGGGGTGAGATGCTGGCCCGGCCGGCCCCAGGCTCCCTCGTCGGCCTCCCCCGCTTCAGTAAGTGCCAGGGAGAGTCTCGTCAAGTGGCCACGGTCTTCCCAGGTGCGACAGGCATGTTTGTGATTGCTCTTCCAGAGCACAATAGCCAAGAGGCAATCCTGCTGCATGGACCGAGTGCTCGGCACCAATGCGGGCCAGATGGCGGTGACGTGCGCCCCTCCTCTCTTATCCTTCCCAGTGTGCGTCCCTCCTATTCCCAAGGCGAGACAGCATTTCCGAATCTCTCGTCCATGTATGCAACCCAGCCCACTGTGATGTACGAGGAGTGGGAGAGGACCCTCGGCCCTCCTGCATGTTCGAGGCAGCCCGGGACCGGCTTCGCGAACCCCGACCGGCTGCAGCCGGGGCGCCCGCTGGAGGACGCGGCCGGGGAGCAGCTCTCCAGGCACGAGGCGCTTCAAGGCAGAGCCTGTAGGCTGCAGAGGAGACTCCGAGCCCTGCTGGGCGAGCACGCTTTGAAGCACTGCAGCCAGCAGCTGGAGGGGCTGAGGAACCATTTTCAGCCCGAAGATGTGGCCCTCGAGTCCAGCCTGGACTCGGTTACGCCCCCGCAGACCTGCAGCGGCTCCTGTTTTTCTTGGGACGAGTCGATCACGGCCTCGCCCTTCTTCGCCGAGGTGGCGGATTTCTGCGAGTCCAGCCAGATGGTGCTCAGGGGGCTGCAGGAGGCCTTGGACTCAGAGGCCACAGGCAGCAGCAGCTCCGATGACGAGTCAGAGGAGGACACGCTTTTACCCTCGTAAGTACCAGCATGTAGAGCTCATTTATTAAGTTAGCATATATTATTGTTAATAAGGTCCTGATTTGCAATGCTGCTGGGTGGTGACGGACTACAGCTTACATGCTTTGGTCATCGACAGGAACGTCCTGGGCTTCGAATGATTCAATTGAACTGTTCTTTTTTTTTTCCAGGCGGGGATGATTGTACAACACTGCTACGGATTTTAAAAACAAGTTTGAATTTACTGTGACTTTTCTTTATTCCACACAGGATCAAAATCATAGATACAGGCTCAGCCACAGTAAGATTCGGTGAAATGTCCCGTAACAGGTCAAGCACTAGTCAAGAAATCCCAAAACTACCTTTGATGTGTGTTTGTGTTCGAGTTTCGACCATTTAGCTTAGCGGTGTGCAACCTGTGGGTCTGGAGCTGCATGGGGCTCTTAAGCCCCCCCCCCCCTCGTCAGCTTCTGTTAACGTAAATGTTACACGCCAGAACAGAACAGTGCTACTAAGCATAAGACAATAAAAGTGTGTTATGTGGATGCATAAATGTGTTTTTTTTTTTTGCAACATCTACCTCATATTTTTACAACGGAATCAATGAGATTGAATTTTTCTTTTGTCATCAGGCCGCAAACTACACGCTTTCCCCCCATGAACTTATTATGAATATGAAACTTTGTAATCAGTAATTTGTATTTGCTTTTGTTGTTGAAAACGTCTAAAATTCTTGCTTGTTCTGAAAGCTAAAGATAGAAATAGCAGCGTGATTATTCAACCATTAAGCAAGTATAGGTTTGACTCTCTTTTCCAAGGTGTCAGGTAGGTTTGACGTTTTCTTCGAGACAGATTTTGTTCGGCAGGAGCGTCAGCGGTAATGCCACTTGGGACTGTGGAGGTTGCTCAGTCCTGGACTAGCTGTGGATTTGAGGTGAACATTTCAGAGGAAGTCCTCCTTCTCCATTAATCCTTCCTGTTTTGTGCAGCAGAGCAGTGCCGGTGGCAGTGACACAGTCAGCAACCTGACTTGTCGTTGGTTATACGTAAACTTCTGACCAGCAGAGCATGTCAAAAAAAGCATGGCGTTTCAAGGGAGGAACAGACTTTCCAGGGAAAGGACGACACCCTCTGGGTAGAGCTCCGTCCTGTGGAAAAGCGCCACTGCGAGCATCTTGCTTGTGCAGCTGGTCCGTACGGCTAAACAAAACCAGCTTGAGACCCGAGACGCTGGAAACCCTTTGAGGCGTAAAATTAGATCATTTCAGTGTCAGATGTGAAGCTAACTAGTCGTGCTGAAGAAGGTTGGCGGTGCTGGGTGTGGGGGGGGTGGGGGGGGGGCTTTTAATTCCTATGCTTCCAGCTCAGACTAGTGGAAAGTACACATCGGTGGTGTCTCACTTGATTTGAGGCGGTGGACGGCAGCCAGCGAGTAAAGGATGTGAAGCGGAGTTTGTTTAGGGGAAACGCTGAAACGCGCACAGCTATGGAGGCTGACACAAATCCGGCCTTATTTTGCTGTCATAGTAAATGTTTTGGAGATGTGTGCTGCAGCCTGCATGCATGTTTAGCTTGGCCCTCGGTGACATTTACACGGTGGCTGTCATAAGTACAAGTTTTGTGCTCTCCGCTGTGGTGGGTGTTCTGACGTTTTTTTTTTTTTTTTTAGCAAGGCGTTCACACATAGTTGTTTCTTTCCACGCGGCAGTCATAACAGATCCGTCTGACGAGCCAGCTCCCTCTCTACCCACAGGGTAGGAAAAAAACAGGGGGGCTTGCCAGCGGGCCAGCCGTGGTCCGCCCAGGCTATGCCATCACGTCTAAGCTCTCCCCCTTTTCTCTGGCTGAGAATGTGCATGTCTGTGTTTGGTTTGATTTGCCAGAGGCGCTGTTATTACTTAGTCCCTGTGAAAACTTGACATCCTGTATGTCCTGTATACCACAGGTTGATTAAAAACGTGGCAGAACTGGATTTGAATTGGAGTTATGCTTACATTTTTGAGATTATTAAGATTTTTTTTTAGCTGTCTCGTGCTGGATTTGCTTTTCCTCCTCCCTGACTGGAGTTAGCCTGACAGCCTTTCCTATTAGTTTATTTATAGACAATCAGTAAAGGGTATAGTTGAAACCACTTTTACATACACTGTGTAAAAAGATAAAACCATTTCTTTCTCACAGTCTGGCATTAACTTAAATCAGACTGAAAATTTTCTTGTTTGAGGTCAGTCAATATTACCAAAATTGTTTTTTATTTATTTTTTGCTTAAGGCCAGAATAATGATGGGATTTTTTTTTTAAACTTTCCTAATATTCAGAAGTTTGTATACATTTCTTTAGTTTGCGGTAGAGTTTCTTTTCAAACTTTTCGGACTTACGGTGCGCTCCCTTTGTCCTCGGTTAGTCGGAAATTTCAACTGGAACGGCCACTTTAAGTCAGAATCACAAGTCGGTGCAACAAGATCATACCCGACCTACACATCTATGATGCCTTCTACTCGTAGCGACATTGAGTAAAACTTCGTTGACTGTTTTTGGCAGTTCTCTATTATTTATGCGACATTTAGTCAGTCGTACATGTACATACTACTTTTCAGTGCTCATAAGACAGGATGCTTCAGTGCTGTTTATTTGCACAAAAACGTGGATTAAACAGTGTTATTTCCATGCTTATTGTTTTCACAATAGTAGCTATAGAGGCTAAGCGAGCAATGAACAATCGGCACCTATTATTGTTTAACGTTTTATGTTCAATGGAACAGCCTAGCGCGGCTTAAAAAAAGCGATGAAGAGGGACCTCAAAACACATTTTGAGACTCAAGTTGGGTGTATTTATACACGTGACAATGTTTTTTTTGCGAGCATCCATGTTTTTTTCCTACTGTCAAAAAGGAGGAAGTGCGGTAATCTGCGACTGCGATTGACACTCCTAACAACCAATCAGAGCCAGGAGGAATGTGTGGTTGTGATTGGTTGTTTCTGACCAGGAGCAGTGTATTTCTGCTTGTTCTGAGGAGCCTGAATTTATTTAATTTTTTCACAGATTATCCGTTCTTATATTTTACTGCCAGGACATAGTGACAGTTTTACCAAATATGTAAAACATTCACTTTTTACAAAAGCTACCTGCTGCAGCTTTAAGCAATTGCTCATATATTTAATGTTGAACCTCAAGATGTCACTTTTTCCTAAACCATCGACTTTGTAGATTTTTAAAAATCATTTTCCTGATCATCCACCCTGCTGTGTGTTGTGGTGGTATAGTTGCCCAGCCTTCTTCGTCAGATTGCAATTGTACTCTGACCTTATATTCAGGTACATTTAGGCAAATGAGAACTTTTCTTGCAGCTAATGTCTGACCTTAATGCATATCTGTCCTTTTTGAAAGGCGTGTGTTCCTATCTTTCCCATTTTAGAGAGTTGCTCAGTGAAACTGGCCTCTGCCATGTTATATTTGTAGCCCAGGGAAAAAGAAAGCCATAGACTGAGACATGCTGACTCTCACTATTTAAAATGCTATAAACCAAATAGACCTCCGTTGCATTTATTTTGTATTAGAGATGCTCTGATGTTGGTTTTGTGGCCTATTTCCAATCTCCGCTTTTCGTAAAGTAACTTCAGAAATGAACCGCTTTCCTCATGTTTTCCCAAGTGTGTGCAGAGCTCACACCCAACGTGGAGTTTTGGTAGTGAAAACAAGTATTTTTTTTTTTTCGGTTTGTGACTTGGGCTGTGGGTGTGTGTTTCTGTTTTCTTTTGTTTTTGTCGAGCTTCAAAGCGTTAAGCCAGTCCCTTTCTTCCCACAGCTTTGTCCCGTACCGAGCAATTCCCTGTGATTCCGCAGCAAACCTCCGCTGGACAGATTTTAAAGCTTGATTCCCCCATCTAAGCGGTTTGCTTATTGCTTGTAAGGAAGTGGGTCATTACAGTCCTTTTAAAAAATGTGGAAACACTTAACTCTCTGCATTCACGGTGCAAACAGCTGAGGCAGTGAAGGGATTGAGCTTTAAAAGTGTCATTGGTCATATTCTGCACTAGTAGCTGTGGCTTAATGACTGTTTTGCAGTAGTATTTATACTTCTTGAACATTTTTTGTATATTTTGTCACCTTTCAGCCATAAATTTTGATTTTATGTGACAGACCAACACAAATTATTTAGATTCATCTATCTTCCCATCAACTCTGAACATTCTCCTGTCCTTGCTGAAGAAAAGCATCCCAGCAGCACGACGCTGCCTCCACCATGTGTCACCGTGGATAAAGTGTCTTCAGGTGGACTTGCACTTTTAGTGTTTTCACCAGACATAGCATGTCAACGCTAGCCGTTATTAGCTTGGCGAAGAGCCCTCTCAACCGACACAACACACCAGCACCAGCGTTGTTAAACTGAAACAAAAAGATTCCTGATGGCATGAGGGAAATTTCTCATATATTGCCTTAAACAATGGTTTTCTTCTTGCCCCTGATCCGTTAAGGTCGTATCTGTGGACTAAAGCTGTCCTCCGGATCTCGTACTGTACGCGCTGTAGGGTTAGAAGGCAAGGCTAATTTATTTGTATAGCACATTTCAGTACAAAGACAATGCAAAGTGCTTTACATGATTAAAATATAGGAAAATAAAACAGAATAAAAGCAAGTAGGAATAAAATGTAGAAACAAAATAGAACATGGGAGAATAGAAACTAAAAGCAGACATTAAAAACAGTTGGACTACAAAGTTGAACTAATGATGTTTCAGTAAAACAGTCAAAGGGAATTCTAAACAAATGTGTTTTTAATTTTGATTTAAAGGAATTCAGGCTTTCAGCACTTTTACAGTTTTCTGGAAGTTTGTTCCAGATAAGTGGAGCATAGGAACTAAATGCTGCTTCTCCTTGTTTAGTTCTGGTTCTAGGTATGCGGAGTAGGCTGGAGCCAGAAGACCTTAGTGGTCTGGAGGGTTTATACGCTGAAAACAAGTCTGTGATGTATTTAGGTGCTAAGCCATTCAGGGATTTATAGACTGACAGACGTATTCTAAAGTCTATTCTCTGAGATACAGGGAGCCAGTGGAAGGACTTTAGAACTGGGGTGATGTGCTCTACTTTCTTAGTCTTAGTGAGGACGCGGGCAGCAGCGTTCTGGATCAGCTGCAGCTGTCTGATCCACTTTTTAGGCAAACCTGTGAAAACACCGTTGCAGTAATCAATTCTACTAAATATAAACGCATGGATTAGTTTTTCCAGATCCTGCTGAGACATCAATCCTTTAATCCTGGAAATGTTCCTTCAGCTGATTGAAGGTTGACCTTATAATTATCTTTAGATGCTTTTGGAGGTTCAAGTCTGAGTCCATCACTAGTCCCAGATTTCAGACCTGATCAGTGGTTTCTAGCTGAAGCAGCTGAAGCTCTGTGCTAACTTTTGATCGCTCCTCTATTGGTCCGAAAATTATTACTAGAAGATTCTTTGACAATCTTTCTTTTTGAATGCAGCATGAAACCCCACATTGCAGTCGCGTGCGCCAAGACAATCAAATTACACAGAGCCTTTTTGATGCAGGTTGATGTTTACGTCACTAAACTTCAGCTGTGAGAGCCCTTAACGTTCTCTCGCTGACTATTCACAGAATGCTAACTAATATTTTACATGGTCTCGCTGTCACCGTGATAAATGCAGGCTACAGTTCTGGGAACATCCACAGCAAGAGGAGCCATGAAGTCATTCCTCCTTTGTTCGCTCCTCTCCTGCTGCAGCCAGTGCTTGGCAAAAAATTCCTGGAATTTCCTCATTACTCAGATGGAAAGAGTAAAAGGGCAAGACTGGGCATTGTCTGTGTTTGGGAAAGGGCAATTAACTGCCTAACGAACAAGACTTCACTGACACACAGCTGACAGGCCGGCTGTGACTGATATTTTCTTTTCTCTTTATGACTTAATCTCAGCGAGTGTAAATGTGTTAGGCATTTAAACAAACTGAGTTTAACTTAACTAAAAATTATCTGCCCTCTGATATCAAAGGGGACGGGGGAGTGTGCAGTCTGTAGCTTTTCACTGAGGGACCTAACCTTTCCCTGTCGGACTGTTTGAAGTGGGGGAGTCCCTGCAAGCCAAGGTCTAAGAGCACTGTCATGGCAACCGTTGAGCTGTTGTACTCAGCCACACACACACGCACACACCCACATTCTTGTTTAATGTACATAGTGAGGGCCATAGACTTCCATTCACCTTCAAGCCTTTCTATGGCCTAACCGTGACCCTAGCCCTAACCTTTACAGATTTATACCTTAACCTTAACATAATTGACATCATAATGTTAAACCTAACCCAGAATAAAAGTAAGGACTGACAACAGGTCCCCACTTTACATCAGAGTCCTCACTTTACGAGTAAAATGAACAAAGCATGTACTCGCTCCGCTGCACAAACAAGAACACACACACACTCGTGCTCCCATCGTCAGTTTTATTGCACACACTCTGTGTTGGCTGGTTGCTTTTACACGTGAAGCTGATGTTAATCCGACACACTGGGAAATGAGATTAATGTACCTGTCTATGTCTCGCCTTGTGTCAGCGGTAGCAGCAGCGGTAAGATGCAGTGGCTGGAGGAGAGGGCGGAGCTAAGCAGCAGGTGGATCTGGCTGCAGCTCCGCGTGTCCGAACTGGATGGGAGAATAGAGCAACTGGTGGAGCTCCACAAGCACATACGCTCGACCAAGGTATGACTGAAAGCAGAGATGCACAGAGCAATCGGGCGGGGAACAGAACTGGAGTAAGAACCTCAGAAATCTGACCCTTTTCCCTACAGCTAACCTATGCGTTACAGTGTTTCCCCCAGAAATGTTGTGTTGGGGGGGGGGGGCTCTATCATGTATCTTTATATAAATGGTTATATTTTGATGGCTATCTGCTTCCTTCCTACTTCTTGACTGAATGAAAATCTCTTTAAATCTAAATCTGCCAGAGTTTTGAATATTTTTGTAAGTGTAACTTTGTGCAATTGTAATTTTATCACATCTGGGGTCTGCTTCTGATCCATTCATGGGGTCTATCTAGAAACACAAATACTTTTTCCAAGAATAAAGCAGCCGTCCTATTTCATAGATGGACACAGGAAGGTGGATTTTTGTTACACGCAGACAGACGTTTGATGATGTGAGAGAATCAAAGCAAATGGTATTTTTGTAGGAACGTCTAATGACCTTAGAGTCGTTTACTTGTTGAGAATGTGCTATATTGAGCTTTAATTTTTATAATAATCAAGCTTAAACCGACGTGATCATTTGCATATTTGTATTAGGCAAATGTTCTCGGTATATTGAAGTAATCAGGGCTCCACGTGTTGTAGCACAACAGAAAAGGACATTTATGCTAAAGCACTCTATTCGTTTGGCTTTCTTTCTTTTTTTTAATCGCAAACCGTGTTTTACAGAAATTTCTTTCACACAGTGTGACATCTCCCCTTAAGTAGTGATCATTCAAGGCAGGAAAGTTAAAAAAAAAAACTTGAACGCTGCTCTTATATCCTTTAACATTATTGTTTTTGGAGAGAAATGCGAATAACTGGAGTTGAATTTAGCCGGTCGAAGCTTTACTAAAACAGAAAGTGGCCATAAAAGTTCAATCTTTGCATCTCTACTGACTTGAGTACAAATTCTGTGGAGTGTTTGCAGAAAAATAAAGGGAATTTAAATAAGTTAAGTAAAAAAACACAGATCTCTTTGTGTCTATACGTTTCTCGGGGTGCATTTTAGGGCACGGTGGTGCTTGCGCAATCCCAGCCTCTGACCGACATGCAGATCCAGCAGACCCTGATGAGAGAAATGGCCGGCCTGTCCTGCACGGCCTCGGACGCAGATGCAGACGGAGAGCCCTGCAGTCCCACGCGCCTCCTGTACAACATAGAGAGACAGGTAGGACGGTGGAACTCAACAGACGCACAGAGAGCAAAAGGATTCGTCCGTTCCTTCTTTTGCTGAGTAGCACTGAAGCTTTCTTGTCTGCCATGTTATGTTCTAGTGTCAGGCTGAGAGGATTCGACTCATCGGTTACAAAGTGCTTGCTGTTGCAGCCGTGTTCTGTTACGGTAGATTAGAAGCTGCAGGTGGAGGGGAATAAATTGGTTCTGCTTGATGGTGTCAGGTGGTTCTAATTATCTCAGGAGGGGGAAAGCGTGTATTAATTGTTACAGCGGTTGAGGCTGGTGTAGAACGGCATGTTAATATGACACGGTATGAATCCCCAGCCTTAACGGAAGCAGTTCAATGTAACTTCATTGTTAAACGTTCTCTAAAATGGAATATCTATATTTATGGACACATTAAAATAAGAGTGATTCCGTATTTCCTTTGGCATCAATTGTGTTACGGCAGCCTGATCCGAATGTGCACAGCCTGTCAAAGCGAAATGTGGGATACGGGTTTGCATGCAGTTGAATGAAACCCCGGTTTCATTTTGCCTGTGGGTTAAATGCTCGACTTTGGTGTTTCCTTCCCTGCAGAGTGCCCAGCTCAGCCAGATTGTAAACAGCCTGATGCCTCCTCTGAGCCTTTCGCCTCTCTCTAAGCAGCCTTCAAATGGAAGACCGACCTTCACAAGGTGTGTACGAGTGCGTCTTGAACACTTTAAGGAAACGTGTCTGTTCCTGGCAGCTGAACATTCAGCCTGCTTCAGCCTCATGCCAGGGGTCTAGGTCAACAAGACAGAAGTTATGTGTTTTGTACAAACAATAAGAGTATGGAAAGCGATGTCAGACTGTTACAGCGGTATAACATATCAGGAGAAAACTTTAGAGCTCCACAGGGAAGTAACTAGGAGCTTCAGTTGCAACAGGAAGGCTAAAGGAACAAAAAAATTGAGCTTTCTGGACCAATAGGACCATCAAGTATAGTTAATCTCTGCTTACTATATAAAAATACATAGACTGTTAGACGCTAACTGCACTAAAGCCGCTAATCGATAATAAATGTTGTTTAAAACAGTGTAAAAATGTCATCATTATATATTTTTGACTGTGTTTAACTAAAAAAGTCCACTTCTATTGTACTTTTTTTTACAACTTATCCTTTCGGTTTCTCATACACACACACACACACACAGTGTAATGTCTCTACACAAATAATTACTGATCGTTCCCAGCGGAAAGATGTCATGGCTTTTCTGACCATTTTATGTAAGTGATAGAGTTAAGTTTAATAACTCTTTGATTCTGGAAAGAAAGCCAACACAAACAAGTTTTTTAGACTCTTCTCAAAGAGACAGAGGGCAGAAGAGCCAGAAACGTGAGGCCGTTTTCATCACAGTCTCGGCTCTATCTGCGCTGGTTACCTCTGTCCATTTGCCTTTATTATCAGACATCAAAGAAGTGGCAGGCGGAGTCAGGGGTTCACAACATGGGGGTAAGAAACAAAACAAAAGGCAAGGGGGGTTTTACAACATGGTGTAAGATTAACATATATAGCAAGAGACTCTTGGTCTAGGAGAACCATCTGTTTCTCCTGTGTGAAGTTAAAACAGTAGAACAGTCCTTAATAAAAAGATAAAAAGAAAATGATTACATTCACATTTCTTCTAACATTCCCTCCTTTTAATCATTTTTTATTTACAATTGGAGCTTAACGTAACCTTATTCAACTACTCATTTCTTGCGTTCTGCATTTTTAATGAGACTGTCATTTTGTTAAGCATTTAACAAGGGAAAAGTTAAACTACGGGGTGAACTTCTTCAAGAGGGATTTGTGAAAGCATTTGATATCGAAACATTACATTTCCCATAGTCTTAGCAATCATAGACTTTAGGCATGGTATTACACAAGCAGTAAAAACACAAAGAATAATAAAAACAATAATAATGGGTGTCATTATTTTCAGTAAAAGGTGCCACCACGATCCTGAAAAGAACCAGGGGAGGAAGTCCACACTTAGAGGAACAGCATCCCGGGACATTGCTTGTTGCAGATTCTTTAAAGCAGACATAGCTTCAGTAATATGAGTTTCATTTGCATCAGAAATGTACGTACAGCAGGAAATTCCAATCATTACACATACGCCACCTTGGCTAGCAGTTTACATGTCCAAAACCATTCTGTTTTGCAGTACCATTAAACGCATTACCAGGTGCAAACACAGGTACGAGGACAGTCCTCAGGAAACACGTTCCGTCTCCTGCCGACATGCTCTTAGCATACAGGGTGGATTTGGGCATCACTGAGCATACATAGAAGTTACTCATGTTCTTCTCCTCAGCCAAGACCGTCACATTTATCTGCCACAAGTTCTCTGGGTGATGGTCTGGGGGATTTCCCAGCCAAATCTTCATGGCAGTGGAGTGGATGAACCTCTTTCCTCTCTCACTCAGCGGATCTGGACTCAAACAGAGTCCAGCAAACATTTTTGCTAGGTTAACAGAGATGTTAATTTTACCCAGGACTCTAAAGAACAGGGATCAGTTGATTTCTTCACCGACGTTGAGACGAGTGGCCCTAAAAAAACCAAACCCCTTTGAAGTCGGACTTCACCACAGTTCCAACCTTAAGGCACTTAACACTCTCTGTAACTTACAGTGGCTGGGGTGAATTTAGGATGGTCTTTCAGCAATCTTCACAGCTGTTGGCATGGTCAGGAGCACTTGGTATGGTCCTTCCATCCTTGGGCTTGCTCAGTTTTTCCTTCTGATGACTTTGACGAACACCCAGTCTCCTGGTCTCACTGTTTGTGGATCCTGTGGAGAAAAAGATTCTCCTGGCAGTAAATTTGCATTGGACACTTCTTTAGACTGCAACATTTCTCTCATGTAGTCTGCTAGAGTTTTTTTATTTTTATTTTATTTTTTTTTTCTTCCTGTATCTTTTAACCTTCTTCTAAGATAACAGGGCTTGTAACTGTACTTGTTTCTGCACCCACTGAGCATGGTCTAATTATTCCTGCATCCTCCATCTATTTCTTTTTTTTTTTTTTTATTTGGGCTGAAAGCCCCCTCGGTCGCTAGGACTGCCCCTGCCTCCTCGGAAACCTCCTCAACGCCGTTGAAGGGTCCGGTGGCTTGGAAAGCAAATATTTCTTCTGAATCACACGTAGGATCTGCCCAGAAAATGTGTGTCTCCCCTCCAGATGCACCAACTCCCTTTTTTGCGTGTTTCTCTTTTTTGACGCACATATTTCATAACTGTGGTTACATTAGACGTTCCCAGTGTAACTAAATGTTTTTTAACCCATGCATAGATATATGGCTGGAAACCTCCCATCAACATGTTTTTTAGCTGTTGCTGATATGGTGTTTCATCTCCGTCAGCGGGAGGGATGCCGCTGTGAAACCTATATTCTTTTTCAAAACGTATTTTGAACTTGTCTACGTCTTCCCCTATTTTTTGTTTCATGGACACCAAGTGTCCATAATCTGCTCTTTTGTGGAAAACTGCTCGTGCTGCTTTTGCTAGAGCTGTCCATTTCTGCCTTTGTTCGATCCCCATTTGTGCTTGATGTTCAAATATTCCGCCTCGTGGGGTTCTGCCTGTATGATTCGCTCTTGCTTTTTCCCAATGTTTTCCCACTGACGACTGTAAGGCTTGTTCGAACTCATTTCCATTTAAACCATATGAGCTATGAATTTCCTCCATGTCTTGGGTCCATCTTTCTGGATCTTCCTGTGGAGAAATGACACCTTCTACAGCCTTTCTGGTTTCCTCTAACGACCACAGGCGGAAAACTGGGATTGTTTGAGGTTGCTGAGCTCCTACATTAGCATTTGTGACCTGCACCATAGGACACAATCCTTTGGACTGGTCTGTAGATAACGAATGATCTGATTTACTCAGTCCATCCAGGTCTGGGTACAGATTTGAAACATCCTCGGGGGAGTTTGAGAGATTATACGGTGGTGGTCTGTTTTCTTCAGTTGCCACCATAGTTTGCGTTACTGAAGTAGTGTTCTGGCGGGTTCTTTTTTGTTTAGAGCCTAAACTTGCAGGAGGCCACATAGGTGATGAAGTCGGGCTTTGACGCACCGCTCCATTGGCCACCCCACTCCCTCCTTCTGGTCGGGACTGTCTCTGCCTACGGTCTGCTTTATTTTTTGCTCGTGCAACCTGCCTTTTTTGTGCTTGATTTAACCAACAGCGTGCAATTTCAAGCTCTTTTATTTTTTCCTGTTGTTGTTTTCCTGTTTTTGCACTAGCGCTTGTTTCTAGCCGACACACAACGTTTTCCCATTTAGTCACTTTCAACACACCATTTACATTATACTTTTTCTTCCACTTCCCCAAGTATTTTAAATTAAGTGGATCAATCTGATTCATAAACTTTTCATCCCCTTTTGGATTTCCCTTTGTACTTTGTCTGGAACCCATCCTATTTTACTTTTGCGTTGTGTTTATATCATTTCCAGGACCTTAATCCTGTTTTTTTTTTTTTTTTTTTTATATATATACCTTTCAGGACTTTAACCTGGATTTCCTTTTTTTTTCTCTAATTTTCAGGACTTTAACCTGGATTTCCTTTTTTAACCTACCTTTCAGGACTTTAACCTGGATTTCTTTTTTTTCCCTACCTTTCAGGACTTTAACCTGGATTTCTTTTTTTTTCCCTACCTTTCAGGACTTTAACCTGGATTTCTTTTTTTTCCCTACCTTTCAGGACTTTAACCTGGATTTCCTTTTTTAATCAAATTTTCAGGACTTTAACCTGGATTTCCTTTTTTTAATCTAATTTTCAGGACTTTAACCTGGATTTCTTTTTTTTTCCCTACCTTTCAGGACTTTAACCTGGATTTCCTTTTTTAATCTAATTTTCAGGACTTTAACCTGGATTTCCTTTTTTTAATCTAATTTTCAGGACTTTAACCTGGATTTCCTTTTTTAATCTACCTTTCAGGACTTTAACCTGGTTTTCCTTAACTTCTGCGACGGACTCAAACCGGCAGCTTCGAGAGACTCAAACTCTCGATTAACTTTTCGGGGATTTTTTAATCACCCGTAACCCTGAACGATGGACTTTAACCGATCGCTTTAAAACTTACTTGATTTGTTTGGCTTTCTCCCCGGTCGGAATCCCGTCAATCTTCTCGTTGCCGAAAGGAGACGCTGGTCCCAGCGAGGAAATTACCTCCCGGGACTTTCACCAGGTCCTTGCCACAGACCTGCAGTGGTTTACAGCGTGTTGCTCCTGTCGTCAGCGAGTCGATATGTTGGGATCCGCGTCACGGCGCCAGCTGATAGAGTTAAGTTTAATAACTCTTTGATTCTGGAAAGAAAGCCAACACAAACAAGTTTTTTAGACTCTTCTCAAAGAGACAGAGGGCAGAAGAGCCAGAAACGTGAGGCCGTTTTCATCACAGTCTCGGCTCTATCTGCGCTGGTTACCTCTGTCCATTTGCCTTTATTATCAGACATCAAAGAAGTGGCAGGCGGAGTCAGGGGTTCACAACATGGGGGTAAGAAACAAAACAAAAGGCAAGGGGGGTTTTACAACATGGTGTAAGATTAACATATATAGCAAGAGACTCTTGGTCTAGGAGAACCATCTGTTTCTCCTGTGTGAAGTTAAAACAGTAGAACAGTCCTTAATAAAAAGATAAAAAGAAAATGATTACATTCACATTTCTTCTAACAGTAAGAGTGAAGCTACAGAGTTGACAATAGAAGCTTTTTTTTTTCTTTTTTTTTTTTTTTTACAGGTTTGAGGTCTGTTGTGCCCCACAAGTCCCCTTTATGTCTCAGTTCTGATGCTGACAACAATATAAATACAGCTATAAAAGCGTGACTCAGTGGCTTATTGTTTAGCTAGCAATCATCTAAAAATAAGTACAGTTGAAGCTATGGGAACAATTTCCAGCTGTATAGCTGACTATCAGATTTTATTTCAGATTTGCCTGTGCAGCATCAGGACAATTACAACACTAAATGTTTCAGTAAAGGCTTTCTAGTTAAAAATAAATATCAGCATGCACAGTATGTGAATAAGACTATTGGAGCCGATTAAAAACAAAGTTCACTTTACTCATCAGGACACAAGTTTGAGAAAAAGTTTCATTCAGTAGCTACAACCTCGTATTAAAAACAACTCGTCATGTTTCACTACTGTACATTTGTCACTTATTTAAAACCAAACAAACAGCAAATGGTTGAAAAACCACTTTTCTTTTTACTTTTCACGATTTCTCTGACTTTTCTTTGAACTTCCAGGCCCGACCCCTCCTAAACGGATTGGCAGCTGCGCTGTTTTCCACTTGTGAATCATCGTTCTCTCTCTGGAAGAATATAAACCAGGCAGTTTGGAAATGGCTTTATAAACCAGACTAATTGCCACCGACGACAGCATCTAATGGCTTCCCTGCTCGATGCATTATTGCACACCTTAATGTTTCAAAGCTGTACACTGCCAAAGCTTCTGTCTTCATAAATATGTCCACCTGTTAGTGATTAGTGAATCATTGCCACAGATCAGCAGCTACGTCTTAGCTCTTTATGGGCTTACTTTCCAAAATAAACAGTGAAAAAGGGTGTATCTTGTATAGTATTCTATGATAAAATGCGGGAAGAATCAAATAAGCATTGTGATAAATCAAAGCTTTTTTGAAGTTATCCTTTTTTTTCCTTTTTTTTTTTTTTACCTTAGACACACAAACAACGACTCAGAAGCCAAATTTGCACTGAAACCCAGAATATTTAAGACAATCCTAGCACAGAGGGTCTGAACCCTGACGATATTAAGTGACGATGTTAAATGGAGAAAAATGTTAACGATGACAGAGGCAAGTACGAGACACATAGCATGTCTAAGCTGTGGCGAGCGGTGGTGGAAACAGAAGGTGAGGCACCATGTGGCTGCAGAGTCAGGATTTTAAGACGTAATCTAACTGTCTGTTGCAGATCAAAGATTTTAATCACTCAACCTGAAATCCACCTTAATTTGCTGACACCAGCGGGGCTGTGGTGGGGTTTTTAATCCCTAGCTCAATATATCTTTTGTGACTCGGTCAAGAGAAACATTTCAAATGTTAATTTGTGCTTGTATTTTACTATTTAAGACCTGGGCTATAACTTTGTTTTAAGGAAAGCTCTTTTTTCCTCTAGCCTGACGTGAATAATCTCTTCTGGTCCTTCTGTCCTCTTACCTCTCATTCATAGCGAGGGTAAAAGGCACGGGTGAACTGAACAGCACCGATTGTTTTTTTTTTTTTTAGATAACAACAGAGGATCAGCCATTTTAATTTGTAAGAAACACTTCAAATTAAATCTTTTTTATTTAGGTCTTGAGTTATAACTTAACCTTAATAGAATAGCGGCAACATGGTTGAACTAATAAGATAACGGCAAAAGAATCCCCACCGCAGTGTGCAAGATGCCAGGCAGGGCAATGTGGTAGAAGGTGCTGTGATCCAGCAAGCCCACCATTGAAGTTGTGGGTCTACAGACCTTCTCTACGATAAAACATGGTTGAGGCAGTGCCATGTGATTGGGATGCTACTCCTCAGCAGTACCAGACCTGCTGGTGAATGTTGACGGAGAGATAAATAGTGGTCTTATAGGGCCGTCCTGGATGAAAAGCTGTTAGAGGCTGCAAAGAAATTACATTGCAGCTGAGGTTAACCTCCCCGTATGGCCATAGCCCTAATATGCAGTGGAATCAGATAGATGACGGCAAATTCATGGGCCAGTTAAAAGTCCAGACCTAAATCCAAGACTTGGAGACTGCTGTTCAGAAATGCTCTCCATTCAGTCGGACTGAGCTTGAGCAATTTGACTCAGAAGAAGGGACTGACAGTTAGAGATAAGAAAAGGTGGTGGTTCCTGGCTGTAGCTGCACCGAATGCTGGTTCTAAAAAGTATCTGCGCACTTTACAGCTTTGCATTTCTCAACATTAAAACAAATTGCCGGCAGCGTCTTTCCATTTACCAGTAAAGCACTCTTAATGTTGCGATTGTGAGGTGACAAAATGTGGAAAGAGTTCAGGGAAAGGAATTTTCCCTGTTGCTAGGCTTAGTCAGGATGTGTGAATCACACGTTGCACAACAAAGACTTTTATCAGTGAGGTTCAGATGTACGGCATTTTGCTAATACTTACTTTAAAATCTTGCAAATATGCAAAATGTTTATTGTGTGCTGATGTTCTAATACTTAGGATCTGGGTTCTATCTTCCTATGATAAAATAAATCACACGGCGTTGTTCTTTGTCTAGTCTGACAGCCCGGTTGGCTTTTTTTTCCACCTCACTGTCAGGGAAGACAAAAACCTCATGTTAATGAAATTGCAATATTGTTGCTTATTCAATAGGAAGTAACGAAAGGCTAAACGCAGGCATCATTTGCTCATGTTTTTATTGGTGCGACACATCTGTTTGACCAGCACCTTGAAGCAAGAGCCTTTTCTTAGTGCATGAGTCATAACCGCGGCATCTTCATGATCTCATCTGATCTCATTCCCGCAGTACTCATGGAGGAGATGATGTTTTTCTAGCCGGGACCTCAAAGGGGAGGAGACTGAAAAGCAGAAGGCTCTTCAGAGTTGATGCGTCGTGCGTGTGCGCCCGCACCCGTCCCATGGTCGCGTGCCACAAACGCAAGTTGTTCTCCTTGACCTCCTGCGCCACCGCCAGTTCGCCGGTAGGCTTAGCGCAGGCTCCTCCTTTTCTTAGTTTTGCTTGTTGAAAATATACAGCATACCGTCATATTCAATAGTTTAGAATATTATTGAAAAGCTCATTTAAATCAGTAACTCAATTCACTAAGGGTTTGTGAATCTGTATAATGCATTATAGAGATCAACACACACTGATGATGTTTTAAAGCCTTTGTTTCTGTCAATTCAGATTTTTTCCCCCACCTTCAGCTAATAAAAAAGAATTTAAGATTAGAATATTGCATCAGACCCATAAAAGCAACATTTTTCATGCAGGTATTGGGGCTTATTGAAGGTACATTTAATCTGACAAGCAAGCCTCGTAGAAATTCATATTCTAATTTATGTATAAGTTCTAAAGTTCACATGTACATTGATTTGTTCGTGCTTGTATAAGACAAAGAAACGAAACGATATCGCTGCAAATGCTCTGTTTTTTTTTTTTTTTTGTTTGTTTCGTCATGTTTTGACTCGGCTATGAAGTTAGAATATCTAATCTGAATGTGAAAGCTAACTATTTGAAGAATCTTGGTGTTCCCACTGCTCTAGTGACCATCTGATATGAGAAGGTAAAATGTACTCCCCCCCCCCTTCTTTCTTTGTTCTTTTGTTCCAGAAATCAAGAAATTCCAAATTTACTCTCTTCTCCACTTGTAGCTCTTGTGATTCTGTTTGTTTGTGCTCTGAACATGACTGCAGCTACCGGTCGAGACTTCGGCCTACTGTGCCTCTTTCCTCTGGTAAGATTTGACCTTCTTTCATATCAGAATTATTCTCTTTTCTGTTCATTTTACCAGCCACCTGTTGTATAAGGTTGTCTTCATGTGATATTGGTCGCTACTCTAAGTGTCTGATCCACACGTAGCCAAATATATGGGAAAACAGATAATTTTTTATACATTTTAGCCTTTCATCCACACCAAAACTCTTTCTCGCATCACTGAAAAACGGATATTTCTGAAAACGTCGGCCAAAGTGTAGATGTCTAAAACGTCTGTTTTTCTGTCAAAAGTGAGTTTTGGGTTCCCACGAATCACAGTCTGCAACAAATAATGCGGCGCTGAGCTCACATGTGCGACCATTGTTATAGAATTGGCCATGCAGTAGAGGAAAAATTAATGCGGTCAGAGAGATGCTGATTTCCACTTTGGTGTTGTGGTTGAATGTTTACATTGTGCCTAATCAATGTTAAACCGGACAAATTCACTGCTAAGAAATCAATGGCATCTCTGATGTTTTATTTTCAATTGATGTTACCTTGGCAACCACACTGCATGTCCGGTGTTTGCCTCAGTATTGAGACTCAAAGGCCCCGTTCCCACTGCGGGCAAATGTGGCCCAAATCAGATTGTTTTGAAGGTCAAGTGACCAGGTCAGACGTTTTAGAACCAGAGGGAACACTCAGAATTGGGCCAAATCTGATATTTTCAAATCACCGATATTTGAGCCACTTCCATATGTCGTCCTGTGACTCTAGTGGGATATAATGTGTCATAACCTTGCCTGCAAGATGATTTCGCCCTGTATTTGCGCGTTCACAAACACACGAGAATCCATCTTGTAACGCTCCGGCTTCAACCGTTTGTGTCCGAACCAAAAAAAACGATGTGGGCCAATCGCATTGCAGTATTGCGGTTTAAGGTGGGACATACCGGTGCGATGAAAGCAAAAGCTGAAAAACCCACAGCTAAACCAACATAAATGTGGCAGCGCAGGAGGAAGTACATGTAGCTGCTGCCATCACATCTGTTTGGTAAGAATCCATGATTTAATCTTTGAAAGAAGAAGAGCAAGAAGTGCCTACCTACTTGGGTTTGCCTTATGTTTTAATTTCATACCGTCATTGGCTAAAACCAGCCTTTGGTAGGTGGGACTAGGTGTCAGTTCGCCCAACCAGTTTGGAGAGTTCTGCTGAATATCTTTCCTTTTCCCAAACACATTCGATAGGAGCAGTCCCAGATTGATAATGTGCAGAACGATGAGTGCTACACAATATTAATCTGCCTGGCCAGGTTAGTAGAATCATTCATCCTGTCCATAAGGTCTATAATAACTTGGCTTAGCTGGAGATCGGATGATAAAAGCTACAGTGTCAGATTCATCAGTAGACAACGGTAGAGCGTTATTTATCTAAGCCTGCGTGTCTTCAAACAGGGCCGAAGAGCGAGGCAAAAGTTGAAACAGCATGATTCAGTCTCGGGCTAATTTTAGCCTCTTGTTCGAACTGTGACCTGTTAGATGTCTAACACAGTGTAAAACATTCGCATCATGGTGCGCTTGTCCTTTAAGGTTGTTGCTTCTCTCCATGTGAGATGGCGAGGTATTTTAAGGTCATAGGAGCTGACTTAGAGAGAATATACAGAATGTATTTGTGATCTAGTGTAAATCTGAAGTGTTAATAAAAACGGATTCATTAAAATGCAGAATGAATGGTTCTACGTTTGTTCAAAAAATGTATTCCTTTAATCAGCATATTGAAAGTGAATTAGTAACCTATCAAAGATTTTGCTTCCCGTGACTGTATTATTTCCAAGTTGTTAGAGGTTGTATCTTTTCTCTCCAGGCAATACTACAAGCCATCATTTTCAGAAGATTGTTGGCAGAGAAGAATGGGTTCAGAGACCTTTAATCATCAAATCTAAACTGTCCTGTTCACCAAACTATGGGAGAAACAGCTCCACACCAAGGCACAACAGTAAGGTCTTTCTGGAGGAAACGCTTTCAAATCTCAGTTTGTTCCCTCTTCTTTCTTTCTGCAGAGCTGTTCTTTTACTCTACTTTACTTTGACTTGGAACCAAATCAGGACATCTCAGATCTTAGAATTAGACACTTAAAGTAAAGAACAACTTACGTACCTATTCACTTTGAGATGGCACAACCTACTACACTTATGTGCACCTGTAACAGCTCTTTTGAAACAAAAGAAATAGCAGATTGGCTGTGTTCTTCTTTGTTGTAATGTTTATCTCTAAAGAAAAATGTGCAACCATCATTGCTTTGCTTTAACATGCCTCTATCACACCTGGAAAAATAATAAATAACAATTTACCAATTCAGTTTATCTAAATTGTACATATTCAAAACAAATGTGTTGCATTACTTGACAAAACAAACAGATCAAAGGGAATTACATAGATTTAAATTTGACCCTAGTAATACAACACTGTTGTCAAGTTTAATCCTGGAGAGTGAGCAGAGTTGTGCCGTTACGCCACGGTTCAGTCTTCTGAGGTGGTTTGCAGTTTATTGGCAAAAAAAGCATTGATTTGGGGGTGAGTTATCCTTCTAGAGCCTGTGTTCAATTCTCAAAAGAAAAAAACATGCTTAAAAAACATTAGAAACTTAAGTAATGTTTTTTACTTGTTCTTGAAGGTCTGTTGTTAGCTCAGATACTGAAGTTCCTGTAATTATGCCACAGTTCTGACGTACCTAGTTGTATATATCAACTATTTAGACAAAATGTCTGTATGGTTTAACAAATCCAATTCAAAGGTCTGAACTGTCTCCAGATAATAATGATTGCATAACAGTAATAACTTGACAGTTCCCCTCAGATCTCTACGTATTTTAGAGAAAATAGTAAATGCTCAAGAGTCTCCAACTCCACACTGGTTGCCTTTCAAGTCAGGTGTCCCACTGGACCTGCATGAGGGATCCAAATGAGCTGCGAACTGACATGAAATTGTTGGGGCAGATTACCAGCGTCAGGATGTGTGTTTGTGTGCTCTTCTACAATCTGTAAATTAGCATCATATGTCTACATTTACATCCTAACATCACCGTGGGATTTTAATACCGACGTGGCTGATTCCAGTGTATAGCAGAGGAAGAAAGACAGGAAAAATCAGAGATGAAAGACTGCAACAAGTAGGCACAAAGGAAGCTGATTGAACATAGATGAAAACGTCACATGCACAGCTCTCGTGTCACTTTTAATGATTTTATTCTGTTGTCAATAGCAGCGGAAGGCAGTCAGTGGTTAATTACCCAGAATTACTGCCTAATATTAATATGCTGTTATTGTAGCTAAAGTTGAATAGGATAATTTGAACTTCCGATCAATTCCGACACATCATTATGGACTATTGGCTCAAACAATCTTGACTAAATACACATAAACCTATAGAATAAAGAGTAAAAGTATCCAAAATAGGAACCAACTGCACTGGGATTTGCATTTAGATTTGTTTTAGAACCATCTAAATGAAGACCTCAGTAGGTTTGTTTATTTTCAAAAAAAGTCTCTGTTGGAGTTTTTATGCAAGACTAGCATGAAGCTTTCTGATTAGACATTAATCTGTTATAGCCAATTTGGAATGGATCATTTAGTTTACAAGCTGTTCATAAACACGGCATCCAGGCCTCTCCCACTCTACAGCCACAGGAAGATCGTTCAGAGCACAAACAACAATCATACTGCCTGAAACGCAGAGATACTGAAGAATTAAACTGAAAAGAAGACAAAAACCGCAGCTTTTTACGCCATTATCACTTTATGAGCTCCAGCAATTACCTCGTTGTCACAAGATAACAACTTTTGCTACCACGAGGTAATTAGAAAATGATCCCGTCATCTGGAGCCAACAGCTGAAAAATATTTCTAGCTGGGACGGCCGCTGCTCTCCCGTTCCAACTCAGCTGGAAGTTAAATATGTGAGCTAAGCTATAAAAACATGCATCCTGAGAGAACATGGATTTTAAGATTGTCAGTTTATCGATTAAAAACAAGATTAAACCCTCGTGAATTTGGTGTTGTGATAAAAATAAAAAAAGCAAAGATAAAAATGGATTCATTGCTGGTTTAAAAAGGTATCAGGAGAGAAGCAGGGAAACCACAATATGAGTCTAATTTATGCCCTGTGTGTGTACTTCTAGGCAGGAAATGCAAGCAGCATGCGCGACAGCGTAATAAAAGGGAAGTTTTGGGTCTGTCACCAATCAGGTCGCCAGGATCTGCCTGGAGTCAGCGCAGGCGGTCCAATCAGAGGAAAAGGAAGCGAGGACGGCTCTGCAGACTGACTAAAGGTATGTTTCCAGGTATGTAAGGTATGTTTTATGCTCACTCCATGTCTGAATACAGCATGGGCTGAAATGAAGTCCTCCCTGGGAGATAGAATTCAGTAAAAAGTAATCCCACAACATTATATCATTGAAACCAAAAATTATAACAATTATTCCCAGTTCTGTTATAACAATATAATGCATAAGGCGATACCTGGACCCTACAGAGGTTGCACATGCAGCCTGCCATTGCCTGAAGGATTGCTGTATCTCTCAGCACTGTCTTAAGCATACAAGCATGTGGGGGGCATACAAACTGAGGACTAGTTTGAGTTGCTGCAATGACATTTCAGCAAATTGGATCAGCCTGCCTTGTCAGTTCTTCACTTTCACTCTCTCCATGACTTTAGATTAAGCCCTCTGTGAGTTGATCGTTTACGTCAAGTGATGAGGCTCCATTGTGTTCCCAACACATTACCCATATCAGTTTGATTATCCGGCATGATTATTTTTTTCACAGTTGAGATCTGAGGTGCTTTAAAGGGTTCCTTTAATTTTTTGAGCAGTGTAAATCTAAGTCTAGAAGTCATTCTACTGTCCAGACTATTACACCTTTTAGTGGTTTTGCTTTTTTCTAGACAAGTATAACAAACTGCTATTAGCTGGTTTATCAGTTGGCTATACTAGGCACAGATAGTTGGCGGCGTAATAGACATGCCTCTTGCAGCTTACCAGCTGTAGTTTCACAAACAACAATTTTTTAAAAAGAGTAATCGGTGGCCCTTCCTGAGTTTCCACACCCCGACTGTTCATGTTTTCCATGACTAGAAATATTTCTAAACAGCTGGTTTTGTCTTTCTTGTACACAAGAACAAAGTGAAACACAGTGAGTGTGCGCACCAACAGGTGGGGGAGGGGAGATGCTATGGTATTCTATGCTCTATCCAGCCACAGAAAAATCAGGTCACACTTTCTCTGGCATCTTATTATCATGATGCTTAAACTGCAGGAGTGTTTTCATGGCCATCTAGGTATATCTTGATACTGTTAACAAGCATATGCCCAAGTATATAGAATTTATATAGTATTTTGTTATTGACTATTTGTTTTAATCATATTTCTGTCATCTTTTTTTAACTTAAGTGAAACACCCTTATCAGCAGATGTAGCCTCAGTTCTAGAGAGTTTGGTATGTGTTTGTGTCTAGATGATGAGGATGTCCTGTACCAGCTCTGTGATCTTGGAGACGGTTCAGATGACATCCTGGAGGAGAACTTCAGTCAGTTCACGCTCAGCCAGGTCTCACAGGTACCTGCTCAGCCTCGTTTGATTTTTTGTCAATCCCATAAATAAATCAGCGTGACTTGTGTCTAATTATAGACTACCAGAGGATAGGAGGTGTCGTGCCATTAGGCACGGTTTTAAGTTATTTAATTTTTAATAAATAACTCTCTGTTAGGTATTGTTTGGTGAATATCAGCCCAAAGAGCTGATATAGGACAATAGTTGAAAGGGTCATTTGAGCACTGGCATTATTTTAACAGCAAACTCTGCACACATATAGAATAAAGGAGTGACAACTTCTCTCCAGGTTCAAGAATTTATTAACAGAAATCAAATGAACATCCAGAGAAACCACTATATAATGCTGTTTATCTGAATTAACACTATATTTCAATGAACAAATATACTCATCTCTACTAGGCAAGTGAAACTTAACAAAACTACTAAGCAAAATTAAGATAAAAAAGAACCTAAGGAAAGAAAACAAACATACAAATAAAAATTGTTGAAAACAATCACAAGAATAATTCAGTGAATCTTGGTTTCACTGCAGGTCCAAGTTAGCGAGTCAAAGTTAATCTTAAAGAACGTGAAATGAGATCAAATTATCTTAACTAATTTAGAACATTTGGTGTGTTCAATCCATTCACAATGCAAATCTTGAGTTAAACAAAACATTATTTGAGAAAATAACATTTCAACGAATGATTTGCTCAGTAAAATCAATACCTTTAGGACGCTTGATTTCTACTAATGTAATTATTTGGAAATATTTAAGACTCAAATTGGTAACTTAGGGAGCTACAGGGCGTTGTAGTGATCGGGCATTAGCTTGATGTAAAAGTTACATAAAACACCTTTAAATCAACAATAATTCTACCTATTAATTATGTACTAATGCTCGTAGCACTATCGAACAGTGGCGGAGCGAAAGGAACCGTAGTTGCGTTTACTAGGGCCGTAGCACTAATGTTTTCCGGAAGCTAATAGCGCTATGCTAACAGACAATCAGCACTAATTAAAAAAGTATTTTAAGCTCTATTTGGTTTTAATGAGCGGACCGGAAAACACAAACATTAATTTCCCATCGATGTATAAAACCCTTATGGAAATAAAGTTTGTTATAACGATAAATCACACCCAACCACATGAGCAAAGCCTTGTTTTGAGAATGCTAATGGGAGCTAACTAGCTAGCGAGCTAGGCTAGTGCTTAGCCTAGCTCGCTCAAACCTTAAAACGAAACACTAAAAACACATTGCACATAAACCATGTTAAACTTTGCCTGCCAAACTCTGCCAAACCTCCGCCGCTGTGTCTGTTTGGTTGACTTTGGGCATCCAGTTGGAAGCAGGGTGAAGCTGGTTCTTTAATAGACCCCTTGCACCTGACGTCACAGTCACATGATCGGGGTGCGCGCCTCCATCTTGGTGGGCACGCTAGCGTGACAGCCCACCACTGCACTGGCACAGTTAGCTTATTACTCGCATGGCCGGCGGAGCGATTGTTCAATATGGTGTAAACCTGTTGCATTGTTGGTTGCAGGAATCGTGCTGGGAGGGACAAAAAGTTGTTCTATAGGTTGCCTACCATAATAGACTGGCAGTGTGCTAACAACGGAACCGCGGGGTTTAAAAAGTTCACCGCTCAAGATCTGTGCGGCGCGACCGGACTGTACACACTGTACATCGTGCCCCCTCTGGGACCGCTCGCTGTGGTGGCAGAGGCAGGGGAGCGACGGTGGGTGAACAGGGAACCAGAGCAGGGGGTCGAGCCCAGCTCACGCACCGCACCGGCGGCCGCGCGGCACGGCAGGTCGCCCGGCCCGCCCCGATAGCGGGGGCGTGCCGAAACAGGCGGCCAGCGCGTCGCGCGGACCGCAGCGCTTGCCCTTTACAACCCCTCCGCGAGCCGACCGATGTTCGGGCCCCGCGGGTCCCGGGCTGGGGACGGAGAGGAGCGGAGGTCGCCCCCTCGTAGCTCTGCTTCAACAGCAGGATGCGCTCACGAAAAACTCACGACGGCCGACTGAACAATATTAAACTCACCCTTCCACGGACAACTGCTACATCATTCACGTAACAAACAGACAGTTCACGTATCCATCCGGCAGTGAACTGTTTGTGCGCTTCCAAACTCTTGTACGCCTTCATCTGATCGCCACTGTACGTTGGGGTGGGTGACAACACAAGGTAGTTCACCAGATCCGCATAGCAAATGGCCAACGGCAATGGCCAATCATCGGGATTGCTAGAAAAATCCATATCAGGAAGAGCCAAAGGGTCCGCATTACCGATCCTTGTACATTTAGCATAGTAAAATGCCTTATCAGAAGGCTGTAACTCATCCACATAAGGCTTGGATTGCATGTTGGTAAGGGTGGCTGCCAACCAATATGGCCGCCACGCAAGGGGTTCTGGGTAACGGAGTCACGTGGTTGCAAGGGGTCTATTGTGGCAACAGGGCAGGCAGGGTGAAAGCAGTTCAGGCCGGCTGGTCTGTGAATCCCGGGCTAGGATCTCCGTTTGAAAACTTTTCAAGCTGGCGGCGAGGAAGCTCGCTGCTGCAGGGGTCCATGTTCGTTCTCTGGAGGCTGCAGCGCACTCAGCTCAATCTCAAACCATCTGATAAAAATCCCAAAGCTGGTTTCGGTATAGACAGATTCTTTACTCCGTTGTCTGATTACGCAGAAGACAGACTGCAGACTTAGCTCCAATCCAGTCCCGTTAGTGGGTATTCTGACCCCTTGCGGACCCACAGCTTGTCTTCCCAGTGTAGAACTCCTCTCTCTCCTTGAAGGTTCACAGGCAAAGAGAGAGAGAAATCCTGGGGCTTGGTACAAAGCCATGTTGGCGCCCCCTGCTGTGATGGACAGTCCCCTAGGGGCCTGTGAAAGTCTCAAATTTTAGTGGCTTTAAACTTGCAGTCTGATTTTATCCTCGATGGCTGATTTTACAACAGCGGAAAACAAAAGTCATGCTAAATATATAAAACCAGATGTCTGTGTTGACTTTATCAGCATTTCTTTGTATATCACTGTTGTGCTAACTCCTGAGCTGGTGAAAGGGTGACTTAATACTTAATGATAACTGATACTTTACATAAATCACTGTAGAAAAATTAATAGTACTTTGTTGTTCTTAAGGCATCTTTGGTTTCAAAACTCAAAATTACTATTAAATAAAAGATACCGAAAACAAACAATAACACTGAAACATTTTAGCAAGAAAACTGGAAGTAGAAAGAAATATAAACTCCCTCACATAGCCCATTGACACTATTGTTATTATTATTATTATTAATCATTATACGACATAATTACCATTTCCTCTTTAATTCTGGTTCATTAAAGTCTGATCAAACTGTTTATTTTATTACCTAAAAAATGTGATAATAGGACTATTATTACCATAGTTTTATTATTACACACCTAACAAACCCATTTATGGTTTAAAACTCCCCAACCTCAGCCCTAACAGGTAAAAATGAGCCAAATATATTTATATATAAGTTATCAGGTGTGTACGGTTTGTTCAGTGGAACTCTCTAATGAATAATTGTCCTCTTATAAAGAACACAGGTTAATTTTGGACTAAATACTTGTAAATGTTCTCTACTTATGCTTACAAAAGATCAAATAGAAATGTTATCAATGTGTAACATGTGAACCTTTGTAAATGTTTGCTGTAGCATTAATTCTGCATAGACGCTAACATACTTGGTTTCTTTTTAGGGCTTTCTTGGCAGGCACCCTAGGGGCCGTGTGTACAACATTGACGACATTGTCATTCCCGTGTCACTGTCTAAGGTGGAGAAGCTGCCGTACAAAGACATCCTGACACCCAGGTATTCAACATGAACGCTGTCAAAGGAGTCTTTGTTCACCAGTTTGTTCAAATTCATTCTAAATGTAATATTAGTATTATTTTTTTTCACCCACCATGTTATGATTGCATTGACTTGAATTGTTTGAAGAGACAAATATAGGGTTTCTGGTGCTCTCTCAAAGGGATTTAGAAATAAGACAATCACATCAATTGCAACAATAATGAACAGCATCTGTCTTTTATTTAGCTGGCGGGTGGTCGACATCCAGGGTTTGACGGCTACAAAGGCAGGAGACGATAAGAAAGTAAAGCTCACTCTTGGCGCGAGCATATTGATGTCACTCTTGGATAAACTGTCGGCCTCATCTTTTAGCGTGTTCCGTGTCGTGTTCAGATCGAGGATCTCGGCGACGAAGTGTTCGCTCGGCGGCACCGGGCTTTGGAGCAGAGGGAGAAGCGGCGCTGGTCGTCCTGGGAAAAGAGGAAGCGCTGCAGGCCTTCTACAAGGTGGGCTGCACGCAGATGTAGGACTGAAAACATGCCGAAAGGACGATGCTGCCTTTTATGCTTTGTTTTGTTCATCTTTATACAAAAACAACGTATCTGAAAGCCGAGGGTAGAGAAATGTTCTCATGGAGGTCCATGGGGATTGTTTTTTTTCTTTTTTCTCTTCTCCTCCTCTCCAGATCTGGCAGCAGGCTATCAAGCAGTGGGGGCGGGATGTGCACATCAGGCGAGGAGAGCTCTGTGGAGTGGAGTTGTGCTCAGCTGGATTCTGATGAGCAGCCGCGGTCGGAGGAGTGGCTGGTATGATCTCAAAGTCTGTTCCTGAAACGCTAAATCTTCCAGACAAACTGAGAATGTGATAGTAAACCAGTGAGAAAGCACAAACCTCACACCGAATCCTCCCAATCCTTTTTTTTTCTATTGATTGATACACCAACCCGTTTCCTTTCTGTCACTAATATGTAGTTTAGTCATTCTTCCAGTTAAATTGATAAAGGATCAGTGTATTCGTACGAGTTTTTATCAGTAGGACACCAACAAATCTGTTCCACTGTTAGCCAAACAAGTTGGGATTGTTTTAAATAACCACAATCCGTTTGCTTTTAAACTCCTAATCCTCTCCTGAATGGTTAACACTGCTTGAAATGTGTTGTCTGTAATATCCCTTTCAATGATAACATGCCATTTATCCGTTTGCACGGGAAAAAGAATATAAATGAGGAGTAATGACTCTAATATCCTCATGCTTTTCCAGTGAGGCTTAGGCGAGCTGTAAAGCCTCCATGGGTTCTTGAGCGTCTGCGCAGATACTTGTCTCCACTTGTTTCCCCCTGATCCTGCTTTGATTGTAGGACTCTCTGCTCCTTTGCTGTGATTGGAGAGGGAACAAGCTGCTACTTATCCAGGCTTTTTTTTCTTCTTAATCAGCTTTCTCATCACCACAGATATGCTTTGCGCCGTGGCTTTCCAATCCTCAAGCACTTCAGCACCCGAACAAAGCACGATGAACGAAACAGACGTCAAAGAATGAATTAAGCGAACGGCCCAGTCCGGAGAAAGCGTTGAGCAGATTTATTTTAAGGCGGAAAGAGTTTCATATGCTGTTTGGTTTTCCATTTTGTTTAATGAATTGTGTAAAAAGGTTAGTAGTTGTCAGTGAACAGAGAACAGAAAAAGAAAAACACACACTGTTTGCTCTGTATTTCCTATAGCCTCGGGCACCTTGGGAATCCCGAGTCTTTCCTCTGGATGAGCACGAGGAAGCCGCTCTGCTCTCTGACGAAGAGAAAATCCCGTCTGGATGGACAGAATCCAGCTGTATGTCTTTCTCATCAAAGTCCTCCATCTCCCATTCGTCCCCAACTCAGTCAGCCTGCACTCCACTGCCCTCTTCAGGACAAAATACGACCTGCACGTCCAGTGGCAGCTGAGCTTACCTCTTTACAGGCAAGTGAGGCGGTGTTTTAGGTTATTATTCATTAGTACTTTAATCGAATCTCAGCAGTAAGGTCTTTTATTTGACATTAACATATTGCAATTGGTTCTAAGTCACGTAATCTAAGTTTTTAAAAAGACAAAGTTTGAATCAATGTTGGAAAGTCAACACACGTGAAACCATATGCATGTCGACCAGTCCAGTTATCAGGTGTATCTTTGTTTTACAGCTCTCCTTACTTCAGGGACCACCAGCCAAAAAGGAAGTCCACAGGAAGACTGGATACAGCCAATGATCATTTTTTTCATTTAATATAACAAGCTCAATACTTTGATGGAAATGTAAACATTTTGTATTGTGAGATGTGCCCCGGTGGTTTTACCTGATGTTTGTGGCTCCATCTGCAGTTTAAGGTTTTAATGTAAATACGGGGCTGTCGGTAATATCGGATTTTTATTTAGTTTGCCGTTGTCACTATTTATTCTTAAACTTGTCTCTTGAAAATGTACAGATTTAAAAACCTAAGTAGACACATTTCTTTATCTAGATTTTGATTGTTTTCATGTGTGCTTTTTAATTTTTATATGACCTGTAATTTTTTTTTGCCTGATTTAAAAAAAAAAAAATTAATTAAACAGTAAATGTTGTCATTTTTTGATTTTATGCTTTACCACATGATTCATGTGCCTGCCGTTTTGAGTGTTTCTTTCAGGTTCTCAGATGTAACTCATACCTCGCAGGACAGGAGATGCAGTTTGTATAAATGTCACAATAATAATAAAATCTCACTGGTGTTAATGACGGTATGGAAATGGTTTGAAATTTGGCTTAAGCATTTTCCAGGTTTAAATTAGGTGTGGAAAGATATAGAGTATATATACTTACTCCCTGACGGTTGTCAACATGTTAAATATCTGAATTTCTAAGAACAAGTTGCTTTTTATGTTTTTTTTATTAAAAGATGCACACCGAGCATCCATCTGTCCAATAATCCATCCATTAGGTAATCCGTCCAAATTGCGGCTGATTGTTAAATGTTTGTCAGAGTAACAGCATGGGTCAAGAAACTGTCTCTGCAGCATTCTGGTTTTAGTAAATAGTGCTCTGTAGCGCCAACCTGAAAGTAAAAGTAAATAGTTTGTGTGACTTGTAATCTTGTAATCTGTAGACATCCTGTAACGAGTAGATCCAAATATCCGCATTTCACTGTAACTGGAAATGCCCTTTAAAAAAAATAGAAGACAAAACATTTTTTATCAGCTAAAGTTTAAGGCAAACTGGTCAGATTGTTATGCATCCAATGAATGCTAAAGTCAACATACCTTTAATTTTATGTATAAAAGTTAATACTAACATCAGCTACTGAGAGCTCATGTCAGAGTTAGGTACATAAGTGAAAAGTTTCAAAGTCACCGCTCTTCAGGCCAAAGTTACTACTAAACAGCTTGTGCTTTAGTCTGGAATGCATAATGCCTTCTTATAATTTCGCTCACAACCAGTAAGAGGCCAGATGTGCAGATGGTGGCTGAGGTCACTTCTCTAATTTAAATTAATTTATTTTCATACCGAGGACTTGGTACTTGACCTCAAGAGTTATAAACTCAGTTTTATTTAAATAGTTTTATAGTTATACACAATTGGTTTATATTCAGGTTTGTGAATCTGATACAATACCAGTATAAACACTTTATTTTTTTAGAAATAAGATCCCATTTATGGGTCATGAGGATTTAGTGAGAATATGTGCTTTAAATGCTCTCATCGAGTCAGCCCATTTCACAACTTAATTAATCCTTCAATCTCCTTGCAAAAGGCGCCACTGTTGCTACAACGGGGACAAACAGTGTTGCTTCTAAAATCAAAGGACATATCAAAACAAAATGCATCCAACAACATGTGCTTCATCCATATTTAGTTTATTGGATCCAACTAAAATATATCAGAACACACTTGTGTAATAGTGCTAAAACAGAAGGGCTCAACTAAATGAAATGTAATAACAGCCCCAGCAGCTTTTTCCATATGTAATTATTGCAGTGCACACTAGGTGGCGCAATTATATCAAAATTTGAACAGATTATTTGCTTGCCAAGGACTTGCGTCGCCTCAGCTAATTTAGCTAGAATCAAATATATGTTTGTAACAGTTTTAAAATCATTAGATCATATAGCAAAAGCAATTATGTCATTTTTTCTGTCATTTTTAACCGATTTAAGAATGTCCATTTTTAGCGAGTATAAAGATATCCCTGCGGGACCACAGAAATACTGCTTCATATAGGCTGTATTAAAATATTTTGTTAGAAAAACGTAATTGTATACATTTAATTTTTTTTAAAACTTTCATCTATATTAAGCTGGGAGTAACACATCGTAAGTGTAATCGAAACATATTTATTAGATTGAGGTATTAATTAAAAAAGTAACATTGTATCTACTGATATTTATCATATAATTATTGTATTCAGCATTTATTTATGAAGTTGTTGCCACATGATGGTTTATTTTTTTATTGGTATTCTTACCACCGATTAATTGCCTATTAATTTCTTGGTATTATTTCTTGGGATCAAGCCTGATCATCACCATCTAAAGAAAGATTAAACAAACATATTTATATTTCCTTTCATTTACTGACCATGACTTCATGGATATGACGCACCTGTTGAATCAAGAAGTGCTTCTTTCACAGCCTCCACATTGTTTTTAAGGTGACCATTCAGCACATTTAAATTTTTCCATCGAGCTGAACCAGACACCATTGATTGACAACAATAAATTACATATAATTTAACGATTTACTCTATGCCTTCTACGCCTCATATCTCGGAAAATAAAATTGCACCGAATGTCTTTTAATTGAAACTACCCATGGTAATTTCCAGCAAAAAGGCTCCTCCCGGGTCCCGTAATAGCCGGTGTAGACAGGAACGCTTTGTACTTGCACGCCTATTGTCGGTATTACGGTAAGCGAAAGGCTGCGGCGCGTCCGTGTCCGACAGAGCCGGTGTTTTACTGGAGGACGCTGCGCCGAACAGGTAAAGATTCCGCACTTCTTTTTCACACAACCAGCGTTATAATGCAGCAGGAAAAAAAACACGCATTTCATAACTCATTTTAAAATCCCACGACATTGACAGTCAGAGGTAACCTTACCGCCGGACAATAAAATGATATTTCCAGGAGCTGGACCTCTAGGACGAGGTGGGGGAAAAACGGAGGCATTGTTCGCGTACAGCAGGAATGGATCTCGGTTCTTGTGGGTGTGTTGGTTCTGTGGTGCCGTCCAGCTTTGAGACGGGCTATTCTGCGGGTTTAATCTGATGACAGCTGAGCAACAGATCTAGAAACCTAGATTCTGTGGTGGGAGAGACCTGCTGATTGACCTAATTGTCCTGCGTCTCGTCGGTCCAATTAAACGCACTGGTTCTGCGTGAAGGTCTGAAATTATGGACAGAGAGGGGGAGAAAAAAAAATGTCTGCATTGGGCTTCGGAAAGAGTTCACCTACTGCGGTGTCTGCAGGAACTTGGCTGGCTGCCTTGGCGCTGGATGACTATCAGGCTTCAGATATTAAATTGCATATTCCAGAAAAATACCTTAATATAAGGTTAATAAAAACAAGTGCGCAAAGATAATTGCCTGCTATATGTTTTTTTTTCTCTCTTTTTTTCTAATGACAGAGGAGAGAGGGCTGCATAAAAACAGGTGCTGAGTCATATTGGCGTGCCTCACTCTGATTGATCTCATATTAAATCCCAACAATCTGCATGTATGCCTTTGACATAACTTTCCCATTCCGTTACATGTTAAATATCTACAATATGCATCCTTCTAGTGGTGATATAGTTCTCTTTATTCTCACATAAAAGTAGGAATTCTACATACACTGCCTCACTGTAGACCCAATGCAAAAAAAAAACATGTAATGCATCCCCTCTGAGGTGAAATTTCTCCCTCTGAATGGATATTTGGTTAGCTCATACAAGATGGATTTCTCACTCAGAGCATGCTGGCTTCAGTCACATCAGATTTACATACTGGGGGGGTTGGGGGTTGGATATCGATTTTTTATTTTTTTTTTCCCCTTTGTGGAGTCCACTTGCTCCAGTGTCTGCACATACGTTCAGACGCCTCATGCATTCAGGATGAGGGTGGGATTCATGGAGTCCTGCAGGTTGCAGTGAGCTCCAAGCAGGAATGTTTCTGGCACGATTTGTTAGCCCTGCTTTCTTGTTTTCTGCTGGCCGCCATTCTTCTAAAATGATTTTTGTTTTTATTTTTTTTTTTAAATTTTGCACGTTACACAATTCCATTCGCATGAACGATCACAGCTAGTGGGTGTGATCTGCACCATCTGACTTGCATTAATAGTCCCAGTATCCTGTTATGCTTTGACAATGCTCTCCGCCGATGCTGTTAGATAAGGACTCGGTGAAATTCTGTGTGTCAAGCCAGTCAGGCTTTGTTTACTGTGTGTGTGTGTGTGTGCGTAGGGTCTTAGAAGGTAACTGGACCTTTTTAGATGAGTGCGCTAGATTTTTACAATGGAATACAAAGTATTTATACCCCTAGCATTGTTTTCCCCTGCACTTTTTGTGACATCACAACCACACATTTCTATGTATTTTAATAGGGTTTTATATACTGGGCCGACATAAAATGGCACATAAGTAGGAAATGGAAGAAAAATGAGTGTATTCAGCCTCCATGTTAATCTTAACCCCCTAAATAAAATCCTGTGCGACCAGTTGTCACCAATTTAGTAAATAGGCACAACCTGGACTCAGTGAAGGACTCGGATGCTTGAAATGGATGGATGGTATCATCGATTAGAGCAGGAAAAACCCTAGGTAGGCCAAGGAATGAATTGGGGAGAAGTTGACAGCTGAGTTAAGTTATGAAATTCTCTCCATCAAGAACTAATGTCCGCCAACTTTTAGATGTAGTATCCCTTCTCCAACATGCCCAAATCAGACAAATGGCTCATTGCCAGGCCTCTGCTGAGCAGAATGACATGATGATGAGGGAATTCAACAATTTGATTCAGGGGTGTTGGAGAAAGGATCCATCTAGAAGTTGCTCTTGAGGACTGGATTTGGCCACGCTTGTTAAAAGAGGCAACATCCCATGATTCAATCATCTCCAATCCTCTAGACATGCCTACAGAATGGCACAACTGCAGAGTTGCCAAGAGATGGCTAGAAGACCATTAATCAGATACACAGCTCAGGGGGAGAATCTGTTGACAGGACAATTATTAGTCGTCAGTTCCATAAAAACCTTTCGGGAAGCCACATAGGAGACATAGTTAAGATGTGAAATAAGATGCTTTGGTCAAATGAGACCAAAATTAATATTTTTGAAATGCTATGTTTTTCTGTAAACACAATAATACTAAAGCTGCTTCTCCTCTCCAATCCAGGCTGTTAATGGAGGCTTGTGAAATCTGTAGGAAACCTACTTTATCCTTACTGTTTGGACATGACATTAACTGGACCATTTCAGTACTCCCAAATAAACGCTATTGTAAATGTCCTAGTTAAAAAAAAAGCATAAGACCTACTCCAGGTTTCTTGCAGTGGTATTATTTATCCATCCAGGTCAAATTTACATATATCTGTCTGTACTTTCATCCGTGCTGGATTTAAGGTGTTGGATTCTTTACAAGGTACTTTTCACCAAACTGGAGCTCTGGGTAACATGATGTTACTTTTAGGAACGTCCACAATATGTGAAATTTGTCTTCAGATTTAAATTTTTCTTCCATCGATAGTTGATCGAATAGGCTTGGCTTTATATATATGAAAAAATAGCACATTTCTGGTTGTGATACCAAACTGTTTGTTATTGGCCCCCAAGCAAAGTCAAATGTTTCACACTCCAGGATGGCGAGCTGGACATGACTGAAAATAATTAAATCCTATAGTAAAACATAATCTGCCTCATAACAAATCCTCTTTGGTCATCTTTAGTCAGTGGAAAACAGGATTTCAAAAGGGAGGAAAAAAGTGGACACAGCCAGTGGTGAGGGAATCCCATAAGGATGTCCTTAAGGCCTTTGTTCATTAGCTATGGTCTGTGGCATGCATACATAAATATGCATGCCACAGACCATAATAAACAATGTTAACACCAAAATCTGAATATTTACTTATTAGCCCTAAGTTCAATGTCACAAAATCATAGGGTTGGGTTGTTTTCAGCCCAACCCTATGATTTCAATCTGCTGGGGGTCTCAAACTCAATTCACCTAGTGGAAAATCCCTCATACCGAGAATGCATGTAGCAACAGTGGAGAGGAAAACTCTCCTTTAACAGTAAGAAACCTCCAGCAGAACCAGGCTCAGTGTGAACGACCATCTCCCATGATCGACTGGAGGTTAGAGAAGACAGAGCAGAGACACAAAAAGAGCAAAGAAGATTGATGCAAAGATCTTTTCTAGGTTATATGGTAATTGTAACTCCCTCCAATTCGAATAATGGACACAAGGCGTTCTTTGCGTTTACTGGCATTTAATCAGACACAGGTGTCATCAATTATGCCGTGAGAACTGTACAAAAACATAGAATAATCAACATACAATAAGGCATTCTCATGGAGAATAAATAGAGTAATTGACAGAGTAATTGTAACAATATATACTTTTCTGAATTAGTAGGTTGACACCCTTGTGTAACATTTAGAGACATGTGACTAATTAACTTAACAGATATCACAAACAAACATATTCCTTTATAGAAACACAAAATAAACTTTGTTTACCTCATTGGCCTTATTAAGTTGAAGGGGTTAATAAAAATGCATCTTACAGCACCATCTTCTTCAGGAATGTGCAAGACCAAAAATCTTCCTTGCAAACGTCATGGACAGGGAAAAATCCAGCGTGCTGCCCTCTACTGAATCTAGCGTGCATTTAAACCTTCGATCCGACCAGAAACAACACACTGAACATTGGTTCCACCCTGGAAAGTGGACATATATTCCAAATGTGCATTTTTACCTTCAATTGTTGATTTTATTAAATCAACATTGTTTTTTAACATATTTATTGCAAATTAAAACTATGAAATTAACTTAAACAACATAACTGCTCTTGATGGCAGTTACAGTAATTGTAGATGATCTGCCCACTAGGATGGCGTCACAGCTAAGCATAACGCCAGAGCACATGGCTACTATGAAGAGAAAAAAAAACAAAGAGAACATAAGGTTAAAAGTTGAAATAACAACAAATAATGCAAAACTGGAGAACTCAGCAGAGTGCGAGAAATACATCTTGATGTCCTCCAGCAGCTTAAGCCTATAGCAGCATAACTGCAGAGATAGCTCAGGATGACCTTGACCGTGCTAAACTTTGTCAAAAAGGAAAGTTTTAAGCCTAGTCTCAAAAGTAGACGGGGTGTCTGCCTCACAGATCAAAACTGGGAGTTGGTTCCACAGGAGAGGAGCCTGATAACTAAAGGATCTGCCTCCCATTCTACTTTTAGAGACTCTAGGAACCACCAGCAGACCTGCAGTCTGAGAGCGAAGTCCTCTGTTAGGAACATTTTTCATCACCAGTCACCACTGCTCCAGACTTCCTGAATATGTTCCAAGGGCTTCATGAAATAATGTTTAATTTTTTTGTCATTTTGCAGAATTTGTGACGCCATTCCTTTTCAGAGTTCATCAAGTCAATTAACATGTCTGTAAATTATAAAGAAACTGAATGAAAGTTAACTGATATTTAAAGGGCATTATGGCTTATTTTGCCTATTTTTCTAAGCAGTAAATAAAACAAATATCTAATTCCACTTGACCCCAGGGCTGGGAGATATGGCTTTAAAATAAAATCGGACAATTTATTATACCAAATCCATTTAATTGATTATTTTCCTTCTTTTTGTTTTACAAAAATAAATGATAGAAATTATTTGAATAACTGTTTTGTCTGGGAATTGACCTGATGAAATATAACTAAATGCAAGCTGTCAAAAATGCTTTTAAAAGACTGGCAGACCTTGCCATTGTAAACAATAAAAATATAACTTAATATTTGCTGCCGGTTGTATTATACAATGAGCTAAGAACAGGCTTCCCTTCACTTGGGTAACTCCAAACTGATTAACAAAAAATAAGGAAATGAATAAATGAAAGTGCCTCAGCTTATGGTAAACAAAGTTTCCTCTTTACAATATTTTGACGTTATTTTTCCCAAACATATATTCAGCATTGTATGCTATTCTCTTAATGGGAGCCCAGTCCGTGCATTGGCATTTTCCAACAATTAAATCTTAATAAATTGCAAATTCAAATTAATTGATTAAGTCGATTTATCACCCAGCCCTACCAGACACTGACAAAATCCTCTAGGAAGAGCATCAATCAGTCAGTTGTTGCGTCACCCTGAATCATCACTGTCGTTAGCATCCTCAGTTGTCGGAGTCAGCAGGCCAGTAAGAAGTGCCTGCCTGGTGGAGTAGCCCCGCAGTCTGCCTGTTCACACTCAAGTGACACATAGTCATACATGTGGCTGGTGTGTGAATGAGAGAACTTAATCCTAATTCTCTCAGTGACACAAAGTCAAGCAGACAGGTAGACATGCACGCAGGAAAACACAGACAGTCACGTACAGTACGCGGCTCCTATTTGTCACATCTGACACAATGCTGCGTCTGCAGCTGACTCCGCGTGTGAGACAGAAGAAAGTGGGGTAAAAAAAAGTATTTCTACATCGAAAAATGGATTAATTACGGTGGTAGCAGCACCGACGTGCAACGAACGTATCAGCCACCTACCTGCTTGTTGTTTACTATCTCTGCCGTTGACGCTTATGAAAGTGTTGCTTTTGTTTTCAGCCTTTAACACAATGGTCCGCGTGGTTACGGAGTAGCGAGGTGAAATTTTAAGGCGTCATCCGTGTGAGAACAAAATCACCTTGTAGTTTTTTTCCCTTCATCCAACGATAAAACTTGAATTTCAAGAATATTCAGAAAACACAGTGCCTTACAAACATATTCATAAACCTTTTATAACAGTTTCACATTTTATATTAGTGCAACCGCAAAGTTCAATGTTCTTTACTTGGATTTTATGTGATAGCTCAACACAAAATATCACATAATTGTCATTTATAAAGAAAATGCTTAATGTTTTAAACCTTTTTTTAGGTATAAAAAAAATTAGTGTGGTCTGTATTTGTAGTTAGAAAATCAGAGTCCACATGTCACAGAACCACTATGTCAGATTAGATTGTGAGAGGCTGTGAACATAAATTCCTCTTCATCTTACCACGTGTCCTCAGTTGGATTTAGCTATTCTTGCATTTTAACATGCTTTGATCTAAACCTATTGAATTGCAGCTCTGGCTGGGTGTCCTCCTGCTGGAAAGTGACCCTTGACCTCAGTCTAGAGTCTTTTGGAGCTTAAAACAAGGTTTTCTTTCAGGATTTCTTTATATTTAGCTCCATCCATCTTCACACGGGGTCCTCCTTGTTCCTCCTGAGACAAAGTGACATGATGTTGCCACCAACGTGTATCGAAGTGGAGTGTTGCCTTCAGGGTCATGTTCCTGTACATGCTAGTTGTCAGTCACGCTTAACATTGCATTTAGGCCAAAACTATTTAACTTTGGTTTTATCCGATCAAGACACCTATTCCAACATGTCTCTGTTGGTCTTCATGATGCTTCGCAGAAAAGCCAGACTCAAATGTAGATGATATTATACACAAATCAGTATAATTATCAATTTTCTGACTGCACATATTTTGCGTTGGATTTTATTGTGGATTTTATTTATTTAAATTTCTTCGTGACTATTACTTGTAAAAAGAAAACAATTCTATTTTTCTTCCCACTTTGCAATTATGAGCAGCTTTGTGTTGGACTATCAAATAAACGTGAATAAAATACTATGAAATATGTAGAGACCTTAAAAAAGTGGGAAAACTTCACGGGATATGAATCATTTTAAAAGAAACCATAAATGTCTAAACATGTTTGTTCAAACCAGAAACTAAAGAAAAAAGTATAGCTGAACAAACTGAAGGAAATTGCTAATACGCAAACCCTTTTAATGATTATATGTTAGAAGAACATTAAATAACCCTTTTGTTAACCATTTCCTTATCATAATTTTCCATTCGCCCTTGTGCTTTCTATGATAACAGCTGTTTGAGTTTCTTGAGCCTCTGTGTCTCTACCTGTACCTTCTGCAGTCCTGAAAACTAGTTTTTCTCTAATTTCTAGCAATATCTTTAGTGCAGGTTGTCATTTTAAACTTGAGTGTTGTTGCTTTCGATTTCTTTTGGCCTTCAAGACAGTGCTGAGTTCTAATTTCAGCCTTTGGATTTTGCCAGAACAGCTTGCTTTATTCGTTCACCACTGAAGCAAAGCTAATTATTGTTTCTCCTTCATCCTCCCGCACTTGCATGTGTTTTATTTTAGGTCCTATCAACCCTCTCAAACTCTTAAATGCAGGACTTGAATCAAGGCTTATCTCTCACACATTGCACCCAAAGTTGATTTGTCTTGTGTTCAAGGACAGGAGAACCTAAACGAAGGTTTAGTACAACAGGGAGGGGAAAAACACAAGGATGGCTATTGGCGCAGGATGAGTATATATATTTTTGACAGCATTTAAATGTCCTTGCCAAAGACCTGGGGGGATTTGTGTTTAGTATGACACAGGCGTGTGGATGAGATGGTCTAATTTAACTGAAATAATAAGTTTATGTGTACATTTTGAGGTCGGGGGCAACATTACGTTTTGCATCGGCTGGTTAATTTGCTACAAACCAGTTGATGGAAACGCGTCTGATTTACATTTTAAAGGTTTTCTCAAAATCTGCGTGAGAAATGGATGGAAACATGGCTAGTCAGTCCTGTCAAAAAAACATGTGTAAGATGAGTAGGGTTTGTTTTGGGGCCACACTTCATTGTTGATGTCGCTGACCTTAAATGACCTGTAGCACATAACTGTCTATGTTTTCTCCATTAACAAAACAGATAAATGGCGTAGTAGTATGTTCAGTTTGTCAATGAATTGCTAATATTCAACTTAGATTTTTTTTCTTTATACCAGTGGCCCAGCTGGGGTATCAGTATCAAAGATCAGTCGTCAAGTTGATCCATAGGGACGTCTGATCTAGAGCTCTACACAATGTCTTAGAGTTTTAACGCTTTGTTTGATTTGTTGGCGTACTGTTAACCAATCTATTGTAGCTCTCGCTGTATGTTTAGTTGTTATGTTGTAAGGTGAAATAAGTCCATCTGCAGCCCATATCTTGCTTTCTTCCAGGATTTTCCTGTATTTAGTGCAATCCATCTTCCCTTCAACTCTGAACACCTTCTCTGTTACAGCTGAAGAATAACAACCCTGCAGCATGATGCTTCCACCCCCATGTTTCACAGTTGGGGTGATGTGCAGTGTCAGTGTTGTTCACAAATTTTTCCCTAAGCCTTCATCCAACAACTGTAATTTTACTTAGATGAAATCATAGAACGGGACTTGTAAAGGTAATTGTTTACCCGGTTTTCTTTTAAACCTGCCACAGTAAAAGGGGGGAGATTAGAAATAGAAGCCAGACTTTCTTGTTGGTAAAGAAATACAAAGCAGTGCATCATTTGCTTTCACTACACAATTATGTGCTAATTTATCTAGCTCATGCTAAAACGTGGGGTTGTAACCTGACAAAATATGAAAAGCAGAGAAGGAAGCAGAGATTTTTGAATTCCCCATGAGTCGGGCCCTAACACATAAAATCTATCTTTGTTGGATCAACAAAGTACTAGATGGATAGCGTTCAGGACCATTTTTCCCCTCAGTAATGTGCATGCAAACAAATCTGATCTTTAGTTTTAAACTAAGGTCTTAATACTGTTTTACCTCTACATTTGAAATGCTAGCATATATTTAACCTCCGCAATTGTCCCTAAATTGTAAAGCGATTTATTTTTAACCTGCAGCATACACTTTGTCTATACAATCTACATTATCTCCATAACAGTTAACTTTCAACTAGGAGCCTTGGTGTGGAATCATATGAATGGTTTGGTCAACAGAAACATTGCATGAATACTTATTACTGCATACGTACCAGAAACAGTAACTAGCTCGTCTCGTGAGTTGGAAAAAGATCAGGTTTTAACGCAGAACTTCAAAACATAGAGGTAGAGGGCTGGCAGGTAAAGATAGCAGTACAGCTCTGGCTGTCAGTGAAGTTTCCAATGTTCAATCCTTTTACATTTCTATCCATCATCCACCCAAGGATTCCATCCAACAGAGAGCTTCAAGGTAAAAATAAATAATAAAGAAATGTAGATGAACAAAAAGAACACAAAGCCCGTCCCAATTTCCCCCCAAAAAGACATCTTACTCATCACAGACTTTTGGGTACATATTCCATGAACTAGAGGTCGAGCTTTTTGGACGAGGAGTTTCTCCAACATGTTGTGGAAAAGGGAATTTCAGAAAAAAAGAACATATAACAACAATAAAAGATGGTGGTTTGTTTGATTTCTTGGGCTGCTTCAGGACCTGGACAAGTTGCGTACTCAATTGAGCCGTGTTGTATTCTGTTCTTAAGCAGATAATCCAGAAAAAAGCCATCAGTTTGTGACCTCAAGTTCAAACGTACTTTTATGCAAGGACAATGATCCAAAGGCACTTCAAATAAATCCATTTCTGGAGGGATTGGAGTTGTCTGTCAACCTCCGGACTCCACAATAAGATTCTGTGGTATGACCTTAAACAGGCCGGTTTGTGCTCTTGAAGCTCCCAATATGTCTGAATTAAAGCAATTCTGCAAAAAGAGTGGGCCAACAGATTGTCAATTATCACAAATGTTGATGGCAGTTTTTGCAGGCAAAGTGAGACTCCAGCAGTTATTAGGTTACGTTTAGGTATTAGGCAGATATTCATGTTTACGTATTATCGAGAATATAAGAACCATTGTTACATTCTCTGAATTTTTAGATGTTTTAGGTGTATCGCCACATTCGGGTTCAGTTTCAAGTAATAAATAAAAGGAGCTACTGTATAACATCAGTTACTGTTTTTTCTATACCATCCTGCTACATTACAAGGTGTTTTTTTCCATTGCAGACTCATATTATACATATGTATGAGCCCTCGTTGTTTGCTGCATGGGGATCATCATGCACAATGCCACATGCATGTGGTTGGGAGTATATGCTTGTTGCATAGGTATTTTTAGTTACAAAATATGTTCAGTGAAACATAGGACATGTGACTTAAATAGCACGCACAGCTTCTACTGTCTTTGACAGTTTTCTTTTGCATGTACAGCGTTTGCTAGTTTGTTTGATTTTACAAGGATTATAGAAGAGTGCGTGGGTTGTAGAAATGCGGATTAATGGGTAGCCACTTTAAGAGAAACTCACTGCGTTTTGAAAATGGATGGAAACCGCAGCATTTGCAACTGTGTTACATTAATCAAACTGTAGTTGCATGAAAATACCTCAGCATTATTATTTATTTATTTTTTTGGCTGGGTTTTCAACACACAAAAAGCGTTTTGAAAAGTATGTGTTGCATGTTGAAACAAGTATAAGTTTTTGTTATTTTGTTATGATTAATTCATTCATTTCCGCAACACGGGCAACAATAATTGAAAGGTTTTTAACAAAACATTTCAAATTGATAGATTAAAATAAACGTACATTTTCACTGCGACGTCATGCAACCTTCCACGTGCTTCTACTCGCTATCAAAGAGCCAAAAACCCCTGATGTGAGTTCAAGAAAGGCAGTTTTCATTGAGTCAAAGACATTCCCACAAGCTTTTACATCCTTGTTAGCAAGTGTTTACCAGCTAAACAGATATCAGTCATGTTGCAGAGTGACGAATATTCCCAGCCATATCACAGTCGCTTTCATCTCTTGGTAAAGATGGCCGTTTTCTAATAGCCACGTTAGACTTACGAAACCAAAAATATGTGTGAATAAGTGGAATGCGTGGATGTTTTATCCGGCATGTGAGAAAAGAGAAATTTGTACAAAGTTAACTTAAAAATATGTCTTTTATGGGAACCCTAAGCGTTATAGACAGATCTATCTATCTGTCTGTACCAAAGAAAGAACATGGAGCCCTGCCTGCGTTGATGCTGAATATTAACAGGCTTACATAAACTGCTCCGGCGTCAGACTTGTCAGCCTAATTGCATTGCACATCAGTTTAGCGAACAGCCTTTAATATTACTG